>NC_134534.1:182924450-183246531 GCF_050624435.1 Tenrec ecaudatus
CCCAGCACAAGGCTTTCAGAGGATCCTTCCTCCAAAGTGGGGAGCCAAAAGTCCTTCTTAGCCTGGAAGCTCTGCTGAACCTGTTCACTTTGGATGACCCTGCTGGCATTTCAAACACCAGTGGCATCACTGCAACACACCAGCAACCAGTTAGACAAACTGACAGATCAGCAGGTTTCTATGGAGAAAAATGCAGCATCAGGATCGGAGGAAGGCTTATTTACAACCTGAGATATGTAGATGACACAACCTTGCTTGCTGAAAGTGAGGAGGACTTGAAGTACTTGCTGATGAAGATCAAGGATGGCAGCCTCCATCATAGATTACAACTCAATGTAAAGAAGACCAAAAATCCTCACACCTGGACGAATAGGTAGCACCATGAAAAACAGAAAAGGCTGAAGTCATCAAGCATGTTGTCTTGCTTGGATCCACAATCAGTGCTCATAGAAACAGCAGTCAAGAGGTGAAAAGTCATATTGTATTAGGTCAATCTGCTACACAAGACCTCTTTTAGACTATTAAAAATAAGAATGTTACTTTGCAGACTAAGGTGTGCCTGACCCAAGCCATGATATTCTATTGCCTCGGATGCATGTGAAAGTTGGACACTGACTAAGGAAGACTGAGGAAGAATTAATGCATTTGAATGCTGGAGAAGAATATTGAAAGTACCATCAGCTGCTGAAAGGACAAACCGATTGGTCTTAGAAGGACGGCCAGTATGCTCCTTACAAGCTAGGATGGCAAGACTTTGTCTAACATACATTGGACATGTTGTCTGAAGAGCCCAGTCCCTGGAGAAGAACATCGTGGTTGGTAAAGTGAAGGGGCAGCAACAAAGAAGAAGGCCCTTGAGGCAACAAATGGACACCGTGGCTGCGACCATGAACCCAGGCACGGGAACAGTTGTGAGGATGGCGCGGGACCATGCTGTGCTTCATTCTGTTGTGCACAGGGTCGCTGTGGGTCAGAACCAACCGGATGGCACCAAGCAACAACAAGACACAGCAACAGACCACTTGGATCCCACAGGGTCGCTGTGCGTCGCATAGATCCACTGACTGTGGCAGAGAGCTTGGTTTGGTTTTTGGAAACCACTGTGAAGGGACCCTGGCTGAGCACAAGGTCAGCAGTTCCAATTCCACCAGCTGCTCCATGAAAGAAAGATGGAGCTGTCGGGTCTTGCATGGACCAGTTTTACTCTGCCCTACGAGGTCCCTGTGTGTTGGGATTGAGTCCGTGGCAGTGGGTTGGGGTTTTGACACCACGCTGAGTGAGGTAAACTTTGGGGAGCCCACCCAAGACCATGGTCTCCTCCCTCCAGATCTTGGTTTGCAGGAATGGGCTCCAGGCCTCCAAGATGACTGAGGCAAGTTTGCTAAGTTCCCAGGAGCAGAGGGAGAGGATGGTGTGGGAAGGAAGACAATGCAGATGTAGAAAGAAGCTTCCCCTGGGAAGGGGGAAGGGTGGGCTGAAGTGGAACAAGCTGGATGAGCTGAAGACCTGGGCCCGACCACTTTCAGCTGTCTCACAGGGTGGTTCGGAGGATCGGAAGATCGACTATGAAAAGTGCTTTGGGAAATATGCAACGGATGAACTTGGACAGAATGTATCTCAATTTACATTTATTCGTAAGCTGCACCTCCATCAGGGCATCAGCTAGGCACTAAAGAGCCTTGGCGGCTCTGTGGGGTTGGCATTGGACTGAGACCAGCAAGACGAGGCTATCTGCTCCCATAAAGATTTACAGACGCAGAAAATCACCCAAGGGTCGCTATGAGTTGGAATCAATTTGGTGGCGGTGGATTTTACTGCTAGGGCAACAAAGAATAAGAAGGGTCCCTATCCTGTAAAGAACTCAAAACGAGGTTATTTTCAGGATGATGGCTAGGGTGTCACCCTGAGACTGGGGAACTAGGATCCCTCCAAAGAAGGCTGTGGTGGTAGTGGAAGGCGGCCCACGCCGGGGTGCAGGGGGGGGGGGGCAGCGATTTCAAGATGCTTGAACCTAGTATGTGTGCCCCAAACTTTATTTTCACTGCGCGTCACTAAGGTCAGGGCTGAAACAACTCAAATGCTCCATGTGAGGGAGGAAGCCAAGGCATGCATTCCGGGGGAGGGTCCCCACAGGAAACCAGGTCAGTGTGGGGGCCCCAGCCCCCTGCTCCCAGCACACTCCTGCGCAGACTTCCAGGGGGCGCGGACCCTCGTAGCCGCAGGCCCAGTGCTCAGAATCCTCGGGTTTGGGGGAGTCCCGGTGTGCGGGCAGGTGAGGTTTAATAAAGGGTACTAGAGAGAGGTGTTTTTGTTGTTTTGTTTTTCCTGCCCAACTGGCACGGATGCTTTAGGCACCTCTGTCTCCCCAGCACCGGTGCACTCGGGGCACACGTGCCCGAGAAACCTGGTCAGGTGTGCAGGTCGTTTCAGGGGTAGGCGGGGTTAAGAAATAGGTGCAGCCGGTCAGCCCTCCCGCCCCAACCTCTGCGGGCCCGCGCTTGCTGTCCCTCTGCCACCGAAGGAGCCCCTCGCCTTTCTCGAGAGGGCAGGGGGTCTGGGGCCAAGGTCCTCGGGCCCCCCCACTCGGGGAAGGAATGCGGCGGGACCGGCCGGTTAAGAGTCCGAGGGCGCTCGGGGGCAGGGCGGCGCCCGGGCAGGCTGAGGCCCGGCCCCCCCCAAGCCCCGCTGGGTGCTCCGCTCCGCGGCCACGCGCCTTGGGCCTGCCAGCCGCCACAGCCTGGGAAGCCATGCGCTGGGGGCCCTGACCCACAGAAGCCCATGGGGAGTCCCGTGGGGGCGGCCTGGCTCCTGCCGCTGGTCCTGCTGCTCATGGCTGTGTCTGCCAACTCGGGAACTGGCGGTGCCTCCCTGCCCCGCCGGGCCACCCTCCGTCTCCTGGCCTCTCGCAAGGTAAGCTGTACTGCCAGGTGGGGACACACCTAGCGTCTGAGTGCATGGGCCCCCGGGAGAACGCTCCTCCTGGGGTCCCACCAATAATGCCTCCCTCCTCTTTTTCCCTCCCAGACTCCACACCTTCAGGCAGTCAGCGGTGAGTTTCCATCCGGTCTGGTCCCTCCCTACTGTTCTAGACCCCCAGGCAAGCCCTCTGTTCTCAGTTTGGGCCCCTGGCCTGGGAAGCAGTGTAGGATCCAGGGGCAAGTACAAGGTTTGGAGGGAAGCCAAGAGGGAATTCACACGCTGTCCTGATAGCCCGCTCGCCTGCCCACCTGCCTGGGCAGGGCAGGGCAAGGCCTCCATGTGACCTCGGGCAGTTTATGAAGCCCCGGGAGCCTGGTCCCGAGCAGCAGCCAGGCAATGGGCGAGCATGATAGTCTAAGGACAAGGATAGCATTGCTTGTGTGATTTGGGAGGGGAACAAACAGAGAGCCCAGGAGCTGGTCCCCCACTCCACCTGCCTCCATCGCAGCTGTGAGGCAATCCATAATCCACCTCTTTCGGGGTGCTCTCTGTTCCCCCGCAAGGTTAACTTGACCTTTAGAATAGACCCACTTTATGAAGGAGGCAGCCTGGCTGTGAGTGGGCCACATTTGGTGCAGACTCTCACCCGCAGAGCTCAGCCGAAAGCCCAGCTTGCCAGCCGAGGGGCTTCTTGGGGCCACACGCATCACTGGATTTCCTTTCCATCTTCCACAGGAAAGCCTTCCCGTGCCCTTTGCCATCCCCAGTCTGCCCTCCTCTCCTCACATGCCGGCTGTGCCTGGGTCAGGCACTGTCTCTGCCAGCTGTGCCTGCAGCGGGTGGCAGTCCCTTCAGGTATAAGGAACAGCCTGTGGTCACTCGCCCATTCTATTGTTGGTGGGTGGTTGGTCAGGTCTGGGGCACACCTAGGTTGAGGCGACTGGGACTTGTCACACTGGGACAAGAGTTTGTCCTTCTGCTGCCAAGCTCCGCATGAACTGAGGTCACCCTAATTTTCAGTCTCATCTTTTTGTGAAGGTGTTTCTCTTTTCAGCGTGCACTAATACGTGGGATGGAACACTTTCAGTTCTATGTATTTCTATGTATTTACTGTCTATTTGTGAAGTGGGACCTCCTTGCATGTTCAACCCTGTATTTTCATTGTCCAGGTCTGGGCTTGGTGCCTACCAAAGGCCTAGACACTGCTCAACAGCCTGCCCAGACTCAGTGCCATTGAGTTGGTGCTAGCTCACAGGTTAGGGTAGAACTGCCCGGAGAGTCTCTGAGACTGTAGCAATGGGAGTAAAAGCCCCGTCTTTATCTTCAGGAGCTTCTGTGAATCTCAGCCCAGTGTACAAACATTGCCGCACCAGGGCTCCTTGCTTGTCGATGAGTGGTGCCAATGATTAACTCACTCAGCTGCTAACCCAAAGGTGGGAGGTTCAAGTCCACCCACAGGCCCCTCGGAAGCACCTGGTGACCTATCTGAAAAATCTGAAGTGACGCAAGACGTGTCGGGTCACCGCCTCCGGGTGGAGTGGACCGAATGGCCTTTTTAAATACTGCTTAGGAATTGGATGTTTCTAATGTTTTGCTGATATAAGTAGCTTTTTCTCTACTTAAGAAACGAATGCTTTATTGTGACTGGAGGGATAAAGGCAGCTTCCTCTTCGGCATCATGCTCCCCCTTGATCTAAAATGACTTGCTATCTAACACTGCCCACCAGCTGCTCCTGGGAGGAAAGATTTACCATCTCACAGAGGGTCGGCTGTGAGTCAGAATCGACTCTTGGCAGTCTGCTTGGTTAGGTTCCTCTAACACTGGGGATCTCCTCCATGGAGGGGAGGGGTGGAAGGGCGCCTGGGAGTGAGTGTGCTCTCCTTCCCGCACAGGCCTTCCATGGTTCTCACTCCGTCTACTGGTGCGGAAATCCAAAAAGTCATACAGGCTCAAGTTCTGTAGAAGACACAAGAGGCCAGCATCTGCTCAGGTACTCTCCCAGCCCCGGGCCCCACAGCCCCATCCCTTCTGGCCTCCCAACTTGCTTTTCAGCTATTTGAGGGAAAAAGTAAGTGTGGAGACAAGATAGGTTCTTCTTTCCCTTACATAGTCAAGGAAATTAAGCTCTAACAAAGTTGAGCCACTTGTGTGTGGTGGCCAAGGTCCAGAGGCAGGAATAGCCATGAGTCTCTTCCCTGAGTCCTGGCTAAGGCTTTCCTTGTTTTTGCTTTCAGAGGAAGCTTCTGGATAGTTGTTGCCTGTATGACAAGGATCCCAACTCCGGCCGCTCCTCAGGCATCCCCTACACGGGACTGCGCTTTAAAAGGACCCAACCTTCAGACCCAGAGGCAAAGGAAGGTCTCCCCAGATGGGACTCACAGGGACATGGAAGTAGGAAGGGGTGTTGTAAGAGAGGGGCTCTGGCACGTGGTGGTGTCTGTGCTAAACTCAGATGCTAAAGCCCAAGGGATGAGACTAATAGACCCCCCCTCCTCCCCAGGGCCTGAGTTCTCCTTTGATTTGCTGCCTGAGACTCGGGTTGTGCGAGTGACCGTTCCTCCAGGCCCTGAGGTCATCGTGCGGCTCTGTCACCAGTGGGCACTGGAGTGTGAACAAATGAACGCGCCCTTTGACACTCAGGTGCGCTGGCCAGCAGCCGGGCCACAGGGTGCTGGAGCAGCAGGGCCCTGTCTGTCAAACACATGAAGAAAGCAAGCAATTGCCCAAGACCTTTCCACGAATGACTAATGTTTATGGCCTCTACTCCGGGGACAGGGATATGCAGTGGGGCTCGGACAGCATCGAGAAGCCTTTCAAGTTCCCTCAAGCAGTGGGGAACATGACATACAAGCCATCCTTGTGTTGGTGGCGTCCCATCTCCCTCCCCTTGGGGTGTCCCGTGAAGGGCCCGTGTGCACAGAGGCTCCTGCACATCTGCAGGGACCAATCGATGATCCAGCCCTGGGGCCCTCATCCCTCCTCATTTATAGAATGGGGGCGATGCCTCAGAGGCACGTGGCCAGGCCAGGATTCTTTCCCTGAGTTACTGCTTCTAACACCTAGCAATCTACCTGGCACTTGGGAGGTGCTCAGTAACGCTCGTTCCTTTTCCTGTTTCCTCTCCCACCTGCTTGTACTGAGACACCTGGAGCAAATGGCCAGAGCAGAGGCCTCCTGGGACTCTGGAAATTCTTCATGGCAGAAATACATCTCCTCCTGCTGACTGGCTCTTCTTTCCCACTGCTGCTCTGTTGACAGGAAATTGTATCCAGGGGCCACCCTGTAGAGCTGCCTTTTGAATTTCTTCTGCCCTGTCTGTGCATAGAGGTGAGTGAATGTGTGTGTGTGTGTGTGTGTGCACGCTGTCCATGGCTCCCCTAAAAGGGCCCTCAGGTACTAGTTGAGCATATCTTCAGGAAATCAGGCTTAAAAATGACCAGAGGTTACCAAGGTGCTTGGGAAGGCTGGTCCGAGCCTGGCTGCGTGGCCACACACTAATCTGTGCTGGAAGGGCCCTGCTGAGGACAGGGTCTTCTTGGGGGTGGCTCCACCCACATGTAGATTCTTCCTGAGGCAGACTAGATGACCACCTTTCCTGGGTGCTCTGGGGGTGAACACTGCAAGGTTCCATGGGCCCTGAAAACCTTCTCCCCACTACCATCCATGACAACCCTCCTCCTCTCCTGTGCACCCCCAGTATGCCTTGGATTAGCAAGAAAGGTACAGGGAGCTTTGCACCCAGGAGAAGAAAGGACAGCTGTAGGGTAGGCAGAGACCTTGAGCAGGGGGACAGTTGGGGATTTGGGTGGTCCCGGGTGAGGACTAACACAGGGCACTGGGCACTTTGGAGACAGCTGAGTGGAGGCCAGGGTTGCCCTAAGTTTGAGGACTGTGGATTTCTAGATCGCCCTTGTTCAGGGGGATGGGTTCTCCTCTACAAGAGAAGAGGAGCCAGCTTCTTTCCTCCTCTCTAGGGTTCCTTCCCCCAAGGTCAGGTACCACCCGCCCTCCCCCACATTCCACCATGCTCCCCATGTCAGATTCCCTGCCAGCTCAGGCAGCACACACAGAGTCAGGCAAAGCCATCATGGCTCTGACCCTCCCTGCCTGTCCTCTGTCCCCCTAGGTGTCCTACCTGCAAGAGGACACTGTGAGGCATAAAAAATGCCCCTTCCAGAGCTGGCCTGAAGCATGTGAGTGTGGCTGCTATCTGCAGCTTGGATACTCCCTGTCCCTGTCTGTCTCTCTCACATGCACACTTGACACAAGTGTAGGAGGATGTCCCTATAAGGCCTGCAGACATTTCCCTGGGGCCAGGGGGTAAAGGGCAATGGCCCAGCTTTCATGTCTGCCAGTCAGCCTGCTAATAAACCAGACTACTGCACGTGGTATGCGCTCTATAGAGGTGCAGGAAACGAGACCTAAGGTGGTGTTCTGAGAAGGTGGGCTAGGAGACCTGGGTTCACATTCCAGCTCTGCCTTTGTTTTCTTCCCCGAGTCTCAGTTTCCCCCTCTGTAACATGGGACCGGTGCTTTGTGCCCTGCCTTGCCGTCAAATCGTTGGAAAGGCTTGAATGAAGCAGGGCTCTATGATCTCTAGAGCACTGCAGGTCGGAAAGGGGCGGGAGAGGAAGAAAAGAACTACAGGCACCTGGCGGTGCTCAAGTTGGAGAGGCAGGGCGCACAGAGGGAGCCAACAGATTGCACAAAGCACTGCACAGTGCAGGGCAGGAGCTCAGGAACCCAGGCAAGGGAGAAGAAAGACCACGCCGGCTGGAGCAGGCAAGGGCACCTGGAGGGGCTGGCCCTCGGGCTTTGGGAGGGAGAGGCACGCCCGGTGCTGGAGGCCTGCGTGCCCTGTGGTAAGGTGTAGTGGGGAGCTGGGAAGAAGGAACACTGAGGGAGGAAAGGAGTCAACTGGATGGAAAGCGTGATGCATATGGGGCTGGAGAAAGGGCGCCTGTGTGTGGAGTTCCCAGCTGGGCAGCAGCCAATGCAGGCACTTCCACAAACATCAGTTGATGCCCTGGGAAGGAGGGGGCAGGGTGGGGCTAAAGCCTCCCCAGGCTGAGCCTCCCCAGGCTGACCCTCTGATCTGCCACCTGCCCAGATGGCTCAGACTTCTGGAAGTCAGTGCGCTTTACTGACCACAGTCATCACACCCAGATGGCCATGGCCCTGACACTTCACTGCCCACTGAAGCCGGAGGCCTCCCTCTGCCTGAGACAGGGTGGGCACGTCCTCTGTGAAGACCTCCCCAATGCCACAGCTCAAGAGTCAGAGGGGGTGAGTGCAGGCTCCCGGGACTAGGGAGGCAGCCTGGGACCCGGGGACTTTCCCCATGACTCACTCCCCTCTCCTTCTACAGTGGTATGTTTTGGAGAAGGTGGACCTGCACCCCCATCTCTGCTTCAAGGTAAATCCATGGAGAGGAAGTGGGGAGGATGTGGGTAACTCCTGAGGTTTGCATCCCACATACACACTCCTGCCTCTCCTAAGCTGACTCTCCATCCCTGTGTTCCCCAGTTCTCGTTTGCCAACAGCAGCCACGTTGAATGCCCCCACAGGACTGGTGAGCCTATAAAGAAACCCCATCTTGCCATCTCACCCTTCTGCTTCCCCTGCATGACAGCCCAGCTCCCTTCGCCTCCAAGAACAGGTCTCTGACAGGTGCCCTCTCCCACTCCCCGGGGCAGTCCCATCCTGGAACGTGAGCATGAACACCCAGGCCCAGCAGCTGATCCTTCACTTCTCCTCAAGGACACCTGCCACCTTCAGCGCCGCCTGGAGCCCCCGGGGTTCGGGGCAGGACAGCTGGGTGCCCCCTGTGTACAGTATCAGCCAGGTATGGCCCAGCACCCCCATGCTGCCCCTCAGGCTCATTGATTGACTTAATCAACTGGCTTCTCTGCCTGCCACAGAGGACTTCGTGTTTCTGACCCTACAGGGTTAACAAAAGGCCAGGGACTAGCCAGGCCCCGGCCAGCAGTCTCTGGACCATCCAACTCGCTACTACCTTCCCAGGCCCCCTGTACTCTGTCCAGAGACAGGGCTCCCAGAAGACAGGCTGCTCTTGGCAGCACGGTATTCACTACTGACAGGCCTCACTCTTACGTCGTGGGCCACGGGCCGCGTCAGAAGTGGATGCTCACGTGTATCTGGTATTAAAAGTGGCAATCAAATGCCATCTGCACTCAAAACCACACCTGCAAAACCACAGCCTGGGCTGACTAAGCCTGACTGGTCTCTCCAGGTCACTTGCAGTCTGGTGGGTTTTGGGTTTTTTTTTTGGCATTCTAAAAGGGTCCATTCACAGAGTCCAGTCTACTCCAGCATCTAGCGACCCTGAAGGACAGAGTGGAACTGCCCCAGGGAAACTGGACATCTTCACCAAGGCTCCAGCTGCTGGGGTTTTGGTTAGCAACCAAGCGCTTGACTCCCTCTGCGGCAGAGCGGGTGGCGAGTGCTTCCGAGTTAAGCCAGGATCACGTGGGATACCCTAACCTCCAGAGCAAAAGGCTGGCCTCGTTTGTGTGCCTAGTCGGGAAAAGGCCCCTGGCATTGAGTTCAGCCCAATCCAAGAGCCTCAACCTTCCTCATGCCACCACCCTTTCATATGTTCCTCATGTGGTGGTGACCCCCAACCATCACATTATTTTCATTATTACTTCAGCACTGTCATTTTGCTACTGTTATGAATCGGGCGACTCCTGTGAAAGGGTCATTTGATCCCCAAAGGGGTCACGACCCACAGGTTGAGAACTGCTAGTCTAATGCGAGCTACTTCTAATCAGGTAATATATTCCACCTACTGCCATAGAGCAGACTCTAATTCGCTACAATCTTCCAGGGCTGAGTGGAACAGCCTCTTTGGGTTTCTGAGTCTGTCAATCTTGATCCTAGGCAAAAGGCCAAGAAGCAATTGAGTCTAAATCTTCACAGGAGCAGAAAGCCTCTGCATCTTTCTCCCTCGGCATCTCTGGTGGGTTTGAACAGCCAACCTTGTGACTAGCCATCTAATACATAACCCACAGCAGACCAGGGCTCCTTGAGTGAATGGATTGTGCCCAGGAGCTCCTGAGTTGTGCAGAGGGCTCATACACCCTGCTGCTCCCTGGAAGCATCAGGAGGGGCCTCAGAAGAAAAGCCTGGTGGTCCCCTTCGGGAATGCCATGGGCCCCTGACAAGCCCATGCCACACAGGTCTAGCGGGACGCACATAGGTCGCCGTGAGCTGGAATCAACTTCCTACTTTTTTGTGGGGGTGGGGGTGGTGTCGCTTCATTATTAAGGGCTTTTGAATGCATATCTTTAATAACTCAGTGAACTAAGAATTTCTAGGCACCAGTATGCTAATTAAAGGTCAGTAATTCAAAACCACTAACTAGTTGCTACCAGGGAGAAAGACGAGGCTTTCCGTTTCCATAAAGATTCAGTTTCAGAAACGCCCTGTAGGGTCACTATGAGTTGAAATCTACTCTAGGGATGACAATAAGTTTGGTTTACACACACACACACACACACCTGCAGTTTTAGCCCAGCAGCTGCTCCTCCGCAGGAGACAGCTGTGGCACTCAGCTTCTGTCAAGACCTCTCGCCTTGGAAACCTTCTGGGGCAGTTCTACTCTGTCCTAGAGATCTCTATTCCTACTGGACAGCAATGGGTTTTTGTTAGACAAGTGCTGGCATGGAGCTCAGGGAAGAGAAGCAACTATCTCCTGAGCTAGGCTCCGCACAAGCAATGGCTGAGCCTGGGCCTGGGTCTCCTGACCCCACCGTTTGCATCCTCTCCTGTGGACAAGGAACTCCTTCAGCGAACTAGGTAACCTCCCTGGTTGGTGAGCTGCTAGAGGACAGGGCCCGATCACCACTCCTCAGGACTTGGCACAAGAGTTGGTGCTCGGAATGTGTGTGATGACTGTCTGACAGCAGGCAGGTGTGAGTGAGCAGCAGGAACTCCGGTGTGGGAGAGATTAATGGAAGCTGCTGTGGCTGGCCTTCTTTCCAAGGTGGCACTTGGGCGTACGCTGCGGTAGTATTTGGAGGGCGGAGGCAGGGGGAGATGGGACGGGGAAGGAGGAACGGAATGAGCAGATTCGGGAGCTGGGCAGAGCCTGATTGGTTCTGCAGGGACAGTCATTCTGTTATTTGTATCTACAGACCCAGGGTGCGGGTCCCGTGATACTGGACCTCATCATTCCCTTCCTGAAGCCAGGGGATTGTGTCCTGGTGAGGAATCCTACCGTTCTCCTATTCACACCCCCTAGCACATCCTCCTCTGTACGCCATGAGTCCAATCCACAGAAATGTTTGGCTTGGTCAGCAGTGTCTGGAACTGGCATGCGTTGGAAGATGGTACACACACACACACACACACACACAGAATTTCTGGCTGGCTTCTCTGGAAAAGTTGAAAAGCCTGTTGCCCATGCCTGGAGCTCAGAACCATCTAAACTGCTTCCAAGTTCTCTAGGGCCTCGCCGTCCCCTTGGCCAACTTAGGTGTTTACTTTAAGTGTGGGCCCCGTCACACTGGTTTGCAACCCCTGACCTCTTCTATGCCAGGCCCTGAACAGACCCTGCAGCTGGAGGGTCACTGTGCCATGGGGGCCGCCCTTCTCCACCCCACACCCTCTTCCCATTCATGGCCCCCTGGGAGGAGAATCACCCCTGACTGACAGGGCTGGGGGATTCTGTGTCCACAGGTGTGGCGCTCAGATGTCCAGTTCTCCTGGAAACATTTCTTGTGCCCGGATGGTGAGTTATTGGAGGTGGGGGTAGAGGGTGGGAATGACCTAAGAGGGAGATTAGGCACTGAGGAGCTCTGCGGGCCTCAGTCTCTCATAGGCGCCTGGGGCTCTTGATCCTGGGAGCACTGGCCCTCACCACGCTGCTGGGCATTGTTCTGGCCCTTGTGCATCTGCGCCCACTGTCTGGTAAGTTTTCCTGGAGGTAACCTGGAGAATCACACCTGCCCAGCTCCTAGGCCCAGACCTGGTCCCCACTCCTGCCATGCCCAGGGTTCCTTCCCAAAGAGCCATCCCACCCCTCACTCCGTGGGCAAGGATGACTCACGGGGCAGGTTGCTCGTGGTAGTACCAGGACTCTTGGCAAGGAGTGAGTGAGCCCCAATACGAACTAGCCAGGCACTCGAGGCACCTTTATCTAATTAGTCCACAGGTGCCCTTTAGGCTAGGGCGCAGCTAAGCGGCTGGGGCACCCGACAGTGTAGCCTGGGACCAGAACCCGGCCAGCTGGTCTGGGCCTCAGCCGCGTCCTGCTTCCGTGTTGCCCGCGCCCACAGGTCCCGGCCGAGCGCGGCCCGTGCTGCTGCTGCACGCGGCGGACTCGGAGGTGCAGCGGCGCCTGGTCGGGGCCCTGGCGGAACTGCTGCGCGCCGCGCTGGGCGGCGGGCACCATGTGGTGGTGGACCTGTGGGAAGGAGCGCGCGTGGCGCGCGTGGGCCCGCTGCCGTGGCTGTGGGCGGCGCGTGCGCGCGTGCTGCGGGAGCGGGGCACCGTGCTGCTGCTGTGGAGCGGCGCCGGGCGCGTCCCGGCCCGCGACGCCACCGCGCCCCTGTGCGCCCTGCTCCGTGCCGCCCCGCGCCCGCAGCTGCTGCTCGCCTACTTCGGGAACCTCTGCGCCAAAGGCGACATCCCCGCGCCGCTGCGCGCCCTGCCGCGCTTCCGCCTGCTGCGCGACCTGCAGCGCCTGCTGCGCGTGCTGGACGGGGGACCCCCGGCCGGAGCCCGCCGCGGGGAGCTCCTCCAGGCCCCGCCGTGCCTGCGCACCCGCCTGGCGCTGTGCCGCCGGCTCGAACGCGAGGCCGCCCAGCGGGCCGCCCGAGGCGGAGCCGAGCGCTGCTGTGGCCTCGGGGGCCTGGGGCCGCGGCGCGGAAGGCCCTGGGGCCGGACCGGTGTTCGGGATGGGCCTTCTTCCCTGGGTCTGGGGGCGATTGTGAGGACTACTGACCCAGAAGCCCGATTCCCTGCCGGTGCCGAGTACCCCACTCCTTGTCCGCGCGCACCTCGCCAAGACCTCACCCAGGGACCCGCCTCTCCCGCTCCAGATCGACTGAGAGCCCCTCGGGCCACCAGCCTCACGGGCAAAGGGAATCGGCTCTGTTCCCCTCTCCCTTGGTTTAGCCCCAGTCCAGGCTGCAGCCGGTGGAGCTTGGGTAAGGGAGGCAGGAGCTGCAGGACTTCTCCGGAGGGGTTTGGAGCGGGCGTGGCTGGTGGCAAAAGAGAGCCCTCCTCAGAGAGCTAGAGATACCTCTTTCCCAGGCCCCACCCTGTCCAGAGGGCAAGAGAGGGGGAGCACACTGGACCCAGAGAAAGAGGCTTTGGAATTGGGGGGCCAGAGAACAACGGTGGGCCAGTGGACACCTGCTTCCAGGAAGATGAATAAAGGCCAAGTGATCCAGAAAGCCTGTGCTCCTTCCGGATCCGGCGGGGGTGGGAGGTGGGAGGGTGTGGGAATAGCCTGGCGGGGCCTTGGAGTCCACATGCGGGATCCTGCGTCCACACTCGCATTCGCCCACAAATGCGCAGGCCCACCTGTGAAATGGGTAGGAAGTCTGTGTTGTGAGGTTTCCCACTGACAGAACACCGAACTTCAAAGAGCTGTCTCCATGCCTGCCGCCTCTCTCCCCAGACCACACTTTGGTCTAGACCAGGAGGTAGAAGAAACCGGCTTTCTGGTCCCCCTGGTCCCGGCCTCCAGGGCCCCTAACCCACACAGCGAAGGAAGTTGCTGGGGGTGGGGGGCAGGGGCAGGGCCTCAGGAGGCCCCAGGGCCTTGGGGTCCAGTGGCTTGCTCCGGATCGTTCAGCTCCCGGGAGGCACCCAGACTCTCAGGGTGAATAAGAGCTTCTGGACTCAGCCCTGAGTGTGCGCTGCCTGCTCCAGGGGCCCCTCCCAGCCAGGTGTCCGCCGCGGAGGGAGGCCGGCCAGCTCTGAGATTCATACTCCTCGCAGGAAGGCGGCTGGCTCCTAGGCCGGGGCCTAGTGGGAGGGACAGGGCGGAGGCGGGAACAGCCAACTGCCTGCCGGAAGCCGAAATGAAAACGTTCCTGCCAGGACTGGGATTTGTCTGGATATCGAAAAAGAGGGAGTGCGCAAGCGCCCGCGGCTGGGACCCTAGGACTGGGGCAGACGCTGCCGCCTGCTGAGTGGGGTCGGGGGTGAGGGGTTTACCCCCTCCTCCCCGCTGGGCGCGGCCAGGACGGGGCCTCTGGTCTGGCCTGGGCGCCTGGAAGATGCCTGTTCCCTGGCTCCTGCTGACCTTGGCACTGGGCCGTAGCCCCGGGATCCTCACTCTGGAGAGGGGTGTGGGCATTCAGAGCACTGCTCACTGCTCCGCGGTGAGTCTGGGGCTGGGGGCGGGGGATTTGGGGAAAGGCTCAGGGTTCCTCCACAGCCCATGGCAGCCCCAGTCTGGCCCCGGTCACTACCTCCATGGCCAGAACCGCCCCTGCTGGTCTATCTGGTGCTGACAGGGAAGAGAAGCCTGGGGTGGGCTTTGTATTCTGGGAGGGGCCCTTAAAAGAAATGGGCTGAAGTCTCAGGCTGGGAAAGTGATTGACTTTGGAGACACACACTCCCTCTCTCTGTTTCTTCCCTCCCAGGGCCTCTCCTGCAGACTCTGGGGTGAGTAGCCCTTCTTTTCCAAAGTAAAGGTCTTCTCAGGGGGCAGCGGGAGGGAGAGGGGGACTGTCGTAGACCCACAGCCTCACCACCTCTTAGTCCAGGCAGAGCCACATTCCCCTGGGCCTCTAGGCCTGTCAGTGCAGAATGGCAGGTTCTGAACACTCCAGCACCCACCCCACCCTTCCTGTACAGATGGTGAAGGGCTCTGCCTGCTGGGGACGGGCACTGTTGAACCTGCCCCGGGCCCTGTGCTGGGACCTACTCGCCTGCAGACAGAACTGGTGCTGAGGTGCTACGAGGAGGAGACTGACTGTGACCTCTGTCTGCGCATGGACATCCACTTAACAGTGCACGGTGAGCAGGTCTGCCTGTGGCTGTGTGTGCGCCAGGAAAGGGTTTGGGGCAGGCATAGGCCCTGGGGTCTGCCCCTTCTCAGGCTGCTGGCCTAAGGCCTCACTAGCCCACCTGGTCATCCTGTCCATTCCCTACGGTCCCAGGCCAGCTTCTGCTCCCCTAAACTAGTTCAGCACCAGGGGCCTGAGCAGGGCCTTGCTCCTGGGTTTTTCCAGGGCATTGGGAGGAGCCTGAAGATAAGAAAGAATTGGAAGGAGCAGCCAATCCAGAGGCTGGAGAGGCCAGCAATGGTGAGAAGACCCAGGCCGGCCTACAAACTGCTTGCCAGACCCTTGCACACACAGGGCTACTGGACCTGACCAGCTCCTTCCTTCTCTGTGGCTCACAGTTGCACTGCAGTCCCACGTCCTGTTGTCCTTCCAGGACCACCCTTCTGCCGGCTGCTTCCTGCTGGAGGTGCAAGTGCCTGCCTCCCTTGTCCAGTCTGGTCTGTCTGCGGTATGTAGGCTGAGGATGCCAGGCATTCTGTAAAGCGTTTGCTTTCCAATCACTAGCATGTTCACCTCTGATGTGTGACTATGGACGACCCCATTCAGTCCTTGGTAGCCCCGTTTTCTGGCCCATAAAGTGGGGATAGCACTAGTCCTCCCTTACTCTTCTGTATGGTGCTGCCACCGGGGAGTTGATTGAGGCGCTGTCTGTAAAGCACCTGGTGGAACGCCCAGCATGGAAGGGCTGTCATTGGTGAATTTCGTGGTTTCTTCTTTCTTTTGTCATCTTTAAAATCGTCCCAGTGTCACCCGCATTTTGCTGAAAAAGAAAGCTCAAAAAGGGGAATTCTGTGGGTTGGGTTGACATCTCTGACCCCCGGACTGGTTCTTTGCACACTACGTCCTGTCTGCATCATGTATGCACTGTGATGCAGGGGGTTGGGACTTCGGGGGGAGGGGACAAACACCACGGAGGATCCACCACACTGAGGCCGAGCACTCAGGCCCTTTGACTTCCTCTCCCATCCCCGCCTCCAACACAGAGCCTCTTAGAAAATGGAGGAGGATTGGGCAGTATGGGCTTGGCTCCCCTCACAAAGCACTTGTGAGGACCCTGAGGCCTTGGATGTGGGGGGAGGGGGTTTGTCCTGTTCGCTAGGCCAGGCTGTCCAGCACAGCAGAGGTAGGAACCCAACTCCCTGCCAACCAGTCGATCCGGAGCCTGCCTCACAGCCACCCCACAGGACAGGGCAGAACTTCCCCTGTGGGTTTCCGAGACCATAACTCTTGATGGGAGCAAAAAGCTTCAAACTGCTGGCCTTCCAGGGGCTCA
Source organism: Tenrec ecaudatus (assembly GCF_050624435.1). Classification (NCBI taxonomy): domain Eukaryota; kingdom Metazoa; phylum Chordata; class Mammalia; order Afrosoricida; family Tenrecidae; genus Tenrec; species Tenrec ecaudatus. The sequence goes on from NC_134534.1 coordinate 182,940,694, forward strand.
AATATTAGGCCCCTTATCCCTGTCTTGCCGACCCCCCCACCTACCAAGAGTGTTTGCTTTAGAACTGGGGGCCAATCAAGGGGACGTTCGTGGTGGAATTTTGGCTGTCCTGCACAGAATATTGACAGGTGGGCGAGTGGGTGGCAGATGGTGGGAGTCAAGGAGCCCCAGCGATGGGTTTTCTTCTCACAGGGCTCCGTGATGTTTGACTGTTTCGAGGCTGCCCTGGGGGGTGAAGTGCAAATTTGGTCCTATACTCAGCCCAGGTACCAGAAGGAACTCAACCTCACCCAGGTGATGCCTGGTAAGTGACTCAAGAGCCCCTGGGCCCCCCGGCCGGGCCTCTCTTCCCTCTGGCTGCTCCCATCTGTTTTCATGCTCCCAGTCCAGAGGTCTGAGCCCGATTCCTCCCCTGCTTTCTCTCCAAGGGTAACATTCTCTCTAGCCCCCAAAGAAGGGCCTCTTGACACTGCACAGGTGTGGGTGGTGTTTGGGGGTCAGGGAGCCCTTCGGATGGGCTCTCCCCACTTTTCGTCGGCCCCCAGCCCTACTCTTTCTAGACTGTAGGGCCCTCAAAATCTGGGACAGCATCCAGAGCTGCTGGCACATAGATGGGGCTGGGGACAAGGAGGGGCAGGGTCTGGAGTGCCAGGGACCCTGGGAATTGGCTCCAGATTGGGGCTGGTTCATTCCAGCAGCTGGTGAAGCAAGCACATTCATTCATTCATTCGCTGGTCAGACATGAACTACAGTAACTCCTGTGTCAGGCACCAGGAATGTAAAGATGAACCGCTCATTCCTGATGACATACATTAGGAATAGGACATGTAGGAAGTCCCTGGATGGTGCGAATGAATGGTTGATGCACTTGACTGGGAGGTTCAGCTCTACGCAGGCGCCTCAGGGGAAAGGTCTGGCACTTGGAGCGCCTGCTGTTGAAAGCAATCCTACTCTCTCACCTGTGGGCTCACCAGGAATCAAAGTAGACGCAACCATAACTGGCTTTTAATTTTGCTTTCAAGGACAGCTAGGCGCTCCAAGCACTGTCAGTATTACAACCCAGCCCCTGCCCCACATAGAAATAAAAATACTACTAAACAATCAATTAAGGACTAAAAGTGTTAAGGAAGCTTTTAATGTTTTTCTTCATGGCCATTGTTTGGATTTCGGTGTGGGTGGTCATTTCGGTCGCTTTTGATGTGTGTTAACGTCCACACAGTCATGTGTGCAAGGTGCACTGACTGAAATGGCCAACCTGACCATTTTCTGTATGTGCACATCATTTTCTTTATGTGCACACCCAGGTCAAGATGTACGTAAACTCTGTGATGTTCTCTAAACGCTCGTTATTCCGACTTCATTTTCTTTTTGGTTCCTTAAGCCTAAGCCGGCTTGCCTTGTTGGCAATCTAGTAAGGGCTACATGTCAGACATTCCATCTCTTCCCTTGGTCAGGAGACCTCGATTCGGCATTTATTTATCAACCACTGCTCGTGAAATGCAGCCCTAGGCATGAAAATAAACCAATGAACAAAAATTGACCCAAAGTCCAGCTCTCGTGTCGCTGACACTGTATCTGGGGAGTTGGGATGGAGGTGAGGGAGGACATGATGAACAGCTGGAGATGGAGACTGCACTCACTGATGGGCGATGGGCGGAGACACCTGTGGGGGAGTGGCTGGGAGTTATAGGGGCTGGAGATGGCTTCCCTACAGAGACCTGGAGGAGGGGAGGGTGGAGCCATGTGGGTATCTGAGAGAAGAGGGTTCTCCGCAGAGGATAGCTCGTGCAGAGGTCCTGAGGCAGGAGCATCTGGGGTGTTTACATAATAAAAGCAGCCAGTGTATCTGCAGCAGGGGCATCCAGAACAAGATCTGGGCAATGGCTTTCGTGAGTTCATGGCAGCCAGCCCCGGTGGAGCCTTGTGAGCTACTGCCCAGTCTACAATGGGTCCACATGCTCTGCCCTCTAGGAGCTACCTAGTCCAAGGGGGTTGGAAGAAACACCAGGTTTGGGTATGTGGAAGTGGTCTTTGTCTCCCCCAGCTGCTCTGCCCTGGGTGAGCCCGTCTGCCAACAGCAACGACAGGAGCCTGGTGCTGGATATCACAGAGGGGCAACACTTCGGCATCTCCCTGTACTGGGACCAGGACTGGGCCCCACCAGAGCTCAAGTGGCAAAAAAACCTGGTGAGCCCTCTGCCCCTCTACTCCCAAATCGATACCAGATCTAAGCCCATATTAGGGGGACTAGGAGAGAGACCCATGCCCAAAGCAAGGGAGCTCTGCTGGGTGTGCGTGCGCATGTGTGAAGATTTCAGATACCAGGTGATGACAAGCAGTAGGAAATTCCCACTCCGCCTGCCTGGAGTCCTCATCTCTGGCCTCCAGTCCTCTTCCTTCTCCTGAACTTCTCCAACTTCCTTCCTCCCGCTTGTCCTGCAGACGGGGCCACAAAACTTTACGCTGAGCCACAGAGTACTGGTTCCCTGCCTCTGTGTTCAGGTAAGATGGAGCCTAACTGGACCCCAGGGGAAGGGGCGTTGGTGGGGGAGGGTGGCCCCTTCTTTCCTTGTCGCAGCATCCCCTCCCCTCCCCTTGGAGCCAGAGGTTCTGACCCTTCTTCACCCCTGCTCTCCCTCACCTCTCGCCTGGTCCAGCCGACGTGCCAGCCTCAGGACACCCATTCATAAACCCGTGGCTCCAGGCAGTTGCCACCTCCTCCTCGAAGCCTCCCGTGCCCAGTCCTTCCCTGCTGCCACGGAAGGCAGAGCCCATGCTCTGGCTTCAGGCGGGTTTGATGTGGACTCTGCCCACTTCCTCCTCACTTCCCAGCCCAGAGCCCACTTCCCATCTGGAAGATGGACATGCTAACAGGACAGCCTGTTCTGAGGAAGCAGGGCACATCTGAGTTATGTCTGTTGGCTCTTTCCTCTCTCTTCCATCAACTGCACACACCACCTCCCATCCTGACCTCTGACATTAGTGTTTCTTTCAGTGGAGGAATGGGTTCTTGCCTGTCCCTGGGGTCTGGCACATAGAAGGTGCTCATTACCAGTGGATTGAGTGAAGATGTAGCCAATGCCTGGCCTAGGTGCTTATGAAGAGTTTGCTGGAAGAATCAATGTGCCCCCTAAGGGCTGAAAGCCTGGACCAGAGCTCTGAAATGCTGGCCGAATGACTGTGTCACCAGAGGTGGCAGATGCCCATGGGGGCTGGCTTGGTTGAAGTGATCAGAGGGGGACCCTGTTTTCTTCCCAGGTGTGGCTCCTGGAGCTGGATGCCAAGAGGACCAACCACTGCCCCTTCCAAAAGGGTGAGCAGGCATAGGCCTAGGGCGGCGGGGTGTTGGTGGTGCTGGTGTCCACCCCAGGGCAGACAGACGCCTCACTCATGGACCTCTCCTTGCAGACCCCCATGCACACTGGAACCTGTGGCGTGCTGCTCAGCTGCAGCTGCTGCCGCCCCTGGGGTGGCGGCTGGTGGCACCCTGCCCGCTGTTTGCCGAGGCGGTGTTGTGCTGGAGGGCACCAGGCGGGATCCCCTGCCAGCCTCTGGTCCCGCAACTGTCCTGGAAAAACATCACAGTGAAAGTGAGAGGGGTAGCAGGTAGCTCCCAGGGGGGGGCAGGAGAAGGGCTCTAGGCACCTCGAGTTGTGACCTTCGTCCACCTGCCTTCCCGCAGGAGCTCCTCAGGTTCCCCTTGCTGAAAGGTCACCCCAACCTCTGCATTCAGGTGAGAAGGGGGGCCAGAGCACTTGGTTGAGGATGGGTCTCAGAGGGAGACAAGCCACTGTCCTCTGAAGTGTCCCAGAGCAACGTGGGTCCGTGCCTCCCCTGTGCGCCTTCCACCCATGCCTCAGTGAGCCCCTTCCCCTCTGGGGAGCTCCCAGCTGCTGATCCCAGGCTGCGGTCTTGACAGAAACAGCTCTCAGGCCTTTCTCCACAGGACTCAGGCTTCCCTTGGTAGCCAAGCGCTGAACCGTCCTGAGACAGCTGTGAGGCGTAAATAGTTTCCCCTTCGGAGCTGGCACAGGTGCTGATATTGCTAACGTTGCCCTTTCCCCACCTGTGCCACCTGCTGCGCTGTGCCTTCAAAAGGCGGCTATCAAGGCAGTCATTTACTCGGCAGATACTTACTGAGGATTTATGATAGGAGCCAAGTCAGCAGTTCAAACTCACCACTCTCCTCAAGAGAGAAAGGTGAGGCTTTCCGGTCCCAGGAAGATTTGCAGCCTTGAAAATCCACAGGGCAGTTTCACCCTGTCCTGGAGGGCTGCTGTGAGGTGGTGCCAACTTGGCGGCAGCAAGTTTGGTTTGGTTCAGGGGTCTGTCCCATGTTTTAAGAAACGAGGGTAGAGAGGTCAGTGAGCAAAACCAGTGGCAGTTCTCATGCTTCAGAAGCTTGTGTTCCCATGGAGATAAGTAGACAATGGACAGTAAGCTCAACACATGAGCAATTATTCAGTGTGCTATAGAATTGCGGATTGCAACAATGTGTGGTATAAAATTGTCCATAAATACTGTGGGCAAAGGTGAGAGGGGCAAGATTGGAGTGGGGTTGTAATTTTAAGGGAGATGGCCAGGTGAGGGGAAGGGCAATGCGTGGGAGCTCAGCCGTGTGGCCCAGAAAGTCTCACAAGGCTGCGGTGAGAAAGGCAGCGACCTTCCTGACCACCCAGCCTTTTGGCTTTGGCCCCGGCGTGCCCAGTTCTCTAACCTTGTCCCCTTTGCATCAGGTGAGCAACTGGGAGAAACTACAGCTGGAAGGGTGCTTGTGGGCTGGTGAGTGGAGCCTGCAGGTGGTTGAGCAGACCACCACAGGACCGAGCCTTGGGGATGAAGGGGAGGGCGAGGGGCAAGGGGCTGCCCTACAAGGCTGTGTCTCATGGAGACTGGCCTCTCGCCCCTTGCAGAGTCCCTGGGACCCCCCAAGGATGACATGCTGCTGGTGGAGAAACGAGGCTCCCAGGACAACAGATCTTTCTGTGCCTTGGAAGCCAGTGGTTGCACCCCACTTCCTAGCAGGACCTCTACGGTGAGGGCTGAGAACCCTCCCCTCCAACCTGGCTTCACCTGTTCCCTCCATCCCATTTCCCCTTCTCCATGCCAGGCTCTGTGTTGGTCTCTGGGGAGGCACGTGAGGGGGGCTCAGACTGGGACCCTGCCCTCAGTAGCAGCTGGAGCCTGGTGGTCTCCTCAGAGTGCCACCCCCCACTGATTCCCTCCTCCTTTGGCTTGGCAGCGGGCAGCTCACCATGGAGAGCAGCTCCTATGGGATCTGCAGTCAGGTCGGTGTGAACAGGTGAGCAGAGAGCACCAGACCTGGAAGCCCTGGCCTGGCCGTCTCTCCCCACCTAGCAGAGCAGGAGCTCCAGGGAAACCCAGGCCTTTCCTAAGCCTCCTCCTGGTCCTTCTGTCCATGCTTGTGTTGTGCCCAGCCCTAGAACCGAGGGTAGAGTAGACATCAGGGACTCGCTGCTTGCCACGGTTGTTGGACATGTAGTTCATTTGTGTGGCTCAGAAGAACCCACGTGGCAGAGCAGAACTGCCCCCTGGGGTTTTCTAGGCTGCAGTCTTGACTGAAGCACTGGCCAGGCCTTTCTCCCTGGGCCAGAGTGGGTTCAAACTGCCGACGTTTCCATTCGTAGCCAAGTTGTGCCCCCAAAGCAGTCAGTAAGCGGACCACTACATCCACATATGCTAAGTCAGGGGTCCTCAAACTTTTTAAACAGGGGCCAGTTCACTGTCCCTCAGACCATTGGAGGGCCAGACTATAATTTAAAAAACAACAACTAAGAACAAATTCCTATGCACACTGGACGAGTTGGCTGCTAAGCAGGACAGGCAGCGGCAGCAAAAACACCCGGTGGGCCAGAAAAATGTCCTCGGCAGGCCATAGTTTGAGGCCCCCTGTGCTAAGTGGTACTTTCCCAGATGAGCATAAGGAAGGGTGGGCGAGATTTGACATGGAAAGAGGAACATCTAAAGCAGCAGGTGAAGCATAAACCAAGGTAGATCAGGCCTGGCGCTGTGTGCAGGGAGATCAGCCCATGGCAAAGAGCACACAGCCCATGGCAAAGAACTAGATGGGGCTGGCCAGAATGTAGCAGGGGCTAATCTCGGAGCTGGAGGCTCAGTCTTTGCTTCTGTGTCTTGCAGCTCTGGGATGACAAACTGGGAGCGCTATGGGCCTGCCCCATGGACAAGTGTGAGTATCACACGAGCTGCTCCTCCAAGGAACCGCGGTCTGACTCTAGGTTGTGACCACCCTTGGGGGCAGCCCATGCAGTAATGGTCTGGTTCTTCCCTGGGCTCAGATCAACCAGATGCACAGTCTTCCTTTGTCCCAAAAACACAGATGAGAACTTTCAGGGTCCAAGGATCTACCAAGAAGTGACCCATGTCCCCACCCCAACCTTGAGGAAAACTAGACAGACCACCCCTTACAGGAAAGTGTTAGCTGTTGTGGCAGTGTCAAGCACACATGTCCAGTGCTGGGTTTGTCTGGAGGGAGGTGGGATAGGGAGCTCAAATGAAGGTTGGAGCTAAGCTAAGCGAAGAGGGTGGACGTACATTTCTATGAAGTTTGTGGGTGGTTTCGGGGAGCAGTTCCACAGTGGCTAATGTCTTGGGCTGGAGGGTCTTGGCAGGTCCTTTCTGAGAATGCAGGGCTGGGGTCCATCTGGGACATATGGCTATGATGCACACAGCCGGGCCTTCCCAAAGGGCTAAGGTGATGGGTTGGCCGCCAGATTCACATTCATAAACCTCTATAAGACTGTCATGTGGTGAATGGCCCGAAGGCCAAACCCAAGGGCAGGGACACCTGTTTGGAGGTCTTTGCGGGCACGCAGAGATCAAGGGTCTGGCCACTCTATCCCTAGGGGGCGGCTGACTGGCGTAGTGTCAGCTGACACCAGAGTTCGTAGGATGCCAGGTGCTGTTAAGAGTTCTGTGTGCTAAGAATAGATTCAGTCCCCACAACCCTGTGAGTTAGGTTCTATAATTATCCCCATCCTAGAGGTGGACCCTGATTCGGTGTCACCCAAGTAACTGTATATGTGTTTGCTCAGATCCTGGCTCTGCCACTTTAGTGAGGTGGACACTGGCCAGGTCACTTCCTTACTCTGGGCCTCAAATGTGCCTGGTGAGGTGTGGGTTTGAGTGTGAGGTGTCTGATTTAACAGGCCTGGCTTGCCCTTTGGGTCTAGCAGACATCCACAAGCGCTGGGTCCTGGTGTGGCTGGCCTGCCTTCTCACTGCGGCTACTCTGCTGCTACTTTTGCTTCTCAAAAAGAACAAAGTGAAAGGTGAGCACCCTTCCTGTCCCCTTGTCCCCAGGCCAGAGTGGGGGTGGGAATTCCCCAGCCAAGAGTGCCTGTGCCCCGCCATCCCTAGCAGAGTGGCTGCTGGTTTTGGAGGAGGGTGCCTGGAGGGTGGGGGGAGTTAGGAGGATGAGTGTCTGCAAACTCAGGCTGGACCTCGGGCCATCTCGGGTCTCCTTGCCTCCCCTGTTCTCTCTCTGGCAGAGGCCACGAGGGGCCGCCGCGCTCTTCTCCTCTACTCCCCCGACGACGCCATCTGTGAGCGCCTGGTGGGCGTCCTGGCGTCGGCGCTGTGCCGGCTGCCGCTGCGCGTGGCCGTGGACTTGTGGAGCCGCCGTGAGCTGAGCACGCAGGGCCCCCTGGCTTGGTTCCACTCGCAGCGGCGCCAGACCCTGCAGGAGGGGGGCGTGGTGGTCCTGCTCTTCTCACCCGGGGCCGTGGCGCTGTGCAGCGAGTGGCTGCAGGAATCGGCCTCCGCGCCCAGGGCACACACACCGAACGACGCCTTTGCCGCCTCGCTCAGCTGCGTGCTGCCAGACTTCTTGCAGGGCCGGGCGCCTGGCCACTACGTCGGGGCCTGCTTCGACCAGCTGCTGCCGGTGGCCGCCGTGCCCGCCCTTTTCCGTTCGGTGCCCGTTTACTCGCTGCCCGTGCAGCTGCCTGACTTCCTGGAGGCCCTGCGGGGGTCTGACGCCCTCCGGACGGGGCGGCGCCGGGAGAGGACCGAGCCCGTGGCCCGGGCCCTGCAGCACGCCCTGGACAGCTGCTTCCCGCCCTTGGCCGGCCCGGGGCTCGATAGAGGATAGGATGAGACTCGGGGCCGAGGACAGGGCGTGAATAAAGACTAACGCTACTTTCCTATTCGAGGCTCATAGTTGTGTCCCAGCTTGCGCGCAGCCACACAGTCTGGCCGGGTCTTTTGCCCTGCTGCCCTTTAAAGACCCGGGCGGGCAGGTGCAGCCCGCAGCTAACTCTGGTTGGCTAGGGTTGGATGACGCAAGGGTACACGGCCGGCCGCTATTGGCTAGCGCTTCTGCCCCGCCCCCCAGACTGCGGCGCCGGCGGCGGCGGGTGCACGTTTCACGCAGGCAGTGGCTGCGGCTGCGGCTGCGCTGAGAAGGCTGAAGCCGACCGTCGGCGCTCACGGGCTGGGGCGGTGGCCCTTCCTTCGCCGCTGCCGTCTTAGCGGGTCTGCGCCCTCCCTCGCTCGTCCACTGTAGTCGCCTGCGAGCCCCTGAACCTTATCCCCCTGCTCTTTTCCGGATCCGGGCTCCTCTAGACCGCCCACCCGGCCGCCTCCCCAATGCTCGGAGTCTGACCCCTTACCGCTGACTTGCCGCTCCGGCCCTTAATGTCGCATTCTCTGACCCCAAACTCCGCGCCGACTCCGTGACCCCTTAACGCCCAGGAGCCAGTCCGCCCCCACCCCACGGTGGCTTTTATTTCCTTCTCGGTCGGTCCTGCAGGTCGTCTTTTCCCCGCGCCTCAGACTCCCCGCTTTTACCCACGCGGATCTGGGCGTCCGGCCCGGAGGCACCGCCTCACGGCCGCCTTGCTTCACCCCCAGGGCTTAGCTCTGAGGGGCGCCCCACGCCTTCCGTCTACAGGTCCCCCCCGCCTGCCAGGAGATGGCTCCGCGGCGGCCCCTGAGCGGCCTGCTCCCAGCCCTGCTCGGTGGTCTCAGCCTCTTCCTCAGCCTTCCAGGACCTGTGTGGCCTCAACCGCCCGCGCCTCCCCAGGCTTCCCCTCCGCCCGAGCCCCACCCCTGCCACACCTGCCGGGGGCTGGTCGACAGTTTCAACCAGGTGGGTGCACCTGCAGCCTCCCACACGCAGGAGGAAGAGGGGGGACAGTTAAAAGTGGGCTGCAGAATGGCCTGGCCACAGGACCGAACCTGGCTCCTTACTAGCTGTGGAGCCTCAGTGTGCTGGTCAGTGAAGGAGATCATTAGAAAGCTGGTGCCAGGCACCACCTCAACCAATACTCATCTTCGTTGTCTGCAGGGCCTGGAGAGAACCATCCGGGACAACTTCGGAGGAGGAAACACAGCCTGGGAAGAAGAGAAGTTGTCCAAATATAAAGATAGGTAAGGGGCTGGGGTGGGGTGGGGGGCACTTAGCTCTTTCAACAGATATTTACCGAATAGTCAGTAGTAGGGCAGCCAGCAAGCTTAATCAGGCAGCAGAGGCAGGGACCAAGTCAATAGATAATGTTAGCTCACGAAAAAGCAGTCATGGGGGTAGGGGTAGGAGTTTTCCCTAAAGCGGGGTTTTCCCCTAAACCCTTCAAGGGCAGGCCTCACTAACATGGTTTGGCCTTTGAACAGACATGTGACAGTCAGGCAAGGGTTTCAGCCAAGGGGGGTACGACAGAGCTTGGTGGATTTGAGTTGAGACATGGGGGGTGGGGGTGGCATAGCGAGTTCTGGGAAGAAAGGTGAGGCCGTCTGCTCCCATTAAGATTAGAAACCCAAAGGGGCAATTCTACTCTGTCCTCCAGGGTTGCTGAGTCAGAATCCACTTGGTGGCAGTGGATTTGTGTTTTGATTGGTAGGGAAAGTGGTGGAAGACGTAGGCCTGCCTGGGCCAGGCCAAACTGGCCTTGAAGGCTACAGATAAATGTCGCTTTCTGCTGTGTGTGGTGGGTAGCCATTGGGAGTGTTGTGAGCAGGGAATGATGGGGTATTACTTATATGTTTAAAAGACGGCTCACGGTGCTATGTGGTGGACAGATTACTGTCCAGGCCCATGTGGAGGAGGGGGACCAGTTGTGAGGCCATGGTGTAATCCAGGCATGGGGACAGGTGGGGTCGCTAGTGGGGGACACACTAAGAAGAGGTGGAACTCTGGGTACCTTTTGAAAGTCTAGCCAGTAGGACTTGGTTGCTTCATTATGGGATATGAGCAAGAAAGATTGTACTGGATTTTGGACCTGAGCAGCTGTCTGAGTAGTGGGGCAGGTCCCGGCAATGGTTAAGGCTGGGGAAGGAAAAAGTGTTGGGGCAAGGGAGTGTGGGGACTCCTCTCTCAACACCAGATACCCGTTAGACATCCAAGTGGATTTAGTTTTAGGCATCTGGATGTCAGGCAAACCCAAACTGACCGCCATCGAGTCCATTCCAACCCACATCGACCCCATAGGACAGGGTAGAACTGCCCCTGTGAGTTTCCGAGATGGAAACCCTTGACGGGAGTAGAAAACTCCATTTTCTTCAAACTTCACAATAAATCCTCGTGATCATTGTGTGCCCTTTGAGAAAATCTATCAAGATTGCCCCTTGATATCCCACCCAACCTCATTGGCTTTAAGAGTGGATACTAGCTTCACACTCCATATTTCTAGTTCCCACTTCCCTCCTGAATTCCAGAGGCCCTGATGGTGTCTGTTTACCTGTAGGGTCGCGGGCCACAAAGTCAGTGGTTCAAAACCACCAGCTACTCCTTGGGAGAAAAAAGGGACTTTCTTGTTACCATCTCAGAGTTACCATCTCAGAAACCCCCACGGGCAGTTCTACCCTGTCCTTACAGGGTCCCTGTGAGTCAGCGTTGATGAGACGGCAGTGAGTTTGAGGGTTTTTAATGATACAATATGTGACCCTTTGCATCTGGCTTCCTTCACTCAGTCAGTATTTTAAAGTTCATCCATGTGGTAGCAGATTGTAGTCTATTTCATGGCTGTGTCACATTTTTGTGAACCCAGTCATCATTTGATGGACAGTCATGAACATTCATGTATAAGTTTTTATTTGCACATCTGTTTTTAATTCTTTGGGGTTTATGCCTGGGAGTAGACTTGCTGAGTCATGTGGTAATTCTGTGTTTGACATTTTGAGATCTACCAAACACTTTTCCACAGCAGCTGCTCCATTTTACATACCCCCCTCCATGACCCACAACAGTTCCGACTTCTCCATATGCTCACCAGCACTTGTGATGTGATATATTTGGGATCACATCTATCCAGCATGGGTATTGCAGCTCATTGTAGGATGCGGGGCACTTGGGCACTTTGCGACAAACCTACGTGACTTGCCCCAGGTCACACAACTGTATTTGAACCCCGGTCTGGCCAATTCCTAAAACCAGGACTCCTTTCATGATGCCCCATGGCCTTGATTGTGGGAGGGCACCTAAGGAAGGTGGCGGGTGACCTGACCTCCCCGCCCTCCAACGCAACTGCCCTGTCCGGTCAGTGAGACCCGTCTGGTGGAGGTGCTGGAGACTGTGTGCAGCAAGTCGGACTTGGAGTGCCACCGCCTGCTGGAGCTGAGTGAGGAGCTGGTGGAGGCCTGGTGGTTCCACGAGTGAGTGGTGTGGCACGCCTTCCCAGGGAGGGGCCAGAGGCAGGCCTGGGGGAAAGGCTTTCGTGAGGCCAAGCTCCCATTCTGAGTCTCAGTTTACCCCTCTGCCACATGGGAAAGGGCTTTGGTCAGGTGGCTCGAAGAGGTTTGTGTCCTGATGGGTTGGTTCCTAGGTTCCTAGGGGGCTGGGGGTGAGGGAGGGCAGTGTGTGCTGTAGCCCTGACACATACCTCCCCACCCCCCACTCCCACCCCACCCTGCCCCAGGCAGCAGGAGGCCCCTGACCTCTTCCAGTGGCTCTGCTCAGATTCCCTGAAGCTCTGCTGCCCCTCTGGCACGTTCGGGCCTTCCTGCCTTGGTGAGTTTCTCAAGTCGCTCTTGGGGCTAGGAGGCCTGGGAGGGGACTGTGATGGCAGGGAGTCTTTCCTAGTGGGCTGTGCAGTCTCTGACTGCTCACATAGCCTCTCTGGACCCAATTCTTGCCTACAAATCAATGAGGGAAGGTTTTGAAAAAGGCCAGGGCAAGGCTGAATCATCTGTGGCTGTGGGTATCATTTATTAGGGAAACCCTGATCTCTCCAGCCCCGTTTCCAGTGCTGGATCAATCAGGCCTCTCCCCCTGGCTGCATTCCTAGGGAGGGACAGGTGCTGCCCCAGAGGCCCCCTTCACCATCCTCAGGCAAGGCAGGAACAGCTAACGTCTTGTGACCCTTTTGAAGACAGTCTCTCTTAAAACTGCAGATACAGAGTTTATTACAAACATGGTCAACTCAGTCTTTATTAAAAAAAAAAAAAGTAACCTAAATGTGCCACACGTGGTTCTCAACCTTCCTAATGCCGCAACCCTTTAATACAGTTCATGTTATGGGGACCCCCCAACCATAAAATTGCTTTCGTAATTTCATAACTGTGATTTTGCTACTGTTAAGAATCGGGCAACCCCTGTGAAAGGGTCCTGTCGACCCACAGGTTGAGAATGGCTGGGTTAAGAGAATTTAATAGAGCTCTTTATCAAAGTACTGTGTTGTCATTAAAAGGAAGTTTCTTCTCCAGAGATGTTTAGCCGTGTGGGGGGGGTGTCCTAGTCTAGAGTAGCGTGTCAGCTCTCATCTGGCTTGGCGTCTGCCCTCAGCTTGCCCCGGAGGTGCAGAGAAGCCCTGCGGTGGACACGGACAGTGTGAAGGAGAAGGGACCCGAGGGGGCAGCGGCCGCTGCAGCTGTCAAGCTGGCTATGGGGGCGAGGCCTGTAGCCAGTGTGGCCTTGGCTATTTCGAGGCCGAGCGCAACGCCAGCCATCTGGTATGTTCGGGTAGGTAGCCGGAGGGCATGGTGCTGGGCAGGGGCAGGTGTGATGTGCCCTGCCCATCCTCACATGGGCCCTGTTCCACCCAGCTTGTTTTGGCCCGTGTGCCCGCTGCTCAGGACCTGAGGAATCCAACTGCTTGCAATGCAGGACAGGGTGGGCGCTGCACCACCTCAAGTGTGTCGGTGAGTGGGGCCAGCCTGGCCCACAGCCTCTCAGGACGCATGCCCCCTGGACTAGACCGACCCCAGCCCCATCTTTGTCTAGTGCTCCACCTGGGTGGGGCGGCAGAAGAGTGGCCAGGTGCTCAGGGCACAGATAGTCTGTATGCAGTGAGGGTGTGCCCTGTTCGGCTCGTTGGGGTGGCTGGGCTGATGGCAAAGCGAGAACGACTTCCTGGATGAGGTGTCGTTGGGCCAAGTCTTAAAAAGTGAGGCAGGCTCAGTCAGGGTAATGAGGGTACTGGACCCTGGGCTTAAGTACTTGGTTTTGCCCACGCAGAGTACGGTAGAAGGGTAAGCTGCTTTGATAAAAAAGATTCCCCAATACGTGGCTCACAGAAAGCAAACATTTATTTCTGCCTTAGGTCACAGTCTGGGGGACCGAGTGTCCTAGGCTGGCAGAAAGGCCGCAGCCCATCACTGACCCAGGTCCCTCCTTCCTTACCATTCCGTCGTCCGCTTGGGGACCATCTGCATAGTCGAGGCCTGCTGGGCACCTGGGAAGAAAGTATGGAGGAGTGCAAGCCCATTGCTAACAGTGGGATGCATCACTTGTATTTCCATTCTGGTGGTCAGCACTTAGGCCTACATGGCCACACACTTAGCTGCAAGGCCCGTGGAAAAACATGCATAGCTTCTTACTGGGCAGCCCAGAGACCAGCTCCAGTGCTGCTGCTCAGTGGACAGCATGCTGTCTGCTGTGCCAGCTCATCCCGGCTAAGTGTTCCCACCACCCCTGGCCTCAGCGTCCCCTCTGGTGGTATAAGGGTTGAAATTTCCTCTTCTCCTCGGCAGACATTGACGAGTGTGGCACAGAGCGTGCCAGCTGTGGTGCTGACCAGTTCTGCGTGAACACAGAGGGCTCCTATGAGTGCCGAGGTTAGTGGCCACTCGGGGTTGTGCAGAGGGGAGCAGGAGCTGGCCTGCTCCTGCTTCCGCAGGCCTAGTGCGCCCAGATCCGGGGCAGCTTTCACCCTCTTCTCTCCTGTCATCCTCAGACTGTGCCAAGGCCTGCCTGGGTTGCATGGGGGCAGGCCCTGGCCGCTGTAAGAAGTGTAGCCCTGGCTACCAGCAGGTGGGCTCCAAGTGTCTTGGTAAGTCTCCCCCTGCTGCGCAGCTTCTCCCAACACAAAGAGGGGGCTGGGAAAAAGATGTGGCGGGGCAGAGGGGAGGCAGCATAGGAGCAAGGTGGAGTCTGGGGGCTCCGGAGTCTGACTCCTTCTCCTCTCTCAAGATGTGGACGAGTGTGAGACAGAGGTGTGTCCAGGAGCCAACGAGCAGTGTGAGAACACAGAGGGTGGCTACCGCTGTGTCTGTGCCGAGGGCTATGTGCAGATGGAGGGCATATGTGTGAAGGAGCAGGTCCCAGGTGAGCCCATCCTGATTGTCAGGGCTCGGAGGGGCAGTGAGGGGGGCCAGACAACCCCTTCTCCACCTGCCCAGGCTCCACTGCATCCAGAAGATATACTGAGTCCCAGCCTCTTTCACTGATCTCTGGGCGAGTTTGCAGAAGGCTCACGCCCAGGGAAGAGAGGGCACTGGACTTAGCAGACCTCCTCCTACGCCCATTTTCCCATCCGTTAATGGGGCCAGTCTTTGCCCTGGTCCTGTCTCCTGTGAACCACAGTGGGCAGTGGGCTGTGGATGGTGGCTGCCATGACAGGAGGTGCTACCTCCTTACCTCTTTCTGTGTATCAGTTCCTGCCTCAGGCACGTGACAGGTGCTCACTTAAAGCTCTCAGCCAACCCCATGCAGTGTGGCTTACTTACCCTTGTTCCTCTTCTACACCTAAGGAAATGAAGACTGAGAGGTAAGGTGACTTGCCCAGGGCCACACAGCAAGCAGGTTGATGAGCAGAGGTTCAAATCCAGCTGCCTGGCTCTGCCCTGACTTGCCTACTGTATGGCCTTGCTCAGATCCTTCACTTCTGCCAGCCTGTTTCCCATTCAGGCAGGCAGGGCCAGTAACCACCCTTGTTGGCAAGCTCGTCCAGAGCAGTGAGCAAGGTGTGGGCAGGCCCACTGAGTGGGAGCCCCGGGCTGCTGGGGACTGCCAATGACAGGGTGCTCGCTCTCATCCCCTGCAGAGTCGGCAGGCTTCTTCTCGGAGGTAACGGAAGATGAGCTGGTGGTGCTCCAGCAGATGTTCTTTGGTGTCATCATCTGTGCACTGGCCACGTTGGCTGCCAAGGGCGACTTGGTCTTCACTGCCATCTTCATCGGGGCTGTGGCAGCCATGACTGGCTACTGGCTATCCGAGCGCAGTGACCGAGTGCTGGAGGGCTTCATCAAGGGCAGATAATCCCTGCTGCCCCCGGCGGGATCTCTATATGGACCCTGGAGGCTGACTGGTTTATCTTGAGAGCGGGATTGGAATCCTTTGCCCACCTTAAGGAACAGCCCAGGCATCTGGGCCCAGGAGGGAGACCCCTGCCATGAGTTTCAGACGGCAGGGCTGGGCAGGCTTTACCATGTGTGTAACTTTTATAAAGGTTTCTGGTGGTTGCTAGTGAGCTTTAGCCCCTGCCTGGGATGGATGGTGGGGGAGTCTCTACAGGTCTGGGGCCCTTGCCGCCCCTCCTGCCAGCTGCATGCTGCCGGCTCCTCCCCTGCCCCTCAGCCATTTATTTATTCATCTCAGGAAATAAAGAACGTTCTTGCAAAATGGATAAGGTGCAGCTCTACTCCCTCCTCTCTGGCGCACGGGGCAATGGGGCCGTCCAGGGCTCAGAATGCCACTTTCCTCATGACTGCAGAGGACGTGGCACTGCCTGCCATTCAGCAATACTGAGAACACAGATGTGTTCAATAAAGTTGGCAGCGTTCTTAGGAAAGCCACAGAGGGCCCAGTGCCCTTCCCCCTGGAAGTACTCCCCTCCCCACATCAGTGGTCTTGCAGTGCTGGGAGGGAGGGAGGCCCTAGGCTCCTCTGCTAGCAGTGTCACACACCATCGCTAGAGAGGCAGGAGCCAAGGCCTCTGGGTTTATTCCTTTGGCACAAAGCACAGTCCACACCAGCAAGCTTCACTCATCTCCCACTGGGGACACGGGGTGCTTCGTCCCCTCTCCCATACCCAAGTCCGCGCATGTCCACCCTGTATCCTGTGCAAGTCGCGGCCTTTGTGCAAAATACCCGCTGGAAAAAAATAGAGATATGTTACAAACAAAAAACACGAGGGTAGGGTGGGTTCCCTCTTGGCCATTTCTAGGGCCTGGAGTCTGGTGAAGGCCTGGAACGGCAGTTTTTCGAGCGTGCTCAGGTCCGATTTGGCCTAGCGCTTCCCCACACTGCTCAGAGCTCAATGGTGTCACTGGAAGCACTCCTGGAGTCCCCAGGCCTGCAGCCCCTCGGGCGCTCGCCCTGGGGCTGTACAGGTCCAGCGGGGGCGGGAGTGGGGGTCGAGGACGAGGAGGGCGCGGGCAGGAGCTGCACGGTGCTGGGCAGCTCGTCCAGGGGCAGGCTGTCCACAGAGGACAGCCCGTGGCGCCACGGGTTCCAGCTGATCTTGAGCGAGCCCCGGGAGAAGCTGTCCAGAGAGCTGCCCGAAGCCGTCGCGGCCGCAGGGCCCGCCTCGTCCAGGACGTGCGGCGGGAGCGGGCCGCGCACGCGCACGTCGCTGAGCGAGCGGCAGCGGCTCCGGAGCAGGGAAGAGGCGCCGTCCAGCTCGGCGTCCGGGTGGCTGCCTCGGCGGGGCCGCAGGGCGCCCCCGGGCGGCGGGGAGAGCAGGCCGCGCAGGCCACAGCGGCGGAAGACGCTGTCTCGGACCAAGTGCTCTCGGAAGAGCGCCGCGTCGATGCTTCGGCTCAGGTTGATGGGCGACGGGGGCCGTAGGTCCAGCTCGCTCAGCGAAGGCGCCGGCCCCACGCTGCTGCGCGACAGTCCCGGGCCCGCCTGGGCACCGCGGCCCAGCGAGGCCGCAGAGCCCCAGGCGCCGGAACTGGGCGTGGCGGGCAGTCCGCCCTCGGCTGCGTTTCGGATGAGGCTCTTGCTGATGTCCAGGCTGCCAGCACCGACGCCACTGGGTCCTGCATAGCAGTTATTGGGCCGCTCGGGCACCTCGCTTTTGCCTGCGGGCGCGGGACACGCCAGGCGTAGCAGCTTGGCCCAGCAAGCGTGTTCCGTGGGCGGCCTGGGCCGTGCGGCGGTCACCGCAGCCAGCGCCAGGGCCAGCGCCCAGGTCAGCTCCAGTAGGCGCAGCCAGAAGTGGACGCCCCACCAGGCCCACGAGAAGCGGCCCACGCGGCCCGGTCCCGGGTACAGCCACAGGGAAGCGGCCAGCTGCAAGCCGCTGGCCAGCAGCCCCAGCGCACCCGCCACGGCCAGGAGGCGCGGCCCCGGGCTGGCGTCCCAGCCCCGCGGGCCCTCGAGCAGGCGGCGCCGGCACAGGCAGAGCGTGCCCAGGGTCACCATGGCGCCCCAGGCGCACGACAAGCCCTGCGCCAGGAGGTTGACCACAGGCCTCGCGGACAGAAGGTCCGCCGCCAGCAGCCCCGCGCCGTGTGCGGACGCCAGCGCCCCCAGCAGGAGCGGCTTCTGCAGCGGCGGCGGCAGCCCGGCCCCAAGGCCGAGCAACGTGAGCGCCGCCAGCGCCGCGAGCAGCAAGGGGAAGGGGAGGTTGTAGAGCAGCAGGCCGGCCCGCACGCTCAGCCGCTCCTGGGAGCCGTATGGGTCGGTGAGCATGTAGGCGGAGCGCAGGCACGCCGCCGCCAGCACCAGCCCGGCCGCCGCCAGGGCCAGCCGGGGCCCTCCCGGGGCGGCTGCCAGTGTGGCCAGCGCCAACGCCGCGGGCAGCAGGAAAAGCGCCCCCGCCCCGTAGACGTGCAGCTCCCAGGAGAAGCTCAGCACCCGCCGCAGCGGACCCCAGCGCAGCGGGGGTGAGGTGGCGTTGGCTGGGGGGCTGGCGGCCGGGGCAGGCGCCCAGGAGCTGCTGGTCGAGGGCTCTGGAGGCAGTGGCTGCGCCAGGGCGCGCTGAGTGGTGACCCGAACGAGGCCGCGGCGGGACGTGGAGGGGGCCTGCACTGGGGGTGCCGGGGGATGGCTTTGAGGGCGCCCCGGCCATTCTTCTGCTTCGTCTGCAAGAATAATAATGTTAACGCGACCCTTGGGGAAGTGGTTTGGCTTTCCAGCCATCCCTCAGTTGTGTGGGGGGCCGAGTTACTCAGTGTCCTCCTCCGCAGGTACATCTGTAAAATGCAGATGTCAGGAGGGTGTGGGGAGGACTAAATGTGTGGTCAGTCAGTGCCCGGCAGGCTCCCAGTAAGTAGCAGATGAGAGCTACGTTTGTTTATGGTGAATACCTTAGAGGGAAAAGGCACTCCAGGGCTTTCTAAATGGCTGTGTACTAGACTCACCTGGAGACCAACTGGGTGGAATTTCATGGGATGGGGCTTGGGCATTCAAACACATTTTTTCAAGCCTCTAGAGATTTGTGGGAGTGGAGAATCACTGCACTAACACACCCAGGACACATTTAAGAACACTGTAGCCCACAAAGGGCGAATGGCCTTCTTCAAAGTACCCACTAAGCATTCATTTATCCTCAAGTCTTTGAAGGTAATCCTGCCCAGTTTCCTCTAAACAGGTGTTGGTTCTCAGTTACCCTCCCCTGACCTCACAGGTGGAAAAACACTTGCTAAGAGAAATGGGCCAGGATTCCCCCTAAGCTATGAACCGAGTTGCTAACCACAGGGTCTGTGGTCCGAACCCACTACCTGGTCCATGGGAAACAGACGGAGCTTCCTACTCTTGGAAAGAAGTACAGTCCTGGAACTTCAGTTCTACTCTGTCCTATAGGGTCGCTATGTGCATGTACATTTGGGAATAGACTTGATGGCCGAGAGTTTGGCGTTGAGTTTGGGGCCTGCAAATGTATACCCTACACGGGCCCTTGGTTCTTAGACAGACTGCTCCTGACCCACAAACTCTCAGCCATGCTCTCACCTGGTTGCAAGACTTCCACAGTGCTCTCTGTTCGGTTTGTAGCTATGCCAGGTTCCGGGGGGCCAGGCATGGGAGACTTGAGGGTACCTGGAGTCTCCACTGCCCCTCTGACTCGCTGCGGGGAGACAGGGTCTGCTCCGTTCATCACTACAATCTCTGAAATGAGAAGGTGACCCCATCACCTCGGCTGGCCCTGCAGTGGTTCCCCCCCACCCCTGCAATCTGATCCCCTGGGAAGGAAGCTCAGTCCCCTTGTTTTCCAGAATACGGAGAAGGAGACCCAGAGGGACCAAGGGCCACTGCATCTGGGCACCTAACTACCTTGGAACACTGCCCCCACCCCAACCTGCTCAGCACCCTCCCTTTGATACCTACCTGGCTTGGGCTGTCCATCTGGAGCCTCTGAGGCTGGGGGTCCTGAGGGCTGGGGTCCAGGGGAAGCCTTGAGCGGGGAGGCTGGGAAGCTGGCTTGTTGGGTGGCCTCACCCCCAGCCTTCTTGGGGGACTCAACCGGTAGCTCCTCAGCAGAAGGAAGGCTTCTGGCCAGAGCCAGGTCGGACTGGGCCCCAGGACCCTCAGAAGATGCCCCCTCAAGTGGGGGTACTGAGCCACCATCCGGGGCTGCTGGATCCTGCTGGGTAGAGAGGGGGCCTCCAGCTGCCTCCTGGAAGCCTTTCCCTTCTCCCCGCTCTCCTGTCAGGACAGGCCTGACAGCGTCCCCATGGGTACCAAGAGTGTGCGATGAGCCCTGACGGTCCAGATGGTCAGTCTCTGGAGCCCTGATCTTGGCCTCATCCATCAGGCTCCTGTCTCCAGGTGCTTGTTGCCCTGCCTGCGTGCGGGGCTCCCCTGTGGAGGGGGGAACCTTGACTTCTCCCAGTTGTTGGCTGGGAGTTGTTGGCATGAAAGTGAGATGAGGAGGTCCCACTGGATGAGGGGCCCGTGCTTCTGGCTCCGGTGATACCTGAGGATCAGGAGGCCCTGTCCAGCCCTGAGAGCTTGGCCTTAGAGCTGCCTGCAGGGAGTCGGTGACTGCTGAGAGTCCTGCTCTCTGAGCCTGAGGGGCTGCTTGGGGCCCATGCAGGGCTGGGCCCAGGGGAACATCTGCAGGCCTACCAGGCACCTCATTGACAGGAGCCCAGGGGATTCCCGAGTTCCAGGAGTGCTCATCTCTGGACTTCTCCCAAAGGACGTCAAGGGCCTGGGGCTTGGTGCTCGTGGGGCCTTTGGGGTGAGCTCCTAGAACTGGGTATGGCTCTGAGGTCTCAAGAGGCCTGGAAAGGGCAGGACCGGCTCCCAGGGGCGGTGGCAGCAGCAGCAGCAGGAGGAGGCCACACACTTGGGGGGTCATGGTTCACACCAAAGCTGTGCCTGGAGCCTCAGCCCAGTGCTCACAGGAAGAGCCTGGAAAAGGGCAAAAGGTGATGATGTGTGAGCCTAGAGGCTTCGTGGCTGTCCCAAAGGGACCGGTGGGGAAGGCAGAAGACTGACATGAGGCAGCAACTACCCCGCCACACCGCCCGCCTTCCTGCAGAACTGGTCCATCTGACCAGAGCGGCTGTGTAGAACTGCACCCTGGTCAGCGCTCTTGTCCTGCGTCAGAACCCATGGTGGTGCCCCGGTGCCCACGCGAGAGAATGTAAGCTGCTCCCCTCGCCTTCGCCTTCCAAGGCCACACCAGCCTGCTCACTGAATCCTCTCCAACACCCACTGGACTACCTGATACAGCAGGCCTTGGCTCCTGTTTGGCCCTCAGCCTGAAATGCCCTCGCCCTTCTCCTCCTTGGCTCGCTGAAATCTTACTCTCCAAGGCCCGGGTGGCTCGGATATCAGTGAGGTGCACAGTAAGTGCAGTGTGCTCCTGCATGTGAAGAGGGAGCTGGGTTTGAATCCCAGCTTTACCATATCCTGGGGGAGTCTATCTATGCCTGTGGTTTTCCCATCTATACAATGGGGATTACAGGTGAAACTAACTCAAGGGTCCCTGAGGGGGCCGGGGACTCTTACAAGACTTAAATGTGAAGACAGCGTGAGGAACGAGAGGCTGGCTCACAAAGCGGGTACCAGAAAGGCGTTTCGGAAGTGACCTTTCTTTTGAAGACACAGGGAGAACCCATTTGGCAGACAGAACAAATGTAAGGGGTCCACAGCCAGAAGGAGCCGGTGAGTTCCAGAGTGAAAGAGGACAGGAAGTCAGGCTGGCTCACTAGGGGGCTTCCAGGCCATTGCAAGGGACTGCGGGTTTTATTTCAAGGGCCACAGGGGGGCCCTGTAATCCTGTCGGTGTCCAGGCCTGATTAGGATTTCCAAAGGGACCCACGCACACACTGGTAATGTACGATGGAAGCTTTCTTCCCTAGACTCCCTGTGGTCACTCTGGTCATACTGTGCTGTAATCTCTGATCTCCCCCAGAGGGCCCTGGGCCTCCCTCCAGGGCAGGGGTGGCAGCTCCCTGTCTTCCAAGGACACACCAGTGCTCACCGGACTGCACGTGCCTGGCCCTAGGTACCCACGTCTCATCAAGGATCCCATGCTTCAAGAGTCCCTGGGCCAGGGAGGCAGGAAGGGGCCCTATGGCCAGGAGAAGGGGACAACAGCCCTGAGCATTAAAGGTTGGGTGCTTGGGAGAGGAGCAGAGATCCTGTTCCCTTCCATGCTGAGAAGCCACTGTCCCTACAGCTCCTTGGCCCTCAGGCTGGGTGGCTCACAGACGCCTGGACAAGCTGCTGGACACCCTTAGGGAAATGCCTGGGCTCACCTAAGGTGGGCAATGTGAAAGGTTCACATACCCAAACCCAAGTTCAGACTCTAACTTAAAGCCCTAGGTTCATGTATCTAGCCTTCATAGGGCTCACCCTGCTGCTGGCCTCTCTGGGGGTGGATGTGAGCTGAGAGGAAAGGAGGGGCCCCACCCCAGGCGGTTCTAACTTTGTGCTCCTGCTGTATTGAGCTCCACCTGGTTATGCTTAGCACAAGCAGGCCCAGTTATACAGGGATGGAAACAGGTTCAGAGACATTGAGCAACTCGTCCAAGGTCACCAGTCAAACCAGTGGGCATACAGGGCGAAGCACCGGTGTGCTTATTTTGCACTGGGGGGGCTGGGAGGCCATGCCATCTGGCCCCCACCCCCACCCAGCAGACGTGGGCTCTGGCAGACAAAGAGGTGGCCCAGGCCTGCACCCCTGTTGCTGGAGATTTGGGGGTGGTGGTGCTAGGAGAGGCCGGCCTGGGGGCAGTGCCGGGCCGCTGCAGTGCCGCCTTCAGGAGCTGGCCCATTCCCAGGGCCCTCGCATCCTCGTCGGTCTCCGCGGCCCTGGCTCCACGCCTTCCCGCAGTGCCCCGGGTGGGGGTGGGTGCTGTGTAGGCCCCGCCGCCCGCGCCCCCCACCGAGGCTGGGCCCACGGGTCCTCGACCAGCTCCTCACCTGGGCGCCAATCCCGCAGCGTTCACCTTGCGCGCGTCCCTGCAGCCGCTCGCAGCGCCGCATCCTCCGCGGTGGAGATGCTCAGACTCTGCTAACAGAGCCCGGCGCTGCTGATCGCCGAGCCCGCCCACAGGAGCGCCAACCCCGCTGCTTAACCCTTTCCTCCTAGAGGCGGGTGGACGCTCCCCTCGGTTCCGCACCACCCCATCCCACCCGCGCCCCGAGATGCTCAGGGCTAGAGGGAACTGGCGCTGTGAAAATTCCTTCTGCAGCATCCCAGAAAGGCAAGGCAGCCAGCCTGTTTGCATGCCTCGTAGGATGGGAAGCTCCCTTACTTCCTTTCTACCTCTGTGCACTTGCACACACACCCGTAGACCCGCCTACCTGCAAAACCACTTGCTTTCCAGTCGATTTCCACTCCTGGCGACCCCTTTGGTGTCAGGTTTTCGATGATGGCCGAGGTTTCGGGAGCACATCACCATTTTCAGCGACTTCTCTGAGTTAAGCCCTTGCACCATCTCAGCAGAGATTAGCCTCCCCCCCACGGTTCTTCCCCCTCCCGCACCCCCCCCTCCACACACACACACACCTAGAGGTGAATCCTGATGCATGCATTTCCTGGGTCTACGCTTCATAGAGAAATGTGTTCACACCACACACGTTGTGTAACTTGTCTGCCACCTTCCTTCTAGTCTGCCATTTGCGTGTAAATATCTATTCACCTCGCTCCCAGCCATGGAGCCAATACTGACAGCGACCCCATAGGATGGGGTAGGGCCACCCCTGTGCGTTTCAGATACTGTAATTGCTTAAGGCGGTGGAAAGCCTCATCTTTCTGCCTCTGAACGTGAGGAGTGAGGTGCTTTAGAACCTGTGGATCACAGCCCATCGCGTGAGCACCCGCGAGATATGCCCCATCCCACCAGGTATGTATGCAGAGGCTGCCGCCCTGTGTTTTCTGGGATGCTGCAGAAGGAATTTCATGGCTCCCTGTTCCTTCCAGTCCTGGGGGTGGGGTGGTGTTGGAGCCACCAGGGTCCTATGACTCATGGAAGAGGTCTTCTTGTAGCAGATTTGCCCAATGCAGTAGGTGGTGTGGTTTCTGCACTGCATTATATTCTCCACGTATGACGAGGCTGTCTACTGTGGGGCTCTCCTCTCCACTGCAGTGTGATCCAGACTGCAGGCTCGATCTTCATCTGCCCTCTGCTTTCCTGGCTGTGTGGGCCTCTCCCCAGTGGTTACTGAATCTTCCTCCGACCCTGTTGTCTCCTGGGGACTGCCTCCCCGCTTGCTGTAGTTCAATTTCTCTGAATTTGGTGGAACGATATGCTTTCTTGATTTTAATTCAGCCAGCATCCCATGTGCTGTTTGAAAGACTGCCTTTTTGGCTCAGAAGCAGCGCTGTGCTTTGTTCAGTGCAAGCAGGACTGTATGCACAGCTTCGGTACAAGGGCAGTTAAGTACTCTTTTCTTCTCTGGCAGGCACCACAATGAAACTGAGCCCTAGTGGCACAGTAGGTTAGGCATTGGCTGATCACAAGGTCAGAGGTTCAAACCTTTCTCACAGGGAGAACGATGAGGCTGTCTGCTCCTGTAAAGATTCCGTCTCAGAAACCCTAAAGATTGTGTCTCTGCGCTGACCTAGTGGGTCTCTGTGGGTTTGATTTTGTTAACAGACCAAGATAAGGGAAAGTAAAAAGTCTCCCCACTAGGGTTCCAGTTCACACAAGTGCTGATTTAATCCAAATAAAATGCGTTTAAACAGTAATGCACTAGTCAGTCTCAAAAAAAGTTTAATGCAAATAGTGGTTTCAGAGGGGATCTGCTGGTTCGATTCCATTCACGGCAGGTTGGTCGGGTCAGGTTACTCCTGGTGACCGTTTGGGGCCCCAAAGAGGCGATCCTAACAACTGTTCTTGAAGGGTACCGGAAGCCCACGGGCTTCTGATGACTCACACGCGGTGCCATTTCCTTCCCAGCACAGCAGGGCACCTGGTCACACTTTAAGGGGAGCAAGGGCTGTCCTGCAGAGCGTCACGGGGCGCCTTACTCTGGCGCCTTACCCTGGCCCCACGACAGCCCAGGCCTCACCCAGTCAGACTTCCGTGCCCCAGATGCCCCACGAGCACGAGGAAAGCGCAGTCCGAGTCCCCTGGGGTCTCAGAGGTGCTGTTTGAACTGGAGAGCCAGGATTCTCCGGGAGGGTTCGAGAGATGGAAACACCCCCTTTGAAAGCATCCAGATCCAGATGGAGGAGAGCTAAGTGACAATGACATCACATTCTGAGTTTCTTAAAGGTATGTATGATGTAACACTTTGATTCACCTTCATACAGCAGCTAATTGGCCCTTTGGAGGGGTTACCCAATACCCATCCCCCTTCAAACAGGATCCTGGTTTCCCTTGGTGGAGGGTCCAGCTAGGCACCTTGGACACAAGCTGGCAGTCACGTGGCCTCTTTTTAGCTTTTAAAAAAATTAAAATATCATTTTCTTGGGGCTCTCACAACTCTTATTACAGCCCATACATTAATTGTGTCAGGTATGCTTGTACACGTTGCTATCATTCTTTTCCAGATATGTACTGCACTTTCTAGTGAGCCCTTGGTATCAGCTTTTTTCTCTCCCCCAACCGTGGCCCCTGAAAAATTGTAAATTATTTTCATATCTCCCACTGACTGCTGTCTCCCTTCCTTCCTGACTTCTGTTCTTCCAGCTTTGAACTGGCTGGTGACCCCCCTCGTGGAGATAAATGTCCATGTTCCCAGTGTTTGGACAGACGTCCTCTTGTCTGTCTCTGGCTCCCTGAGGGCAGGGTGTGTGCTAGGACTGCCCACTCGTTTCCCTCTGAAGTATCCCTGGTTGGACCCATGCGTCCTTTAACTAGCCAGCAGCCCTCATCCATGGTCTCTCCCAACTGCCACTGGCAGGGCTTCCAGACGAAGGGAAGAGAGAGATTTTGATTTCTTTGGTCGCAGGCCAAGTTGAAGGCTGCTCTTGGAAAACAGGTGACTAGCTGTGGTGGGTGGGTGCCATAGGTGGGCGAGGAAGATCCCAGTTCTGAGAGGGGCATCATCCTGGAGGTTCTGAGATGGCAGCGTGGGTGGGTGTGGGGGCCATGTCTCTGCTCTTATCTCACATGCATATTCTTTCTAAGCTGTCACAGTATCCCTACATTGTCACGCGTCATAGCTGAATCCTGGCATGCTGAAGCACTGAGTTTAGATAACTTGTTCACGGTGAAAGAGCAAATAAATCTTGTCTTTTTTTAACATCTGAATCTGAATATAGAGTCAGGGATGACATGGTCCTGCTCCAGTGGAAGGAACTCAGGTGAGGGGAGAAAGCTGCAGGCCATCCAGGTGGCACCTGCAGTGTTGGGAGTTAACAGTATGAAAATAGGCCCTCTGACAGGGGTCACTTCATTAAAGGGAACTGCCGCCCAGAGTACTCCTGCCAACACAACCGAGAGGAGGAGGAAAAGGCAGGGCGACTGTCTCATGTCTTGCAAGGATGCATCTCCGGCTGAGCAACACCAGGGAGAATGGCTGGCATTTTCACTGGCAGGAATGAACAGAGAACTCGCCAAAAGGCAGGGACAGGTGGGAGATGGTGTGGCAGGCTGTCTTTCTTGAGCTCCACCTGCTGTCCTGAGCCTGAGGCTAGGAGCACTTAGACCAGTGGTTCTCCACCTTCCTGATGCCGAGACCCTGTAATACAGTTCCTCATGTTGTGGTGAGCCCCCAACCATAAAATTCTCATTGCTACTTCATCACTGTCATTTTGCTACTGTTATGAATCGAGCGACCCGTGAAAGGGTTGTTTGACCCCAAAAGGGTCACACCCACAGGCTGAGAACCGCTGGTTTACTTTCACTGAAGTAGCTAAAGGGTTCCAAGCATCGTAACTCATGCTCCCCATAATCCCAGCCTCCAAAACCAGCTAAATCAACCTAAGCTTTCAAACAGTTACTTTTTGTGATTCTGACATAGGTATTTATTTAAACCAAGAGCCCCACACCCCAGCCCTTCTCAATCCTGGCCCCTGGTCCCCAGGGGCCATCATTTCCCACCCTTTCAAGCCCTTTCTCCTGGTCCATAAGCAGAATGCCTATCTTCTGAACATTCACTGCTCCTGCTGTCCGTTCAGTTGGAGATCCCCGCTGGCTGCTGTGCTGGCTAATAGGAAGACTTAGCTCTGACATTGCTTTATCCATTTCCGCTCCTACTGTTGTTTCTGTCATTGTCCTGGATTTACTAAAACGGAAACCATTGGTCAAGCTGATCGAAGAAGTGAGCTGAGATTTTAACTCCTTTGCTAAACATCTCCCCCACCCCCATGCCCCGGGTAATGATTACGTGGCTTTCATTTCCTATGTTATCACCAATTCCCCTTCTGTGAAGGGAGATACAATCCAAAGATCTGGTTTCTTTACAGTTAAGAATACTTTCAAACGGCTTGAAAAAAGGAAGCGGGAGGGATGTGATGTTTTCGTTAATGCTCTCTACGCTGCAGTAGTGCTTTTGGTGGAGCAATTGCGATTGGTGTGGTTGGCAGTTCGAAATCACCAGCAGCTTTAAGGGAGACTCACTGGGCTTTCTACTCTCATAGTTAGTCTTGGGAATCGACAGGGTGTCCTTAAGTCAGCACTGGCTCGATGGCTGCAAGTTTGGATTCAGGTTTAACCTTTCCAGGGTGCCCTGGTTATGTGTAGGGCGGCTAACTGCAAGGTTAGCAGTTCAAAACCACCAGCCTTTCCTCAGAAGACAGATGGGGCTTTCTACTGTGGTAAAGTTAGTCTCAGAAATGCACTCGGGTGGTTCTACTCTGTCCTCTTGGGCTGCCATGAGTCACTGACTCAATGGCAAGGAGTTTGCTTTTGTTAGTGGAGTGTTTGTGGGTTCTAATACCCAATGCAATGGCTACATAGAACTCACACAATTCAGGAGTAATGGCCTATTACGGAAATTAGTGAATTGTAATGCCTGTGAGAGAAATGCTCAGGGCCAAGTTGTTTACCAGGATTAAAAAGTTCTTTCAACTCTAATACATGCCCTGGGGGGTGGGCACCACTCCACTGGAAGCTTCAATTGAAGGTATTCAGCTCAAGCTCTCTAGGTCAGGAAACCCACTTCCATGGGTCAGTAAGCCCAGCTCCCCCAATTAAGTGCCCAGAGCCACGCCACTCCACAAGCCAGCCTTCTGCACAAAAGCACTCAATTTTACTTGCTCAGTGGGTTGGGAATCTATCACTCTGTCCCATTCTCTGGCTCCTGGTTTTGCTGCTGCTCCTCTGGTGTCACAGCTGCCTTCTGGATCCAGAAAGTTCATTGTGGGGATCTCGGGTCCAGAGAATGCGCTCACTCTTAGATCTTGCTAGCATGAGATCCCTCCTCCTGCTTCTCAGGGTTCTTGTTTTCTACACAGCATTACAGGGAATCCAGTTCACAATTACTCCCAGGTGCATTCTATCAGTATTGCCTGCCCCCCTCCCCCCATCTTACCAAACCGGTGCAGGGAAAGGCCATATGGTGGGAGTCAGAGTTGTGGGTGAGAAGAGCCACATGAAACAATTCACTGCCCCTGGAAGGGGCAACTGCAGTGAACTCGCAACCAAGGGCCACCAGAGCACCTGGTTGGGAACCTCATTCAGACCAACTGCCAAAAAGCATTTCAAGAGAACTGGGGACCATGTGAACATGTGCTGGGTCTTATACCCAACTCACTGCCATAGAGTTGCTTCTGACCCAGAGGGTTTCCGAGACTGTAAATCTTTGTCCTGGGGAGTTCCTGGTGGATTTGAACCTCCAATATTGCAGTTAGCCCAATGCCTAGCTTACAGTGCTGCTGGATTGCGTCTGAGAAAGTATTAAAAAAATAAACATAGTTATAAAAGGAGAAGTAATAGCTTTGTAGATTGTTTAAAAAAACAAAAAGCAAATTAATGTGTTAGAAATATTGTATATGTGTGCAATGATCTCGCTGGAAGTTTACTCTTAAAACAAAAAAATCGTGGTTTGAAAGACAACTGGCCAAAGACCGGCCATCCTGAGAGGGGTGTGATTGGGGCGTGGGCACTCACTACAGCAGTCACTCCACCCTTGCGAGTGTTTGCACAGGCAGGACAAGGAGAGGGCCAACTGAGGACTAGGCTATCAACTGCTCATGTTCAAATTCACATAAATGCTGAAGGGAATTAACCCAAGCCACGGGGGCTAGAAAACATGGCACTGGAATGTAAGGGCCTATCAGGAATAGACTGAACATGCTCAACACTAGGGACCCACGATCAAATTGTGGGATGACATCAATACCATAGATACAGAAAGCAAAAAACAAAGCAGGTGATTAAGAAGAGAGAGGACTGTCAGAACACTCTGGAACTTGCTCTTGAGTGTAGTGTAGCGAAAGAGAACGGAAGCTATGAAGCCCAAGAACTGATTTCAAAGGGCAGCTTGCGAAGACAAACTATTATAGTGACATGCACAGACTTGAGAGTTAGAAAACCAAAAGGGAAGAACGTGCTTGGCATTTCTCAAGCTGAAAGAACTGAAGAGGAACAACAACAACAAAAAATCAAGCCTCAAGGTGGAATCTTGGTTCTAATGAGCAACACAGGCAATGATGCAGGAAGCATCCAAAGATGGAGGGATTACAGTCATTGTGCCAGGAACAACTGATGGTTAACCTTTTTAATAGTCAGCATCTGATCAATAAGCAATGGTCCCGAAGGAAGATGTCCAAGTTGCACTGAAGACAATGGCAATACATGAACATTCCAGGAATTGGCAAATCCTGAGCAAGACGTCTAACCATGGATGCAAGGCTGGAAGCACTCACTCGTGTCTGCCAGGAAATTTGGAAGACAGGTGCCTGGTCAGCCAACTAGAAGAGATCGCTGCTTGTGCCCATTCCAAAGACTCAGCAGAATGTGGAAATCATTGGACAGTGTCATTAATGTCACATGTAAGCAAATATTGGCTGAAGATAATTTTTAAATGGGTGCAGTAGCACAACAAGCAAGAAAAAAAGTCAAATCAGATTTAGAAGAAGGGAGGGTATTATTGTTGGTGCCACACAGACATTGATAAAAGCAGTGTTCAAGCAGAGGCATTTGACTGTGGATCACAAGAAATCAAGGCTAGCTCAGTGTATGTCAGGGTTACATCATTTCACCATACTCATACAATATGTGTGTTAAGCAAATAGTTCAAGAAGCTGGATTTTATGAAGAAGAATTTGGAATCAAAGTTAGAGGAAGGTGATGTGTAGGTGACAAAACCTTGCTTGCTGAAAGCCAACCCAACAAGAGGGCTTGAAGTACTTACGAAGATCAAAGACTGCAGCCTTCAGGATCGATTACTCCTCAGCAAAGATCCTCTCAACTGGACCAACAAGCAACATCACGTTAAGTGGAGAAAAGATGGAAGTTGTCATCGCTTCTCAGCCTTTTGGCTGAGATCAAGTGAAAAGGTTGACGCTGTCAAGGATTTCATTTTACTTGGATCCAGTCAACGCTCATGGAAGCCGCAGACAGGAAATCAAATGATGTATTTGCATCGGGCAAGCCTGCTACCAAAGACCTCCTTAACCAGGTCACAGCGAAAGAACTGATGCCTGTGGTACACGGAGCTGGAGACGATCAGGGAATACGCCATGACCTGCTGGAAGGAGGGGGCAAGTCCTTCTTGGAATAATAAGTACAGCCAGATGTTCCTAGAGGTGAGGCTGGCAAGACCCCATCTCATGTGCTTTGGTCATGGTACCAGGAAGGACCAGACCCGGAGGGGGACGCCAGGCTTGGTAGGGCATCAGCAGGTACAGAGACCCTCTGGGAGCTGGACTAGCACAGTGGACTAATAGCAGTGACTGAGAGCCTGGTACAGGGCCTGGCAGCGTCTCATTCCTTTGTACACAGGGCTGCCAATTCAGAGCCCACTAGATGGCACCTTACCACGTGGCACCTTGTGAGGTCTGGCCAGACTGTTTCCCAGAGCAGCTGTACTTGTAGACCCACTGTGGACAGCGGGGAGACCGAGGCCCAGGAAGGGGAAGGAGCTTAAGCACCGCCGCACCATCAGGCAGCAGCTGGTTATCTGCACAGCCCTCGCCTCCATCCACGCTTGGATCCTCTCCACGTTTGCCCCTTCCATTGTCCTTCACCAAGCAGCAAATCTCGTCCCAACAGTCCCTTTCGTACACTGCCCGGTGCCAGCGAGGATCAAGTTCAGCCCGAGGGATGACTTACAAGCTCCTTTGTCACCTGACCCTGCTGCTGCGTCATTTGGTTTTTAAATGGTGGGTTTATGGAGGTCCAGCTCACACACCACACCATTTACAGTGCACAGACTGGCGCTTTTGTTTGCTACACCTCACTCAGGGTCCCGAGTGTCTCACTGCCTCGAAAACATCAGGGCCTGTACTGCTGGCACCTTGCAGGCACTGCCTGCGCCTGGAACAACCCTCGACAAGTGCCTTTTGCTCCTCACCTTGAGAGGTCGCTTCAGCCTTGCCTGACCCCCAGCCCCCCCAGGGCCCCTCCCTCCTGCCACGCTACACACCAGCGAGTTGTGGCCCGTGGAGGAACTTGGGTCATGGTCCACCAAAGTGTCTGGTGGACAAGACAATCTGAATGTTAGGTTTGCTGACAGGTTGTCTACACGGATGGGGGCAGTACCTCCTTCCAGGAACATTCTAGTTTGGGTGACTAGAGGGCAAGAGATCATTTGATTTCTTTGCCTGGTACCCCTGGCATGTAGACATATCCCTCCCATTCTCCGTAGGCCACAGAAAGCAGAGTGGCTTTTGCTACTCAGCTTTTGACATACCGTCCCCAAATCCAAGACATCCACATTTCTCTCTTCCACGCTATGCTGTGCAGCTGCCGGTTTTTAGCACTCTCCACACCGTCTTCAGTAAGTGAACATTTCAGACTCCTAACTAGTTTCAGGTGCTAAGAGTAAGACAGAGGCTTCAAAAAGTTCATGGAAAATTTTCATTACACTAATTTGATTTTTTTTCATGAACTTTTTTGAAATCCCTTCCTGTGTCCAGAGGGTTGGAAAGGTGAACTCATTTGGTAGCTTGACGCAAATGGAAAAGAGCGAAACACCGCTGTGTGCTGGTTCTGGAAAGGGCCTGCTGAGACCAACTCGCCTTTGCCTTCTGCCTCGCTGGTGCCAAGGCCACATGGTCTACAGCCAACTCTGAGGGGCCGGAGACACCTCACACACATGCTGAGCCCGACTTTGTTGTTTGCAGGGAAAAGAACATGCAGGAAGCAGCAGACGAGGGGCTCTGGGAGGTACACGACGGTGTCACGACTGTTCACCATCCTCCTCCAGTGCACCCGTCGCCCCCCCCCCCCCACCCGTGGGCCCTTGAACCCGAGGCCCTTCCTCTGCTTGCGTTGCCCTCTTCTACTGCAGAGCCCCATCAAGGCACAGGTCAAAAGTAAGTTCTCCCAAGAACCTGCCTCCACCCAGCCATTCCTGGCATGGGGCGCCTCGAATATTCCACATAAGCAGTTATTAGAATTGTCTTTAATGTTGGTTTGGTAACGTGGGCCCACTGTTCACTATGGTTAGGCATGGAGGGTGGGCCAGTGCCCTGGACCACGAGGCCATCTGTATGCCAGTTGAGCGGAAGGGCAGCTCCATGACCCAAAGCGCTTCTGCAGCACAGACCTGGTGTGTCTCTCAGTGTTCTCTGTGGGCAGGCCCGGAGCTCTGTCCATCCCCAGTCCACGGCAGACAGAACAGTTGGCAGAGGTTGTTACCGACCCAGAGAGGCAACACTTGGACAGGTAGAGAGGAGAAACAGGACGGTTTAATCAGTAGAGTCAAGAGTCATTTGTTCTTGATTACAGAGCTCAATATGCAAATTACATTCCCCTCTTGGTACAATCATTCCCAGGAAACCCTATCTGCCAGCCAGCAAGCAATTGTCCCCTCCTCAGTCTCGCAAGGCCGTGCAGACCCTCTCTGATCCATGGCTGGGAAATGGGGTCTGAGTTCACGGAGCTGATAGGTTTTCATGGACACGGCACATTCTGTACCATAGATCATGAGTTTACGTTGCCTGACCGGGCTGTGATATCCCAAAAGCATTGGAGAGCCTGGCAGTGTCTCTGGGTCCCCAACTTTCTCTGGACATCGTATTCAGAAACGAAGGAAGTTTGCTAAGTCTGTGCTGGCCTGGGGTCATTTGAGTGAAATGCTGACTCTCTTGCTCTCTCATTCTGTGGGCGGAGGGTGAACAACACAGGGAGGGCGATGCCGTTTGCTCACCTAGGTTTTCAGCTTTCAGGATCACGGACGCACTACTTCTGTAAGGAGAGTTATAAAATACGCACACACACACATACGCACAATTAACTGTTAAACCAGAGTGTTTGGGTCCCTAGAAAAGGAGTGTCCCGTGGTTGGAAGCTGGGCTCACTGTACCGGGTAAAGACTTAGAATGGACAATGCTTTTTTCAAAGTTGGAATTCGTGCCAACTTTTGACCTACCACTATAAGATCCCCCGCTTGGGTGTGCCCCTTTCTTGGACTCCATTCCTGGAGCCCCCCGAGGGAAAGACCAAGCATGTAACGACTGCGCTCCCTGCTCGGCACATGCTTCTCCCACCCTCTAGTGCCAAGCACACGGGGCCTGGTTCAGACAAGAATGACCTTGCTGCGCACCCGCCAACTCACGCTCCTCCTTTTTATTCGGAGAGGCTCCCTCCGCTCACACCAAAGTTACAAGGGAAGCAGTGCTCTGAGTGTGCGAGGCTGAGCCCTGGTGGCTCTTCAAAAGATAGAGGTGTGCAGTTCCTTCTTGAACATGCCTTCGAAGTGGAGGTCTTTGGCCATGAGTTCCTCTTCCACATCATCCAGTGCCCACTGGTGATCCGTCAGCTCCAGAGCTTCCCACTCTGTCTGCAAAGGGAGAGGACACCAGGGTGGGGAGTGGGCTTGGTACTGGCTGGGCACCTGTGCTCGAGTGAGCACGTGCTCTGGGCCGGGAGCTGGGTCCAGCCCTTTCCTGGTCTCCACTCATCTGATCCTAGGCAGGGAATGCTGCACCCCTGCATCCCCCACCAGCCAATTCAAAGGTAAGCAGACGAAGGCTATGGGAGGGCAAATCATTTGAGCTGGTCACTAATGAAGATGATGTCTGCGCTTTAGGCTCGACTCTAAACACCCATTAGTTAGCGGGTGTACCGCAGTGCCCATACGCTGCTTCTCAGTTGTGAGCTCACGCCCACTGAGCACTTCGTTAGTTCTGGGACCAGTGAGGGTGGGGAGTCTGAACCCTTCACCTGGACACTCGGTCTCTGGTCAAGTCCTGAAGGCCTAAAGATGCCGTGACGCAAACGGCCAGACCCACCTTCGAAGGGCATGAGGACATTCCCTTCTACCTGATGCCTAAATACATAATGGCATTTCATTACAGTTTGTGACAACCTAGTAATGTGATATTCTCGATTTCACCACGAGAAGAATTCGATAGCTCACACGACCTCGTCGCTATCTGACATTGGGCACCAACAGTAACAGCTTTAACATTTTTTGACTATCCAATTATTTTGTGCCTTAGCAATATACGTCTGACATTCATGAATGCCCAGGGGCACAGAGAGGGGCTGGCTGTGACCACTGCAGCTCTGTCAGCTCCGGCGGGGCCACCATTGGATGGATGGTTTGGTAAGGATGTCATGATAGAGTCACATCATACTCCATTTCATGGAACGCCAATCCTCAGACAGATTGTCACTGATTTTCCTTGCCTACCTGCCCTGGCCAGAACATCAGCTCAGGACGGAAGGGAAGTGTTGCTCTGGAGCGTGGGAGGAGAGCTCCCGTCCACCAGTGAGGAGGGCTGAGGTGGTTTCCAGCTATCTCTCATTTGTTGGTTATTTTAATCATGAAAATTTAAGTCAGATTTGTCCAAAAAATGACACTGGATTTTACAAATCCCAAACACATTTGATGGGAAGGCTCTAAGTGTTGATTTAAAAAAATATATAATTTATATCTGATGTCCACAGGGTCCAAAAGAGTTAAACATCTTCCAAATGTTTCCCTGGCACTTCTGACTGCACGGGACTGCGTTCAATATGGGCGAGCACCTGGAAATCAGGGTAAGTGCCAAGAACACCTGTCTACGTCTTACAAGAGTCAGCCACACTCAAATCCCCAGGCCAGAGCCACACCAGCTCGCCCTAGGAGAGGCCGTTGTCACGGTAACTGAGCGGAGGCAACTCCCAGACCCTGCTCTGATGCGGGAGAGCTCTGACGCGGGAGCCCAGTGTACCTTGAAAGCCTTGTTGGTGTCCGCGGGCATGGCCATGGCTGCGCCGGTCATCTGCTCCTGCATCATTCGGGACTGGTCTGCAGCTGCAGGACAGACACGGGCACGTGAGCACCAGTGCTCAGCAAAGGCCGGATCTACGCACCCTCCGAGAAAAACAATCCCTCACGGACACTCACGGGGCCCTCCGAGGGGGCCTGGACAACCAGAAGGCAAGTTCCCGGACTGGCCCTGCCACCGCCTGGCTGTGACCCCAGGAAAGCCACGGACTCCCTCAACAGTGGGGATGACAGGGGCAGAGAAGAGAACCAAATCGTGCTCTCGAGCTAGTTCCCTTTCAGCGGTGCACCTCAATGAACAAGTCACCGCCACCAGCCACTGCTACACTCCGGCCCCTTCCCCAATCTGGAGCCCCGCCCGGTGGCAGAGTGGGACAGGCACTAGACCGCTCAGCACAGCTCGGTGGGCCCGGCCCACCAGCTGTTTGGGAGAGAAACAGGAGGTGTGCAGGGGCTAATTAACTGAAGGTCAAAGCCACCCACTAAGCGCGCAGACCGGCTCTGCTTGGTTCTGGCGAGCTTCTCCTCTGGCCTGGAGGTGAGGGTTCTAAATAGCCTCATGACCAGGCGAAGCGGGGGCCTCCTCCTTCAGTCCATGCGCTCACTGATGAAGCCAGGCCTCCTTTGTTCCGGTCCTGGGCTCCCACCGTGGCTGCTGCAGCCCGCACATGGTGAAGTCTGACCTGGAACCCCATGTTCCTCAGTGATTACACGGGAGGAGCCAGACCTGCAGATGGACCTCTGGGATCTGTGGGACTCTCAGAAATGTAGGACGGAACTTGGAGAACAAGGCGCTGTATTAGACGGGCTGAGCAATAGCACGGCCGTGCGTTTGTGGCCCTGGCACGGATGACTCATCCTTTGAGGACACGTGGTTCTCGGTTCGTACATCGGACATGCCGCTTACCGTTATCCTGGCCCAGGATCAGAGAGTAAATACTCCGAAGCCCAAACACATTGAGGAAGTACCAGGATGCAGAACTCACCCTAGCAAAGAAAGAGCGGAAACCACACAGGTAGTTATTTCAGAAGTGAATGCAGCTCCAGGGTTCCCAGCACCCCAACACACAGAAATCACCCGGGGCAGGCTTTCTGTCTGCCCAACGCACAACGGGAGACCTGCATGCTGCGGAGCAGTCTGCTAACGTGGCTCGGGCCCACATTCCCTGCACCCCGTCCTAGGAAGGGGGCCCACAACTGGAGGGCTTCCTTGTATCAAGGAATGTAAGTTTTGCTTTAACTTGCTTTTTGACACTGTGGTTTTCGAGACAGTCATTTCATAATGCAGTGAAAATAGCACACACTTGTGAAGTATAACAGGTTTTACGTTTGGCTTGCATTTTTATTAAATAAAAGAAAACTCTTACCAAGATGCATCTAATGTAAGAAGTTCGATCCCCTGCTGGAGCATGGGCTTAAAACGCAAGGTCAGTGGGAATGGAACCTTGGCTGTGGAAGAGAAAGAACAAGTTCACAACCCTCCTGCTTCTCTCGTTTGAGGGGGGCTGGCGCGTGCAGGCGTCCCACCTTTCCATATGAAGGTGGGACTCTGCTCCATGGAGCTCTTAGGAAGTGATTTTCACAAGGAAATTTGTGACTTAAATAAGCTTCCCTGGGTCCCACTCTCCCGCAGTTAGTTCCAGAAACCCATAAGGACAGCTCTAGCTTGTCCTACAGGGTCACTCTGAGTCGGAACCCACCTGATGGCAGTGAATTTGAGTTTTGGATGCCAGGTTGGCTGCAGATAGGAGAACCCTAAAAGTCACAGCACCTTAAATTGTTTTTGGTTCAGAGGTTGTTTGCACGAGGGCCACAGGACAGGGTGCTAGTGACTGGGTACTATTTGGGTTTCTCTGGAGAGGGGCAGAGGCAAGGAGCAGAGGGAACACGGTGAGGCCTGCTGGGCCTGGCACTCACTTGTGACAAATCCCGAGAATGTCATGTTGATCCAGCCCCCGATCAGGATCATGGGGAGGACGTTGGTTACATTCCCCTTCATCATGTCTGTGAGCATCGTGGGATCTAAAACAAGAGCACGAGAGACCGCGGGCTTTCACTGGGCACACAAACCCTGCGGCCCAGCTTCCCTAACAGTCCCAGTGATTTGATCATTGGAACCGCATTGGCTCAGACAGGTTTGACAGTATTGGACACAAAGCCTCCCACTTGTGTACATACACTAAGCCTCCTCTTCTGCTGCTTGATGTCTAAAGTCATCATGGATGCGATCTATGGTCCTGCTGGGTAAAATTTCTCTCATTCTTATCAATGCCGCATAGGATGCTGCTGGCTGGTGCCAACATTCACGCTGGGTGGACCTACAGTTGTTCCCCATTTACGTACTTTTTTTTTTTTGGGGGGGGGGGGAATGTCCTTAAACAATGCAGCCGATACTACCTTCTATGTACATTCCTGCATGTTCGGGTGTTTCTGTAAGAGATCCCTGGGGGTGGCATTTCTGGGTCAAGGGTACACTGTCGGAAGTCCTTTAACCAGGCCACTCCTGGCACTCGACTGAACAGTGAGGGGCTTGGGCCAATGACGTTGGTCTCTGTCAACTAAATGGGCTAGCTACCACAGGTCGTCTGTAATTTGCATTCCATGGACTACCAGTGAGATCAAGCACTATTCATATACTTGTCGGTCTTTCATTTCCCGCAGGTTTTCTCAGAGACATGGTAAAATTCACTTCAGTACTTCTTCTGAATGGGCTTAAAGTGTGTGTGTGTGTGTGTGTGTGTGTGTGTGTGTGTGTGTGTGTGTGTGTGTGTGAGAGAGAGAGAGAGAGAGAGAGAGAGAGAGAGAGAGAGAGAGAGATGGATGCATGCTTTCCTCCCTGTGCTCCCCGGGGCCCCAGAGCCAGAGCGACTGAGGGAGAGCCTCGGCTCTGGCTTCCCACCTCCTCACCAGAGAGCCCCTTTTATACACTGGGCCTCCCAAATGATTCATTTGAAAAAGAGAATTTCAGGTCTAGAGATCCGTGTACCAGATGCTTCTAAGAGTCCCTTAGGTTTACTATTTATAGATACCCCTTTGCTTATTCGCCCCCCGGCCCCCAACTCAAAAACAACCACCACCACCACCACCATGATGAACCCGTGTTAAAATCATCCTCAAAGCTAAGAGACCAACGGGAATCAACATACCCGTCATAGGAGAAGGGGAAACTACCTTCCTTTTAGTTTTTTTGAAAAATCCATCCTCTGGGTTGTTGAAGTAATATTTTCGTGTCAAGAAGGACTAGGAGAAAAAAACAACACAAACCCTTTTGGGTCTTAGAACCAACAAACTGTCGCAGTACTCCCCTGAGGGTCAGTCAGAAGGCCCTGGATTCTGCTGTTCGGCTCGGGACTGTCCGGTCACTTGGCAGCTGACCTGACACTGTAGCTCGGTCCCCAGAGGCCCGGGGACACCGTGACAGCAGACCCCTGGGCGAGGCTTCATTACCGAGCCGCCCTTCTCTAGCTTTCCCCAGGGGTCCCCTGAGGAAACCTCCGGAGCTCCAGCCCTCCACACGGACTGGTGGAACTTCCAATAAAAGGTAGATGGGTACCTGTTTGGGAATGTATTTTCCATTTTCCCTGAGGACTCTGCTTCGAATGAGGACTTGACTGAAAAATACAACCAAGACAATGAGATTTAAAAAGTGAAACCGTAGAAGAAAATGAGAGAATTGCGTAGGAGACCCATTTAAACACAAGAGAAGGCCTGGTTGGCAACAGCCCTGGGTGGAAACTTTCCAAAGTACAAGTATCTGTAAAACAATGCAGCACATTGAAACCCAACCATCAGCTTCTCCAGAGTACGTCTTTCTTTCTCTCCGGACGAGTCCTTCCTGAGTGGCCGTATTTCTACAGATTTCTGCAGGAGGTACATGTGGGACATGACACTCAGCTCTTTCTTCCTTTATGATTAGCCGAGAAGGGCCTTTCCCAGAGTGAAGAGAGCTGTAGGTGGAGATTGCTGGGGAGATTTGGGGATGGACGGGAAGAAGGAGAATGAAAGAAGGAAATTCTGAAAACCCACAAAGCAGAGTACAGGACTTGAAAGACAACAGACTGAAAATTCACCCAGGATTCACACGGTTAATAAGCTCTTGATAAATATTTCTTGAGTAAATTAAATGGCCTGGTAATATTAGAAGGACATAATCAATCACAAAATGCTATACAACAGGTGGGTATTGCTAAGGTTCACATACCCAAACATAACAGCGATCAAAATCCTAAATTCTAAGTTTTCTGAAGTTGTTTTAAGAGGGGAAATCCCCAAACTTGATGAATGGACACCCTTCTGAAAAGTGAAACCAGGAGCTGAGAGGAACAAACCCAAGGACTTGCTGCTGCCTCTCCGCTCAGCACAAGCCACCTGCTCTAGGGCCGCATCACCCTGCACGTATTCTAGCTTCTCCAGATGCTCGGCAGGCCCTCTCTGTTACCAACTCTTCCATTATGCAGAACACCCTTGTCGCCCCACCGCCCTGCGGTGAAGCCCTGAAGCCTGGGGCCCTTGTGGGATTGTATCTAGTCTTCCCAGCCTGCTCTGCTGTCCTTCACAGTGAAGCCTCCATACTCGGGGCTCCAGAGCTGACATGTAATAAGTTCTGTGCCTTGGGCTAGTCCAGAGCTACGATGAGGGGTGACCGATGCATCATTGCTGGTTTCTAATGAGATAATTACAGACCTTGAGAGTAGGGATGGATACAATTTTATAGCCATCTGACATTTTCTTTTTTAAAATCATTTTATTGGGGGCTTGTACAACTCTTACCACAATCCATACATACATCCGCCGTGTCAAGCACATCTGAACATTCGTTGCCCTCATCATTCTCAAAACACTTGCTCTCCACTTGAGCCCTTGGTATCAGCTCATTTCTTTGCACTCCCTCCCCACC
The DNA here is from genome assembly GCF_050624435.1 of Tenrec ecaudatus. Classification (NCBI taxonomy): domain Eukaryota; kingdom Metazoa; phylum Chordata; class Mammalia; order Afrosoricida; family Tenrecidae; genus Tenrec; species Tenrec ecaudatus. The sequence continues at coordinate 182,980,464 of NC_134534.1, forward strand.
CCCCTTCCAACCATCTGACATTTTCATGACATCCAAGTATGTGATGAAAAATCTCACAACAGCATTATTTTTATTCTGTGACAGCCTGGAAATAACCCAAGCAGATGAAAACTCATCCTTCACCACGCAGTGTAGGCAGCACTCGGTCTAAAATGCCAATTTCTGTTGAGTCACTTCTGACTGACAGCACCCTGTACACTTCAGAGCAGAACCGCCCTCCGTCACAAGTTCAAGGCTGGGACTTTTCCGAAGCAGACAGCCAGTCCTTTCTTCCAAAGTGCCTCTGGGTAAGTCTGAACCACTAAACTTTCTGCTTAGTAACTAAAGAACTTACCGGTAAGTGTCTGCGTTATTGGGAACTCCCAAGTCTAGAGAGTGATCGTTGATTCTGATTCATGACAACCCCAAGTGACAGTGGAACTGCCTGTAGTGTTTTTTTCAGCTATAACTTTTGGAAGCGGGTCACCAAGGTCTTTCTTCCACAGAGCTGCTAGATGGTTCAAACCACTAACCTTATAGTTAGCAGTCAAGTGCGTAATCATTACTCCAACTGGGCTCCTTGGGTCTTAAATAAAGGTTAAAAATTTAAGCTCTGGACAGACAGGTTCAAATCCCGATTCTGCCACTTATTTGCTCTGTAACCTTGGGCAAGTAACTTGAGCTCTCAATGCTTCCATTCCTGCTTGGGATGGAAGGCTCATTCTCACAGTGGACAAGTATTTCTTGAGCATCTATATGAATACTAGGAACCACTAGGTAACATGAATGAGAGTGAGCAAAAGAAGTCTACATGGAAGGGGCAAACCAGCCAGTGTGATCCAAGAATTGTAAACTATAAAATCTAAGATCAGAAGAGGAATTGTATTAGAGTTTACGTTCTGAGCTCCTGGTTTACAGAAGGTTAAGAGGACAGTGAAAGCCCAAATCCATTTGCAGAATCCCCATGCAGATTGAGGGGAATCCTGGTTGCATAGTGGGCAGTGCGCTGGGCTGCTAACCAGAGAGTTAGCAGTTTGAAATCACTAATTCCTTGGAAGAAAGATAAGGTTTTTTCTACTCCCATAAATACTAACCGTCTCAAAAACCCACAGGGGCAGTCTGTCCTACACGGTCCTCATGACTCAGAATTGACTCGGTGGTGGGGGTGAGTTTGTTTTTCTCCCTGCGGAGTAAGCCTCCACTGAACTCCCTCAGATCACTGATTAGGGATGTAAATAGTCTTGTCCTGAAAGTGAATCACTACAGATATAGTTAGGTTAAAATTTAACATACGATCATTTGTTTTTCCTTGTCACCCATTTAAAATTTTTCTCATTTCAATTATTTACTGCTTTCTTTTGGATTGAGGTTTTTCTGAGAAGAGTTCTTATTATTTCCTGCATTTTGGGGCTGTTTTCCTGGCATTTTTTGGATATGATTTTTCTGTAGATGAAATTCAGGTCAGGTAAATCTATGAAGGCAGTAACTAGAGTAGTAGGTCCTCAGGATTATGACATGGGAGGTTGGAGGCCCAACGTTGGGAATGAGGATCTTATAATGGATACAACAATAAAGAAAATGATCTAAAATTGATTGTACAAGTTTTTAATATACCATATATACTCGAGTATAAGACAACCCGAATATGAGCCACGGCACCTAATTTTACCACAAAATGGCATTAAAAATGTGCTGAAAAACTTGGCTTATACATGAGTATATGCGGTATTTAAAATATTGAATTGTATGTTACACAAATTATATCAATAAAATCAGATCTGGGAGTAGCAAACAGTCGGTTGAGCAACACGACTCACCGTCTGTGAGAAAGACACACTGCAGTGTTGGGAAACACAAAGAGAGTGTGAAAGACCACTATCAGAAATGGATGGACGAGCAGGCTCAGAGCCTGACTGACAAACCAACGGCTGCATTTCAACAAGGAAGGATAGCTCCTACCCCATTCTCTGCTCCTCCTCCAGCAGGGGCCATGATCCTGCCTCCCCCAGCCTCCTGGGTCCTCCTCCCCCTGGTATGATGCGAGCACCCCACATGGGGTGCCCACCCATGATGCCAATGATGGGCCCTCCTCCTCCTGGAAGGAGGCCACCCATGGGGGGCACATGCCAATGATGCCTGGGTCCCCAGCCAGTCCTATAATGGTGCCCACTCGGCCAGGAATGACTCGACCAGACAGAGAAAGGCAGAGCACAGCCTCTTTGTATCGTTTTTCTCTTACTCGTACCCCTTCTCCCGGAGAGCTGGTGCTGCCATGTTTTCTGGATGTTTTCTTTTTTTTTTAATTTTTTTTTTCTGGATGTTTTCTAACAGCACAACATGCAAGACCTGTTCCCCCTTTCTCTCAAAAAGAGAATAGTTTTTGGGGTGGAGGAGTGGTCAAAAAACAGAAAACAAACAAACAAACAAAAACACGATTTTTGTGTGTATTGTGAGATACAAATAAAATTAACTTTTAGTTAAACAACAAAAATTGGATTCCTGTATACTAATGAAGATATCTTTCCCAAAGAAATCAAGAAAATAATAACATTTACAATAGCCACACAAAAGATGAAATACTTGGGAATCAACCTAATCAGAGAAGCAAAAGACTTGTATAAAGAAAACTACAAAATCAAAACACTACTAAAAGAGACCGAAGGACACCTACATAAAGACCATTTCCTATTTCATGTTCACAACAGGAAAACTTAACATTGTGACAATGTCACAGTGTGCAACAAATCAACCCATAAATGTAATGCAATTCTGACCTACGTCTCAGCACCAGTCTTTAAAGTAATGGTACGATTAATAACCGACCTTATGTAGAGAAGAAAGAGACCTGGGATACGCAGAGAACAAAATAGGAGGCAGTAGTCAAAAGAACCTGGTACTGGGATGACAAATTGTAGATCAATCTATAGGACCAGTGCTGAACAGAGAACTGAGAAATACATCCATACACCGACAGATCAAGAGTTTTGAAAAAGGACCAAAATAAATGGGGGGAGTCTCTTCAACATGTGTCACTGACAAGATCGGTTTCCATTTGCAGAGAAGAATGAAATAGGACCCACAGTGTCACTCCATATGCGAAAACCAACTCAAGACAGACGAAAGACCTCAATGAAACCCCAGAACTCTAAAGATCACCAATGAGAAGATGGGGATAAACCCACGGACCTTAAAACAAGGCATACGCACACTCTCAGACAACGAAAAACACATACGAAGCAGACGAAACAGAGAACCGGAGCCTCCTAAAATTAAGACACTTATGGCAGTGAGTTTGGTTTTTGGTTTTATGTGCACCGAAAGACTTCACCAAAAGCGTAAAAAGAGAATCCACAAGATTGGAGAAAAAATTTTGGCATTGATACACTGGGCAAGGGACTCAAGTCTACAGAAAACTGCAACAACTCAACAAGAAAAAATGAATAATTCAATTAAAAACTGGGCAGAAGACATGAACGGAGAGTTCGTACAAACAGACATCCAGGCAGCCAACAAATGTATGAAGAAACATATGTATGAAGAAATGCTCGTGATCACTAGCCATCTGAGAGAGGCAAATCCAAACAAGGAGATCCCATCTCGCACCAGCACTGAGAGCACAGTTCAGAAACCCCCCAACAAGCAGAATCTCAAATGCTGGGAGGGCACAGAGACCGGGACCTCACACACTGTTTGTGGGGCAGTCAAACTTCAGCCACCTAGGAAGGGGTATGGTGCTTCCGCAAACAGCTGGCAGGGCAGAAACCCTGTCCTGCCAGCAGTCTCTTTCCTGGTCTGTACCCTGAAGAAGTAAGAATCGTAGCACGAGATTCAGCTGGAAGTCCTCCTTTACACGCCAGCGATTCTGTGAAACTGGGATTGAGAACTGTAACCGACACACTTCAAGACCCCGAATAGGGACCTCCTTCAATTATCCTGTAGATACCAAATGCTCTTAAACTGGAATTCATAAAGGTATTCTCTGAAGCTGGAAAATTCTGCAAAAGATGAAAGTTTCATCTTCATTTCCACATATAATTAAAATAAATCCTTCATTGAGCATAAAAAAGAAAGCTATTTTGTATTTGATATTTAAAACCAGAAGTTTTGGAATGTTAGCATTTAAAGGCAGTATCTTTTTCAAACCCAAGTTCTATACTGTTTTTCCTAAGGGGCCAGTACATTTTCCAAGTTTGAAACTATGTTTTTACATACATTCTATTTACGCACTGGACTGCAGTCTACAAGGTCAGCAGTTTGAAGCCACCAGCTGCTCCTCCAGAGAAAGGTGGGGCTTTCTGCTCCTGTACAGTGACCTTCTCAGAGATGCACAGGGCACTTCTACCGTCCTAGACGGTCACCGAGTCAGCATCTGCACATGGGCAGCAAGTTATTTTTGTTTAATTCTCTAATGTAGTCTCACATTTGTTTTTAGATTTGGCTTAATACATTAATTTTTTAAAAACCAATTCTAATTTAAGAAAACAAACGTCCCAGTTGTGATCATTCAGGATAATGGAAATTTAGACTATAATTAGAGGGAGGAATATTTTGCCTTGGACTAGCTCAGAATCACCTGCAAGGATATGCCTGAGTTGAAATGATGTCCTAGTTAGGGAAAAGCCACACCTTGTCAGAGCTTGCAGGTTCAGATATCATGTGACCCTGACACCTACTTAAGGGATGGTGAAATGATGGCAGAGATGGGGTGTTTTATCTCAAACAGTGGTTCTCCACGGGGGCTGTACTGCCATCTCTAGTGGACCTGATGGAAACAGTACTTCTTTTGAAGGTCAAAAAGATGGGGTGCAGGTGACTCATGTAACAGTCATTTGTGAAGGATCAGGCTGGGACACCACTCAATGCTGGGCAGGGCCATGCAATAAAAAGAACTGTCCCATGTTCTACACTACTTTTGGATGTTATTAAGCCGATAACAGCATAAAAATATGCTGAAAGGAGTGGAAAAAATGTGCTGAAAACCTCGGTTTATACTCGACGATACATGGTAAACTGTTTTCTAGTACCATATATACTCAAGTATGAGCCGACCCGACTATCAGCAGAGGCACCTAATTTTACCACACAACTGCTGAAAACCTCAGCTTATACGCGAGACGATATATGGTAATCTGCTTAATAAATATTGGTTATTAATCTTTTTAGGTTATCTGGGGATATAGGGAGACACACTGAAAATAATAAAGTAGAATTTCTCAAGCACCCATGGTTAGAATCTTTGTTTTATTCCTCTAGAACATGAACTATTATTAATATTTTTATATACTTTTTTTGTAGTCTTGTCCATTTTCAAAGGAATTATTAAATTACCAGCCAATGTAAACCGGTATTACTTGCTGCAAATAGGGTAACCATTAAATACAATAAAAACAAAGTAACATTTTAAACTTTGAGTTAAATTGAGCTGATGCTTGCTTTTTGCTAAAATGGGGAATTAAAAACCAACACACACAAAATAATAATAATTTATGAATGATGAAGGCCTCATGAGGTAGGGGGGATTGGGGATGGGGGAAATGAGCAGCAGATATTAAGGGCTCAAGTAGAAGGCAAATGTTTTGAGAGTGATGATGGCAACAAATGTACAAATGTTCTTGACACAATGGATGTATGTATGGATTGTGATAAGAGTTGCATTAGCCCCCAATAAAATGATTAAAACAAACAAAAAACGAACACAAAAAACCTATGGCCATTGAGTTGATTAACCCTTTAGAACAAAGTAGAAACCATCGGGTTTCCATGGCTATCATCTTTGCATAAGGGTTCCTGGAGGTGCAGTGGGTGAAGCGCTGGATTGCTAACCACAAGGCCAGAAGTTCAAACCCACAAGCCACTCCTTGGGCGAACCACGAGGCTGCCCACGACCAGAAGTATTTAGTGCCAGAAACCCTCCTGGAGCAGTTGTACTCTGTCCTATCACGTCACTGTGAGATGGAATCCACTCTGGCAGTGACTGTATGGAAATCTTTCTGGGCGCTGATAAGTCCCAATCAGCTTGACGGTAGTGGGTGGACAGGAATCTTTACAGAAGTAGACGCTACATCTTTCTCCCACAGAACCAACTGGTGGGTTCAAACTACTGACCTTTTGGTTGGCAGCCAAGCATTTAACCTCTGCTACCCAGCCTCCTTATTGTAAGTGACAGATGATAAAGGAGAGGAGTCTCTTAGATTCTCCTATAGAGTTGAGGCCCTAACCTTTGGATCTTGTGAAAGAGACTGGAAATACAGTATTTGGGAAAGTTATCAATTAGCATGAGTTCACACAGAGCAGGGTGGGTCCTAATCCCATCTGAGTGTGCCCTATAAAAGTCACAGGAAGAGGAAAAGGACCCTGTGAAGATGTGCACACCAAGAAGCACCTGGGAGGACCAGGAGCGAGAGCCATGGAAGGATTTTCCCCTAGCAACTCTAGCGGTGAGAACATGCCCCTTCTGACGGCCAGAGTTCACACTCCCAGCCTCCAGACGTGTTGAGCAATACATGTTTGGTTTTCAGTCACTAACTTAGTGGGACGTTGTTACAACAGTCCTAGGAAAACGAATACAGGCTCTTTGGAAAGAAAAAAAATCAGATTGAATGAAATTTGTTATTAATATTGGGGAGGGGCAAGCAAAAATCTCGGCATTATTTAAAATCATCTCCAGGGACCTGTCTCTGCAGATAAATACTATGAGGAAGAAACTATCCCCACTCCGGGAGACACTGACAATTTCCATTATGACAGTTGGGTAGTTTGCAACCTGTTTTGCTACTTATCATCTCAAATGATCACAAATGGTTTGGTAAGATTGAAACACGTGTGGCTATTACAAAGCCTAAAAGAACCACAGCACCTGGGCCCAGTAGGCACTCCTCCCGACCAAAAGTAGGCCTGGGGAATTAACAGACCACCCAACCATATGAAGAGCAGCATCTTTTTGAGCATGTTACCTGCGCCAAAGTTTCTACAGCCCTCATCTGCTTGAGTCCCCACGCCAGCTGTGAGGCAGGGTCTGCTTTTCACATTTTATGGATGACGAAAGTGAAACACACAAAGGAAACGTGCCAGGATAACCCAGTTAGCGGGGGGCGCGATGTGAACCCAGGCAAGCTGGCATAATTCCCAGTTTTGTCCCCCTCCTCCCCCAAGGTCACGGGGGGCGTGAGTCGGCCGCTGACCTGTCGGACACTTGTTCCTGGGTGAGCTTCTTGTCGCTCTGCAGCAGGATGGACACGTAGTGGCGGATCATGCCCACGAAAAATGTGATGATCACGATGGGCAGGACCACCCAGAGGCGGATGTTGGAGTCGAGCAGCAGCTCCGGGCCCGCCATCTTCACCAAGCCGCCGTTCCCTACCGAGAGTGGGCGGACTGCGCCTCCCCGCGCCGCGGAGGGTCCTCGTCGAGCTCACCTCCCGCCCTGGGGCCGGTTCTCAGCCTGGCTGGCCCGGGACTCCGCGGCGGCTCGGGCCTGCGTTAGTCTGGCCTGGCCGCCCGGCCGCCCACTTCCGGCGCAGACGCGTGACGTCGCCGGCGCGGCGCTTTTCTATGAGGTCGGAGCCCGGCTGGCGGGAAAGCCGAGCCCTGGAGGTGGAGGCGGCTGCCCGGCGGGTGAGTGGGGCCACGGTCGCTGGGGCTTCTCCGGCGCCGTGTTGTCCTCTGGGACTCCGCGCCCCGAACCTCGGCTTCCTTCTCCGTACAACCTTTGGATAATTTCCTCGGAACCGCCTTGGGTCGTTAGAATACGCAAATGAGATGACCACCTACCCTTGCCTCCTTGACTTGGTCCTGGCAACCTGGCCCTTAGCCCTGCCGTTGAGGTTCCGTTGGGAACCAAGCGGGATATAGATATATTGTCCTGATTCTCCCATTTATTAGGGACGTCCGCCCCATGAACCGGTACCACCACTGTGGGAAAATTCACAGCATCACCGGGGTTTCTGTAACGTGAGATGCCCAGAGGGTCCCTTTCCAGGGCAGCCCCGGTAATGGCCCTGGTGCCTTAGTGAGTGGCTGTGCGTTGACTGCTAACCGTGAGGTTGGCGGTTAGAGACCACCAGTAACCTCCTTGCTTCCCAACGCGTTAAAGAGGTCTTGCGCAGCAGATTGGCCAGATGCATTTCGTGGTTTGATCTCATGACTGCTGCCTCCATGAGCATTGGTTGTGGATCCAAGCAGGATGGAAACCTCCACTTTCAGCTTTTTTCTGCTTATGATGTCACCTATTGGCCCAGTTGTGGTAGGTAGGAGGGAGATGTTTCAAGGAAGATGCCATTTGATAGCATAGGTGTTTCCAGGCAGAAAGTGCATCTTTGGGGAAAAAAACAACTTGAACAAAGACACGGAGGCCAGGAAGAGTCTGGCTTATAAAACAGACTAGAAGGCCTTCTGGTTCAGCTGCTCCTCCACCTCTAATCTCATTTCTGACTCTACAGGCACCTGCCCATTTCGACAGGAGTTTTTGCATCTCTGCCTAGACTATTGTCATGCCTCATCCATCCGGAAACCCTTAGGTCCCTTCTTAAAAATCCCTTTCTCTGGAAAGTTATCTGTTTTTCTTCATTACCCAACAAGATGAAGTTTGCTTGCATCAGCATTCATAGCAACTCATGAGCCTGTGAATTCCTGAGCCCAGCAACCATGCCTGTCTTGTTCACAGTTTTAGCCCTTGCAGCTAGCTTAGCCCTTAACAAGCAGTACTGAATGAATGAGTTCTAGGAGAGAAAGGAAAGATCTTAAATGTCAGGGAATTGTAAGCTTCATCCTTTAGCAGTAGAGAATGGTCTCACTAAAGAGGCAAATCTTGGAAGCAAGGGAGTATTAACTAAATATAGGCTTGAACTTTGCTCAGCACCTGGGTTCAGGAAGCTTTGGTGTGAGAAGCAGAATGGCTTTGGGTAGAGCAGTTTACTACAGCTGCAATGTCTCAGAATTTGTCTCGGTCCTCGAGAATGACTCCGAATCTCTGATTTTCTCTAGGGAACAATTTGACTGCAGACCTTGGTTGAAATGGTTTCCAAAAGCCGACTGTCAAAATCTGAAGAGAACGAAAGCCGGACAGAAGATGCCTCCAGTAAACGTTTAGCCTTGTTTGTGGTAGAAAACGGGGGGACTTAAGGAGGCTTAATGTTGTTGATTTCCGACTGCTGGGAGCCATCCAAATCTAGAAAACATAGACTCTAGTTTCAGGGTGGGGGCTTTGGGGCTGAGTTGCTGCCTCTAATTTGATATATGATTGCAGGTATTTCCACAGTTTAGCTGAGCTTTCATATCTCTAAGTAATTACTTTCCATATCTATAAGAGTAATTAGTAAAAAAAAGAGTAATTAGTATTACTGTTCTTGTGTACTGTATACCATTTAGGCACAAAGATATGACATAATCCCCATTAAAAAAAAAACAAACCCAACAACAATTTATGGTCCTTTCTCATTCCAGAAAAAAAGCAGGGGGGTGGGGGGAATCAGCAGTCTAGCTCTCAGAAAGCAAAATACAAATGATGAAGGAAAGAGCATATCAAAACATGCAGGTAAAGAAACTGCAGGCGGTTGTTCGGGTGAGAATGTGAGAGGTCTTGTGAATTCTTTACACCTTGGACTCAATCGAGGCAATTCTAACTTGTTACTTGAAAAGTTGCATCTCTTGTGAACTTCTTGAATCCCCTTCGGACAATTGAAGGGTGCAGAGAGCTTGGTGATGCTTCCTGTGCAGCCTCGGGGGGATTACAAACTACAGACACAGTCATACTAGGAATAGGGTTGATGTAGAAAAGGGAAGGCCAAGGTCTAGCCACCTGTTACTAAAGGGCCAGAGAGAAATTTTGAAACCGAAGGGGAATGCTTTAGAAAGTCATTAAAAGTAAATGTCAAAAAAAGTGACTGTCACACTTTAGAAATCCGATTCTCCAGAAAGGAAGAGACTTAAGAAAAGGGACATTGGTTCTCTGTATTAGTGATGAGTAATTGTAATGGTTTGTTTTGAATATGCTTGATTTTTTTCTTTGGTTTTTTTTAAAAGAAAGGCTCAAATTCGGCTCGCACCATAGATTCGGTTCTGAGTCAGTGGCCCTATAGGACAGAGTAGAAATGCTCCTGTGGGTTTTTGAGGCATTACGTCTTGTAGGAGCAGAAAGCCTCATCTTTCTCCTGCAGAGTGGCTGGTGGTTCTCGACTACTAGCCTTTCGGTTAGCAGCCCAGTGTGTAACTCACTTCACCAGGGCTTCTCTAGGTTTTTAACAGAAAGACGGAGAGGAGAAAAGAATGAATTGCATCAATATCAGAGTAAGGAGTAAATTTCATACTTGTTTGGGTTTTTTTTTGGCTTGTTTATTAATATTACCATATATACTTAAGTATAAGCGGATCCGAATATCCGCCAAGGCACCTAATTTTACAACAAAAACTGCAAAATATGCTGAAAAGAACTCAGTTTATACTCGAGTATATATTCTGGATTGGAGGAAGGCTTATTAACAACCTGTGGTATGCATATGACACAACCTTGCCTGCTGAAAACAAGGAAGTCTTGAAGTACTGGCTGTTGAATATCAAGGATTGCAGCCTTCAGTATATCAGTATATCTTCAATATAAAGAAGATCAAAATCCTCTCAAACTGGACTAATATGCAACATCATGATAAATGGAGAAAAGGTTGAAGTCAAAGATTTTGTCTTGGGTCCACAATAAATGCTCATGGAAGCAGCAGTCATGAGCTTAAAAGACGGGTTGTGTCAGGTAAATCTGTGGCCTGAGACCACTTTGAAGTATTGGGAAGCAAAGACATTCCTTTGAGGACTAAGGTGTGCCTGATCCAAGTTACGTTATTTTGAATCGCTTCAAATCCCTATGAAAGTTGGACATTGAACACAGAAGACCAAAGAAGAATTGATGCATTTGAATTATGGTCCTGGAGGAGAATATTGAAAGTCTAGATTGCTAAAAGGACAAACACATCTGTCTTGGAAGAAATACAGGTAGACACTCCTTAGAGGCAAGCATGGTGAGACTTTGTCTCCCGTACTTTGGACATGTCAGGAGAGACTGGTCCTTGGAGAAGGACGTCATGTTAGGTAGAGGGACAGTGGGAAATAGGAAGATACTCAGGAGATGGGTTGACACTGGCCTGCCACAATGGGCATAGGAACTCTTGCCAGGATGGCACATGGCCAGGCAGCATTCTGCTCTGTTCATCAGGCTGATCGGGCTTGAAACCCCCTTCAGTGGCACCTAACAACAATAGCAATTCCTTCTGGGTGAAAGCTTTGGTTGAAACCAACCTGGACTTTGTACTCATAGGTGTGATGCTGAGAACGGTCCTCTGTCTCCTCTTGTATTCAGATCACTGGCCTCAAACTTGGCTTGTATCCGGATTATATCTGAAGAGCTAGTTAAACATTTATGCTCCTGGCCCCCACTCCAGGGATTGTGATTTAAAGTCTGGCATGGAACCTGGGAACAAGCATTTTAAGCTTCTGGTAATTCCAGTGCAGTGATTTACAGTAAACAGCTTGGGAGAGAGACAATGATTACTTTATAAATAGATAATCCAAGAAGCATTCGGCATCAGGATTGGAAGAAGGCTCATTAATAAGCTGCAATATGCAGATGACACAACCTCGTTTGTTGAAAGCCAAGAGGACTTGAAGCTCCTACTGATCAAAACTACAACCTCCAGTGTGGATCACAAATCAGTCTAAGGAAAACAAAACTCACAACTGGACTAATAGTATCATGATAGACAGAAAAGGTCGACATTATCAAGATTTTCACTTTATTTGGCGCTACAGTCCATGTTCATTGAAGCAGCAGTTAAAAACGAATCTATCATATAAGACCTTCACAGTGCTGCAGAGTAAAGATGTCACTTAGTAAAGATCCAAGGTTCCCCTGGCCCGTGCCGTGGTGTTTACAGTCAGCTGTGTGCATGTGAAAACTGGATAGGGAAGACTAAGAGGAAGGGATGCATTTGAATTAGGTTGTTGAGGACTATCGAAAGCACCAGAGACTGCCGGAAGAAGGAAGAGACGTACAGTCAGCGTGGTACAGAACCAGGCAGTGTTGTGTTCGTTGCATATAGCCCACAGCACCTTACAACGTTGCAGACGACAGGAATCCTTGGCGCTGCTGTGGGTTAGGCATTGGCCTGTTGACTGCAAGCTTGGCAGTTCACACCCGCCAGCTCTGCAGGGGAAAGGTGCGGCTGTCTCCTCCCATAAAGAGTTACAGCCTTGCAAACCTGGGAGTCGTCTGCTCTGTCCCATCAGGTCACTAGGAGCCAGACTTGTCTCTTGTGGTTTTGGTTTTTAATTGCTGACCTTGTTAGAGATCGTTTGCTTCAGTGCAGCATCAAGAACATTTCAACTTTCCTCTTCAGGTTATTCTGTGGGCTTGATGTTTTAATCTCTGCTTTACCGCTTGTCCCATTATTATTACTGTCTATTTTCAGAAGCCAGGAAGCTACCTCCTTTCAAAAAGACAAAGAGGTCTCATGTTCATAATGAAGCTGAAGAAAACGACAGTGTCTTCCTAGAGCTGCTTAAGGCATCAGGAATTATTCTTAAAACAGGAGAGAGTCAGAATCAACTAGGTAACACCTCAGTCTTAATCGGTAATCTGAATTTCGTGAAAGGGCTCAGGACTGGATCACAGATTGTCTACATCAAGAGGCAGTGGAGTCATGAGGCCCCTCGATCTGGAAACAGGATGGAGCTACTTTTTAGGGGCTGTGGTTTAGGTCTTTTTCTGGCCATGATTAATGCATTTTAAGTACAGTATTACAAGTCCTTTTGTAGACAAAATGTTAGATATGAGTACTCTTTTTTTCATGTGAAAAAAACAATATCCAGAAAGCAATTAGATCTGCTTCACAATTATTTCAAACACATTTTTTCCATCTTGCTAAGGTCATGGAAAGTGTTTTCTTAGAATATTCTAAAAACCAAATCAAAAACAAAAGAATATTCTGTTGATGCCAAATCTGTTTTACTGTGGGTTTAGATCAGTGTTCGGCAAACTTTAGAGATAGAAGAGCCAATCCTGTTCTTCACAGCTGCTAAAAAATTTTCGAGAGCCATAAATACATTTTACAAACAAATGAAGTCGCCATTGTCTGAATAATATCCTTGGCATGAAACTGATGGTTTTGTCTTCATTTTCAGTTTTGCTTCAGAGCCACACGTCCATACCTAAAGAGCCACACGTGGCTCAGAGCCACAGTTTGCCGACCCTGGTTTAGAAGATTTCACTCTGAAATTAGGAAATAGTTCTGTTGACCTCAAAGGACCAGATGGGTTCTTAGGGAGGGAAAACTGGTAGTTATTAGAGGACACTAGGGATCGACTCTTCCTTTTTTCTTTTGGTCATAGTTGTGGATCAGATAATGTTTCAAAAGAAGCTTTTTCAGACCCTGAGGAAACATCCTTCTTATCCCCAAGTATGTATTCTCTCCCTGGTACTTTTATGTCTCTATCAGGGCTCAGAAACGGGGAGTTCAGAGACACTGCATAGAGTTAAGTGGGCTAGGACTGCTTTTAGCTAACAGCAAATATTGAACTAAAAGCTATGTTCTTCTAACTTTCTTTTTTAAACCCCCCTCTTAAGATACTAGAAGAATTTGTTAGTGGCCTGGAGTCTTACATCGAAGACCAAGACTGTTTCAGGAACTGCCTCCTGTCTTGTGCCCGTCTGCAGGACGGGGAAGCCAGGTGTGGAGAGGAGGCAGAATCTTTCTGGGTTTGTCTGGGACACTCGCTGGATTGGTGGTGGTGCTAGAAGGGGGAGAATGCGACCTTTTGGAATTTCACATTTGAGCTACGGCTCTTTTTCCTTGTAGCCTGTTCATGAAACTATGAGGATTGTGAGGCTAAGGACCAGTGTTTTCTAGAATGTGCCTTGCCTGGCTGGGTAGAATTTTAACCTTCTTCTGTCTCTTGTTTAAAAGCCATCTTTTTGTATTCTATACTTCTTACCTAACATAGTTGTTTTTCTTTAAACCATTGTAATGATGAAAGAGATGAAACAAAATTAAAAACAAAAACCCCGCCCCCTTGTTTTAACAGCATGGGCACACCTTACTGTAAGAGCCTCATCAAGCTGCTTTTGGGGATTGACACATTGCAGGTGAGACTGACCGTTTCTCTGAACATACAATGCGTGTGATTTTGGGTGTGTGCCCACGTCTGAGGTTCACTGTGAGTTTGAAGATGCAGCGGCTTTACTGTAGCCCTGATGTTGGAACGAGTCTGGTAAGACAATATCTGTCTTTGAACTAATTTAACCTGTTACATCTGGCAGTCCCATTATTTTCTAGGCATTGAGTTCCTGGTTGTTGTTTTTTTTTTAACCGGCATCCTGTGTGTTTTGAGTACCTTATTTCTGATGAATTCATATCTGAGGAGCTTTGGTGGCACATTGGTTACCTGTTGGGCTGCTGACCTTGAGCTCAGTAGTTCAAGTCCACCAGCCACTCTGTGGGAGAGGGATGAGCTTTCTACTCGCAGAGATAACAGCCTTGGAGACTCACAAGGGCAGGTCTACCCCGTCCTAAAGGGTAGCTATGAGTTGGAATCAACTCAACGCCAGTGAGTTTCTTGTGTGTATTAATGTTTCACTCCTTATTGAGCTTTTGAGTTGCTTCCATCGCTTGATTTTTGCCCTTTTATCTCTTAATTTATAGAGCGGACAAAGCCTTGGTTGATGTATGTACTTAGCCGTGCCCTTTCTTGGAAACATCTGAAATTATGAAAGACACATGCAGTGAGAATCCCTCCGACCCTGTCTTCTCGCCCCTCCCTTAGTCTTTCCACATTCTTCATTGCTTCCTTTTCGCTGCACATTTTGAATGCGACTTAGCTCGCTTAAACCGGAGTGTTTCCTTGGTGCACTGAAGAGAAGGGTTCTCTAGAGAGACAAACCAGATTGCTAGTAATTATATCTATAAATATATTTATAAAGATAGATATATAACTCAAGAAATGAACCATTAAATTACATACAGATAGATAATACAAGAAATTAACAGTTAAATTATAAAGCAGTGAGACACTAGCAGTCCTTCAAGGCTTGAGAACCGCCAGTTGCCAGTCTCCTTCTGTAGAGAGAGCTGGGCTATATATACCCAGGCAGCAAACAGCAAGGCAGGTCCCCAACTGTCATCAACTGTCAGTCCCCAGCTCCAGAGATGAACATTCCAATCGTGTGGGCTTAAAGGGACCTCAACTTACAGGGACACAGTCCACAGGCTAGGCATCCCACAGGAAGTGTACCCCTTTAAACTGAGGCACAGAGCAAGCAAGGTGAGGCTCACCGAGCCATTAACCCCTCTGCCCTTCAGTGACTCCTACTTGTGTTTATCGGCCAGGCTGGCACAATAAACTATAGCACTAATCTTATGACATTTCCATTTTGTTTTATAGATTAATGTACTTTATAAAATTTCATGGTATCTTTGATGATCTAGTTATATTTCATGGTTTATACATTTTTCATGACACTTTAAATGATCTGATTTAGCTAATTTTGGCTTGCTAGTAATTTTGTGACACCCCCCCTCCCCTTTCCAGGAGATCACTTATTGACAGGCCTTTTTTTTAAACAAACAACTTATATTCAAAACGTAGACAGTACGTGGACAGTCTTTAAGGAGAAGATTTCAGTTAGACAAGTCTTTTCTCCTACAGCTCTTGCGGGGCGAGTATTCTGGCTGACTGTATGTGTGTGTTCCGCGGCTTGAACCGCCCCCTCGGAGGACCGCCCTGGCAGAAGAGGGTGACTGTAAAGAGCAGAAGTTGAGACACTCAGCTCCTGGGAAGGACTGTCCTCTCATGCCTGGCAGTTGCCAGCGTCCTTGGCAGCAGTCCTCAACTTTGAAATGTCAGTTGCATCCCCCTCCCCTGTGTACTTAGTGCCTGTACTTCTTTTTATAAGATGCCACCAGAAAAGATTAGGTGCAGGACCCCTCTGACCTCATCAACATATCAAAAGACCCCTGTCTCCAAACTGACTCAAGGGTTGACACATTGAAATCCATAACAAAGCCCTAACTCCCCTTTCCTTCTTTTTCAGCCAGCCATTATAAAACTTTTATTTGAAAAGTTGCCGGAATTTCTTTTTGAAAGGTAAGTGGAGTTATATTCTGGCATACCCTGGTGCGCCTGAAGTGTTCTCCCAGAAGGTTTCTTTGAAACAGTTTCACTTCTCTGTAGGTCGTAGTCATCAGGACTCTGGTTGTTAAGTTACTGTAGTGTCTTTGAAATTTTATCTGTTTATATAGCTGCATAAAATTAAACGGGATTCTTTAAAATGTTACATCTGTTTCTAGATGCATTCCTAGAAGGATACACAATAAACTCGTGAAAAATCATTGTTTCCAAAGAGAGGAGCCACTTGGCTCTTTGAGGACTGTCCTTTGCCTTTTGAATGTTGTCACTTAGGCATACTGCCTGCTTAACAAACCAGAAACAAAAGTTAACACTAAAGCAGCTATGTCAGATACAAAGGAATCACCTAAGAGAAAAGCAGACAAAAATCATGTGCGGGTAATTCACAAAGACAAACACAAGAGCAGCAAACGTTTAAAAAAGTTCAAGTTTGTTAGTAATCAAAGAATCACACAATTAGAACAAGGAGATGCATTTTCCACCCTCAAAGGATATAAGAAACAGGCATGCCTGCACATTGATGATGAGACTATAAATCAGCCCGGTCATTCTGAAGGGCAGGCAGTAGATAAATGTCAACACCCTAGATCTTGCATGCCCTCCACTCCTCAGGAGGAGTTCCAGTGGTGGAGTGCTTATGTGTTGGACTGTGGGCATTAGTTGCTTGTCTCCTAGCTAAGTTTTTAGAGCAGTGGTTCTCAACTTGTGGGTCGCGACCCCTTTGGGGGCCCAACGACCCTTTCACAGGGGTCACCTGATTCATAACAGTAGCAAAATGACAGTGATGAAGTAGCAATGAAAATAATGTGATGGTTGGGGGGTCACCACCACAGGAGGAGCTGTCTGACAGGGTCGCGGCACGAGGAAGGTTGAGAACCACAGCTTTGGAGAGAAGAGGTGGAGAGGAGGGGAAAGGCTGCCATTTGTGGGTACTAATAACTGAGCCAGCGCTTCTTGGTCCAGAAACCGTTTTTAAGACTTTCAGTGAGCATTGCTCGTTTGACCTCCTGGCTGTTCATAGCGCCTCCACGCTTGCCTTTTCCAGGTGTGTCAATCATATCACAGTTTGTGTCCCTTTTGAAATAGTCACCATATTCCGCTTGCTAAAGTTTATTCATGTAGATAGTGTGCCACCCCTCTCTCTCCAAAGTCTCCAGATCTAGTGTCTGCTAATGGACCGCATGTCTCCTTTCAGATTCCTTTCTTAACATGTCAAGTATATGTCGCATGGTTTTTGTGTCCAGCACACAGGCAGTGTTCCATCGCTGTTAGTTCAGTGGTGGTGATCCTTGACGCAGCTTTAAGGCTCGTGCTTATGTGCTTTGGAAAGACTAAGCTGCTCCGGCTCTCTTTCTAACATTGCAGCCGAAACAGCGATGGGATCAGCATGCCTCGGCTCATTCTCAATCAACTAAAGTGGCTGGACCGAGTGGTGGACGGCAAGGTAGGCTTTCTGGCTTCGTCTGCCTCTTGCATCTAAAGAATGCATTTTCACACCCAAGAACCAAATGCTTACAATTTCCAGGTTGTTTTCAGCTTTTATCATTTGAGACTCATGGGTCTTTTGCCCTTTAAACTTCCTCAAAATGAAGTCTGAGGAATGACTTGAAAGTCTCAAGCTCAGTGCCACCCAGTGGCCCTGTGGAGCAGAGGAGAACTGCCCCGCGGGTTTGCCAGGCTGCACATCTGTACAGAAAGCCTATGGAGCAGTTGGGGGCGGCGGGGGAGGGGGGTTTAAGTACTGACCTTGTGGCTAGCAGCCCAATTATCATTCGTTAAATAAACAAAATATTTGGGAAGAAATTCATTTGCTTTTCAAAGTCCAGTGATTTTGCAGATATGTGGTTTGTACTTGAACGTCTTAAGAAAGCTGAATCCGTTCAGAGCTTGATGCCAGCAGCTATTCCAAGACAGAATCTTTATTTGGAAGCATGTGCATGTAGGCGTTCCGTGTGAACTGTGCCGTATGTCAGCTGCATTCTGGAGCAACTCACATCCCTATATTTTAAAAATGAGAATCTGCACATGAGCCCGGG
This sequence comes from Tenrec ecaudatus, assembly GCF_050624435.1. Classification (NCBI taxonomy): domain Eukaryota; kingdom Metazoa; phylum Chordata; class Mammalia; order Afrosoricida; family Tenrecidae; genus Tenrec; species Tenrec ecaudatus. Next base: position 182,998,640 of record NC_134534.1, read on the forward strand.
GATTAGGAAGAGTAAATGAAATCAAGGATTAAGCAGACCTGTCAACTAATAAAGGGCCCCGGTTGTGGTGCTGCCGGGTAAGCGCTGGACTGTTAACCAAGGTCACTGGTTCAAAACTACCAGTCTCCACAGGAGAAAGATGAGGCTCTCTGCTCCTGTAAATATTTACAGTCTCGGGAACCTGTGGGTCGGGTCACTGTGAGTCAGAAATGACTCAATGGCAGTGGGTTGGAATTAGATAATACTCAATCCTTCTTACTGTTTTTTCATGAGTCTGATTAATTTACCATTCCTTGTGTGAAATTTTCGGAGCCGTTTACCTCCGTGAGCTTGCTTCTGTGTGTTCTATGTTATACACGGAATAGTGTGAGCTCTACATTTCAGTTGGAAGTCTTTGTCCACCCTTCTGTGGTTCTCCCCCTCTGCAGGACCTCACCACCAAGATTATGCAGCTGATCAGTATTGCTCCAGTGCCCCTGCAGCACGACTTCATCACCAGCCTGCCTGAGATCCTTGGGGATTCCCAGCATGCTGCTGTGGGCAAAGAACTCAGGTGTGTAAGCACAGCCCACCCTCAGAGCTGTGCCACCACAGTCTGAAGAGGGTGGCAGCAAGGTCTCTTCCGTTCAAAGCGAGGATGACTTGCTAGTCTGCAGGACTCCGAGTCTGCACACACCACCTCACTGACCCTGAAACCGGAAGAAGTAGGTGGTGCCCAGCTGCCCCTCCCAACAGTTCTGAGTCAGGGACACTATATGTGGATCTGGTGGAATGGGGGAGAAGTGTGGAACAGAACCTCACATTTGTTTAACAAATCCAGACTTACTGAACTGGTTGAAACTGGAGAACTCACCCATGAGAACTGTGCTTTTTAAAAAACCCTTGATAAGACACCACATGGTCAACAATTAACCTTAAAACCATGGTGAGAAGGTAAAGGTAGGGAACTAGGTGGATAGAAACAGACCAGAATAATGAGAATGTTCCGCATTGGGAAGAATGGAACCTGAGTCATTGAAGAACTTGTATCGGAAGTGTAATGGGAACCTAAACTGCTGGGTGGCAGCACTCATTCTTGTAAGAGATGGTACAGACATTCCATGAATAAGGCATAGGACTTGAGTTGTTTTTCTAAATATAAATGAGGGGGCACCCCCCCAAAAAAAAAGTTCTACTAGACAGAGCTTTCATAGTATGCATTTTTCCCACTAGGCCAGCATCGAGCAACTTGCTCTGAGTTAGTGCACCCAGTGGTGTTGTCTGGGAAGGTTCTGTCTTGTCACAGTGAATTTTTTCATGAAAGCAGTTTCACTTGAACCTTGTGTTTTGGGATGACCGATTTAAGAGAATAGCATGCAGCTGTGAAATATTGTTTTCTGCTAGGTGAAAATGCCACAGAAACTGTTGTGATGTTGAACACAGCTTACAAGGACAGTGTTAAAGGAAAAACTCAAGGGTACCACTGGTTTTCTCGTTTCAAAAAGATGAAATGTCGATTGATGACAAACCTCATTCTGGATGTCCATCAACTTCCCGAAGAGATGAAAATCTCAACAAAACCTGTGCACTTGTGCTCGGAGACTGGCAACAAACCACTGAATTGCTGGGGAAGGTATCTGGACTGTCTTGGAGCTCGGTTCAGCGAATTTTAATGGAAGATTTGGGAATGAGAAGGGTCGCTGTGAAATTAGTCCCTCTAGTTCTGACTGGCCAGCAAAAAGAGCATCCAGCAAAAAGAGCGTCAAGTGGAAACATGCTGTGCTTTGACAGGACAGCTCCAAAGCGACCCAGACTTTTTTCCCCAAGGTCATTACTGGTGAGGAGACCTGGTGCTGTTCTTACGACCCCGAAAGCAGACATCAGGCCAGTGGAAGTCACCATTGTCACCTCGCCCAAATAAAAGCTCGTCAAGTGAAATCAAAGATCAAGACGATACTCATCTGTTTTTTTTTATGTGAGTTGGATAGTGCATTTGGAGTTTGTTCCATCAGGTCAGATTGTTAATCAAGCTTTCTATTTAGAGATTCTGAAAAGATTGCATAACAGTGTGCGACAAAAACCTGATTTGCAGTAGACGGGGCCTGGTTTCGCCACCACTGTAGTGCACCTGCTCACATAACCAGCTCCACGTGCCAGTTTTTGGCAAAATAACAGCATGCCTCATATGCCCCACGCAACTGACCTCACTTGGTGTAACTTTTTTTTTTCCTTGAATGAAGGGGGCATGAAAGTACAGCTGTTTGATGATGTAGAAGAGGTGAAGAAAACAATGAGGGAGGTGCTGTCAGCCATCCAAACAGATGAGTTTGAAAAATGTTTCCAAGAATGGAATCGCAGTTTTGACAAATGTATTAAGTATAATAGAGAGTACTTTGAAGGTGATAAGGTTTTGTAAGAAAAAATTAAATACATAGCTTTGAATAAACAAGTCCAGTTTCCTTGGGGTACCCCTTTGTAGCCGTGTGTGTTTATGTTTGAATAGAACCATCTCCTTTGAAATGGTGAACCGGGTATGGCCGAAATAGCTCAGTTGGGACAGCATTAGACTGAAATGGTGAACCTGTTTTGAACATGAAGGTTGGCATAGAGTTAGGCATGCAGATTTAGCCTGTGGTAAAACTTGAATACAATCCTTACCTTTCATTAGCATTTTCTCCAACCCAGGGGACTTCAATCTTGGTGGCACATCAAACTCAATTATGGAGTTTATAAAAAATCTGCATTCTTTTAGCCCTAGATGATTCATGCTAATGCACCTCCCTGCGTCAGACCCAGTTCTGAGACCTGCTACTTATGCCATCAGTGGTGGCGGGGGGAAGGGGAGTAAATGGTAGGGCAGTAGGTGAGATTAGATCCCCGCGTTAATGTGTTCATGCAACTTCTTAGTTATCCTAGATGCCGTCAAAACAAATTCCATTTGAAATATACTTTTCTGTAGTTATATGCAAAGCTACCTCCAGAAACAAACAGTGGTTTCCTGTCCTTGTGTGTTTGGACAGGCTGCTGCCTCTGGGTAGAACACGGACCACCAATACTTTGTGTAATTATAGCTAGCCCTTTTGTGCAGCATGCTCCCAGGCTCCAGCACTCAATCTCCCACATGGTGATGTGTCCTGCATAGACTCGCATACATCTGTCTTGTACTTGTCATACTTTATTGTAATTGTGTGGGGAGCCCCAGTGGCATAATAGTTGTGCATTGGACTGCGATCGTCATGGTTAGCAGTTCATGGTTAGCTTCTTTGAAGAGACTGGGCTTTCTATTCCTGTGAACAGTTACAGTCTTGGAAACACGCGGGGGGGGGGTCGCGATGGGTCAGCACTGACCTGATGGCGGTGAGCTTAGCTTTTTTGGTTTGATTGTTGTGTTTGTGTTGGTGTCTTTTTCCGGACGGGTCTGTGCTACAATGCCATAGTCCTCATCTCTGGGTGGTAAGGCTAGGTACGGGGTGAAGGCTTCTTGTTTCTATTTTATTATGAATTGGAATCTTTGAGTTTTTTTTAATTGTATATATGATTTTTTATAGTCAGTATAATATTTAGTAAAAATACAATTAGCATAATGTAATGGCTCCACATAAACGATAAGAATGTTTTTAAATGGAACCAGGGACATATATAGATCATAGCTGTATGGATTTTGAGTTTGCATAACTAATGCTAATTCAAGAACACTTAGTTCTTATGATGTGGCCCTACTCAATCCTTGCCCTCATGAAGAGATCACTAAAGGTGTGGGAGCCAGAGCAGTATGGTGAAGAAAGAAAATGGTGCCCGCTAGCAGAAAGAAAGGCTTGATTTAAACCGGGAAGCCATCTAAGCGAGGTGTCAGCTAAATCCAGGTGGAAGCAGCACAACGGCCTGTGTGATCCACGGGGTGTAAATAACAAAATCCAAGACTGGAGGAGAGAACGGTATACGAGCATCAGTTTTGAGCACCTGGTTTGCAGAAGGCTGTATGAATGACAGCAGAAGCCCAAAGTCCCTTTATGGGGCCCACATGTGGACTAGGCCTCTAGTGAGTCCCTGACCACTGACTGGGGACGTGAGTAGCCTGCTATCAGACAGCGCATTGGAAAGTAGATGAATGCAGCTGCAGTTAAATTAGAATTGAATGCGTTATCATTTGTTCTCCCTCGACTCATTTTAAATTTGTTCTAGTGTTTAATATTTCTACTTTCTTTTCAATTGAGGTTTGTCTTTGTCTTATTTTGTTACTGTTGTTGGTTCTTTGTTTGCATGTTTTTCTGTGTATGAAATCCAGAATAGGCAAATCTATGGAGACAGTAACTGGATTCATAGTTTCTTAGGGTAACAGCAGGGGAGTTGGGGGAAATGAGCTGATAATAATAAAAACAAGAAGAACATGTTCTTAAATTGTGGTGATGATTGCACAACTCTTTCATATGCTTAACCATTGAATTTGTATAATATGTGAATTATAATCAAGAAGACTGTTGAAAATAATAACCATAATTTAATGGTAAGAAAGTCCATCATCTTTCCCAAACTCCAATGAGCAATTTCCCCTGAGTTGAATCTGTTTGTCTCTCTTTAACCTGCTGCATCACTTGACCCTCTTTTTCTTCCCTTCGTAGTGACCTGCTGGGGGAGAAGACGTCCCTCACCGTCCCGATTTTGGATGTTCTTTCCAGCCTCCAGCTCGACCTGAAGCTCCTGTCTAAGGTAGAAGGACTTGGCTCGCCAGATCCAAGCTGGCTTTCTTACCTCCCGGAGCCAGTCTCCCTCAGTCATGGCGTGTGGGAGAAATTGTATGTGACAAGGCTTTATGTTGAAGCCGTATCAGATGACACGTGACCGAGTTTCCTTTGTGGTTGGTTTCTTTTGTCAGGTGATAGTAAACCTGCTCTTCTGTGTGTAAGCAGTACGTTTTAGAGGACATTTTTTATATTGCCTGAGTGTTTATAAGCTATTTTCTACAACACCAGCAATGTTCATGCCTCCTTTTAGGCAAAAGGGAATGCAGGCTCTTCATGTAAGGTGGTGGCATGTGTGTCATGAATGAATGTATCATCCGTCTCGCTTTGAAGAAGCTGTGGCTAAGCAGTTGGAACTTGTGCTTTGGGAAAAAATAAAAGGAGGTATTTTTGATGAGCCAGTCAGGGTGCAGTATATAGCACCAATAAAACATACAACTTTCCTGTAGTTCAGGGGTCCTCAAACTATAGCCCGCGGGCCACATGCGGTCTGCAGAGGACATTTATCCGGCCTGCCGCTGCTGCTTGTCCTGCTTAGCAGCCGACTCATCCAGTGTGCATAGGAATTTGTTCATAGTGTTTTTTTAAACTATAGTCCGGCCCTCCAATGGTCTGAGGGGCAGTGAACTGGCCCCCTGTTTAAAAAGTTTGAGGACCCCTGCTCTATTTCTTTAATGCTTTGTCCTCCGCCCCCCACTATCATTACCCCAATTCTACCTTACAAATTCAGCTAGAACAGAACATGTTCACAGGTACAGATATGAGCTCGATACACAGGGAATCCAGGACAGATAAACTCCTTAGGACTAATATTGAGAGTAGCAATACCAGGAGGGCAGGGGGAAGGTAGTGGGAGAAGGGGGGAACCTATCACAGTGATCGACATATAACCCCCTCCGTGGGGGATGAATAACAGAAAAGTGGGTAAATGGAGACAGCAGTTGGTGTAAGACATGGAAAAAATTATAACATAAATTATCAAGGGCTCATGTGGGAGAGAGGGTATGGGGGAGGAGAAAAAAATGAGCTGGTACCAAGGACTCAAGCAGAAAGAAAATGGTTTGAAAATGATGATGGCAGCATAGGTACCAATGTACTTCACACATGGATGGGTGGATGATTGTGGTAAGACCTATAAGAGCCCCCAATAAAATGATTTTTTAAAAAGGTATTTCTTCCTAAATTATGAGTGGGAAGACTGCATGAGAGAAGTGAAGTTTCTAATGTTACCTGACAAGTCAGCTTGCAGCATGGACATGAAATTATTTAAAGTTTTTTTAACACTTATGAACAAAAAATTCGCATATCACACAATGTAATAATTTAAACAGTTGTGTAGTCACCACTATCAATTTTAGAATGTTTTTCTTCCTTATACTCATTATTAGCTCCCCATTCCCCTGCCATAGCCCCAAGAAACTATCCAATTACTGTCTCAAAAGATTGATCTGTCCTGGATTTCGTATAGAGGAAAATATACAAAAACAAAAGGGAAAAAACCCTGGTAACAAAATAGAACCAGAAAAACTTCAATTAAAAAGATACTGAAATTAATAAAAACCAGAGCAAGTTTAAGATGGGTCAAAAGGGAGAACAAATGATACGATGTGAAATTTTAACCTAGCCACACCTAGTGACTAATGTCCACTCCCTAATGCACTCTGTCTGACGACGGGGCTGTTCACATTCCTGGTCCCCGCTCAGAGGGGCTCCCCAGAAGCGTAGCCCCATGGGCGGGCCGGGCATGCGCTGTCATCCGCAGCCTTCTGCTAATTGGCTGCTCTCATACTGCTCCTTCCTCCGGTCTTGGCTTTTGTTATTTTCAGTCCTCGATCTTACAGGCTGATGTCCTTCTGTGTGCACTTCACTGTCAGTGTACTTAGATGGCTGCTTATTAAGGGGTCTTGTGCTTTTCGTTTGTAGGTTCGCCAGTTGGTGATGGGCAAGCTGTCGGCTGTCAAGCTGGAAGATTTACCGGTGATCATCAAGTTCATCCTTCATGCCACAGCAGCCACTGATGCAGTCCAGGTACCTCGTCGCACCCCTCCAGACACCTGGAGGGCAGGGACTGGCAGGGTGCCCTAGTGAAACGCCCGCCAAACCTACACAAGGATCCATCGGGGTAATTGGATTAAACTAATGGGCTCTAATTACTTTTGCTTGACTAATGGATAATCCCTGTTAATCCAGAGCTCACTCAGGGCATAGAATGAAACTGTTACTCAGATCTGATGCTCTGCATTAACCACTGTAGGTCATGGGTGCTACTTTTGTGCAGTAACCCCAAGAGTTTCTGGGAGTCTGAAGAACGTGGCATACTTGTACCACACATTTCCATAAACCGTTTTCATTTTTTTAAGCTGTCTTTTCAAAGTACCTGTCCAGCAGCTTGTAGTGTTTCCTCAGCTTCCAGGAGGTCCTTATGCCTTATGGGCCTGCTCCAGAGGGACTGGGCGGGGTCAGTCTGCCATGAATGAGGGTCTGCTCCAGAGGGAATGGGCGGTGCTAGTCTGCCATGAATGAGGGTCTGCTCCAGAGGGACTGGGCGGTGCCAGTCTGCCGGGAATGAGGAGAACACTCAGTTAACGCTGACTTTCCGCAGGTGATTTCTGAGCTGCGGGCGCAGTTGGATCTGCAGCACTGTATTTTGCCGTCCCAGTTGCAGGCCTCTCAAAGCAAGCTGAAGAGTAAAGGACGCACCAGGTACAGAGCTCATCGACAGCGACCACCCCCGTCCCACAGGCAGGGATGCTCTCCAACGTTCATCCCAGCGCCAGAGTGAGAGCCTCGTAACCATGCCCGCAAACCCTGGTAGCAAGATTACGTTGCACATAGCACTGTGCCGCTTTAAAAAGCAAAGTCTTACATACGAGGGGCTGTACACCTTTGGTAGGTGGTGATGCTAGCCATGTAGTTCATCCCTAAGGCACTGAATATTCTGGGAATTGAGCCAGGTCAATGCAGTCTTTTGATCAGAAGAAAAATTAGTGCCTGGAAAGGGAATTTTTTTTTTATGATTAGGAAGCCAGAGAAGGCAGGTCAGGACTGTGAGATGGGGACTTAATGATTTTTTATCAAAATTAAAAAAAAAAAAAAGAATTCGCAGGATTGCCCTTGTTTGATGAGAAGAATAAATAAACAGGAGCATTTTAGTGGCAGAGAGTGGTGCTCTGGTGAAGTGGCCCTGGGCATCTTCTGCTGCAGCTTTGGTTAAGTTTCCCAGATTATCTCATAAGAAGTAGATGCTACCTTTCTTTGAACTCCCCCACCCCCCGAAACGCAGCAAGCAAAGTGCCTTGAGCATCCCCCCAAAAAAGCTGGTGATTGGGCTTTGGTTTTGATTAGTCCACGTTTGCTTCGACTGGACTTCTACCCCTCGGGCACCACTGCTGGGTCTTTGGGATCAACCCTGGAAAGGCATGTTTTGCTTCCTGTTACAGTTCTTCCAAGAAAGGCTCTAGGATTTTGATCCTACATGTTTAAACTTTCTGTCGGAAGCCCTGCTCCCGTCTGTAGCTCCTCTGGGCAGGGAGACCTGCTCCACTTTCACCGGCAGTCCGAGGTGTGTCAGCCGAACCACTGGAGCTACTACCTCTGGGTTTGGCTCTTGTTTCAGCTGTTGGTTCTTGGTCCTCTTTGGTGAGAATAGGAATACTACGGTTTCCTCGCAACTTGATGTGGGTGATCTACACTCCGGGCCTCATCTTCCAAGCCACCTTTCTGAAGACATCTGATTCACTTGTAAACTCCTGATTGGGGGTGGGGTGGGTATTGTCCTCATAACCTTTTTGAAAAAGCCTCCATAATTTCACACTCCTGCCACGCAAACATCGCCGTGACTGGTATTCCGGTGTCAGTGATCGCAGAATCCATGTGATGTCTTATCCTTCTTACTGCCTCAAACCAGATCCCATCTAGACATGTTATAACAAGCTGGCGTGGGGTTTTATATGCCCCTCCCCCCTGAAATGAAAGTCCATTCATAGTTTGTACATAACAAGCGTTTTTCATGAACTTTTTAAAGCCCCCTCATGTTCTCTGAGCTAGTCAGGTCAATCCTAATGAGTTACTCACCATTTTACAGATGAGAGTGTAAGCTGGTCGGGGCCACGTGACCAGTAAACAAGGAGCTTACAAGGATCTCACCATTTCACCTTTGGGAAATGGAAGAGTAACTTTTTTTACCCCGCTCTCTGCTACTTGTAGTTCTTCAGGACATCAGGAAAGCAGTGATCAGGACTGTATCATCCTCCTCTTCGACGTCATCAAGTCGGCTGTTAGATATGAAAAAACCACTGCAGAAGCCTGGATTAAGGTGGGTGGGATTTTCAGAACTCTGAATGTGAGGCGAGAGCGCTTGCTCGATGCGTTTAAAAGAGTGCCTTGGCTGTCGGGTGACACTGGCTCCCGTGACCCAGGTGTGTCAGAAGAGAGCGGTGCGCCAAAAGCAGAGCTCCCCGTCTGTCTCCCGAGGTGCCTCGGGGGCGTTCCAGCCGCCTGCCTTTGGACATGCTATTGAGTTTAAACATAAGCAGGTTCAAACCAAAGTCTTGAAAGCCACTCAATGAGATGGACATGAAAGGTGAAGGGGCCGATGCCCAGGTGGACTCGTACTGTAGCCTTCTAATCGCTCTTGACCCCTCTTTTCCAGGCAATTGAAAACATCCCCTCCGCATCTGACCACAAGGTAAGGGTCGAGTCCTGTGACCGTCAGGGGCTGTAGACTTGCTGCTAGCGGTGCTGACTCACTTTCCTGCCTGCTTGCTTTCTCTCCTCCTTCCCGCCTTCCCTCCCGGGGCCGTCTGTAGCTGTTCCCCAGCCATCAGCTGTCTGGGGAAGGTAATCCCAGGCAGGACTCGGCATGCGGTGTGCCTTCGCGCGCTTATTCTGCCAATAAGGTTAACCTAGAGATATCCACAGAATGGAAAAGCAGCGTGCCAAATAATCATACTGACGTGCGGTTCCAGAAACCCGTCTCCGGGTCGTCCCCCAGGGCTGCCTCGGTGATGAAGGCTCCCACTCCGCTGAGATGAGGTGCCGGCACGCCTGTGCTCGCTCCCAAAGCTCTAGGGGCGCTCTCCTCTGTGCCGCGCCAGCTGCTCGCAGCCCAGTCTGTCCCTCCGTCTTCACATGGTTGCCTCTCCTCTGTGTCTGTCTCTGCAACTCCTCTCTTGCCCAGACACCAGAGAGATTCTGTTAGGGCTCTCCCTGCTCCCGGATGACTCCTGAGAACTCGGTTAATTATTGCCTCAAAGACTAGAATCAGATTCCCCAAAAAGCATTGGTTAGCTTGGGCTTACTATTCATCTGTCATGAACATTGAAGATTTCACCTCATTGAAGACTCTGCTGCTGGTTAGGCTGGCACCTGGTTCTCTCCCTACCCCACAGCACCTTCCTACAGACTCCAAGCTACTTCAAATATGCATCCCTGACAGGGACAGTATCCAGTAAGCAGGGTAGGCATGGGCTTTCGTGGGCTTACCTGCTCTACTGATCTCTAGCGGATACTTTCCTGTGCTGCCTTGCTTACCGAGCAGCCCGCCCCGGCAAGGGTGCTGCTTCCAAATCCGGCCCCATCCACGGGTACAGGGGTCAGGGCTTGTGCGGCGGACACGGTTCAGCGCATGCCCCGCTGGCGGTGAGGTGCAAACACAGTCCCCGGGTAATGAGTCCCTCTCAGTACAGGCCTGATTGCCTTTCCTCCCCGCTGCGGAGCGGTCACCACCACGGCAGTCCGCTGTACTCTCCCCATCCGTGTAAATCCACAGCCCATCTGCTGTGGGCACTGAGTCCGCCCATGGGGTGGTGTGGGAATGAACTCTTCTGTCCTGATTGGTTCCCTTCAAGAGCTGTTTGGTTGGAATCTGTTCCGTTTTATAGGATTTTTGTTTTGGGGGTTTTGATGTTTGAAGAAAACAATTGAAAAAAAATCTTCGTTTATTGTGTGTGTCCCGGGGTGCAGGTAGGGGGTGGGCGTATGTATCAAAATAGGCCAATACAACTGTGTTCATTTCTGGGTAACACCTGGCCACCTGTATATCAGTTTTTCCGATCAGTAAGCATTGTGTAAATATTGTCGTCATTTTTCGTGGCTCTGTTCTGTTCTGTTCCAATGATCCTCAGTGTTGGTGTTGAAAAGAACGGGCCTTCTGTGATGTCCAAGTAATTTATTTTCTCTTTTGCCCTGCTTGACTTCTTTACTTTTTTAAAAAGTAGGTCATGCAAACTATGTAGGGAGAGACAACTGGCAAGACTGAAATGAAGTGTCTCATCCCTTTCTGGCCCCTCCCTCAGGGATCGATCACCATTTCCCAGACTTTGTGGAGTCACAGTGTATGTGCACGCGTGCACGTGTGTGTATAGACCTGCTCCCTCCTTAGACCTACAGGGGTTTCTTACAAAAGCACACTCTTACTGTAGTCGTGGTTTTGCAGGCTGGCTGTGTTTTTCTCTTCATTTCACAATGTGGCCTTCCTATCTTTTACCGACCAGAATCTGTAGACCAAGCTCTCATTCTGTGTGTGGCTGTATAGTACCCCAGCAGCTACTCTCACAATTTACTTCTCTAACTGGGGGGGGGGGGGCCTGTGGTCTCTCCAGTGCTGCACAAGGTAGTTTTCTTAGTAAGAATGAAAATGATACTATATTTATCAGGCAGATTAATCTGTGTCCACAGAAATGACACTCTTTCACTTTGTGCTCCAGTAAGAGATAACAGTGGTTAACACTTGTGGCACTTTGGGAGTTTTGTTTTTTTTTATGTGCCAATAAGGGAGTTTTTTTAAAAAATATTTCTGAGGCATTTTTTTTTTGCAAGAGATGGAGTATATGTATATGGAGTGACTTCAAACAGTTTATTGAAAAGGAAATAAAAAGATAGTGGGGTTTTCTCACAAGCCTTTTGAAGCACCCATGAGCTCACACATGCTGTGTGTGTGTGTGTGTGTGTGTGTGTGTGAATGACACTGTTCCCGTGGGAGTTGAGCAGTGATTATCGTTCATTCTGTGTTTCAAAGAGAGGAAGTCGAAAGCAGCGGCTGTTTGGCTGGGGTACATGTACTGCTTAATTCGACATTTTCTCTCCTGTTGCCTGGTTACGGGTCATAGGTTTTTGACGTGGCGATGCTCCTCATCATCTACAGCACCAACGCCCAGACAAAGAAGTCCATTGAGAGGGTGCTAAGAAACAAGCTGCGATCCGGCTCCGTTCGGGAAGAGCTCCTCAAGAACACGTTCTGTGCTCACGCTCCGGTGAGTGTCAGAGCCAGACGCCAGGCTGCAGCTCCCTAGGGGGCACTGTCATGGGACCCCAGTGGGCCTCCTCAGCTCGGCACCTCACCTGGCTGCTGCTCTTTGTCAGGGGCTCAGCTTATCTCTAAACCCGGTGGATCATTACCGCGCTCCACTGAGACATTGTGATGTCATGAACCCGTCTGAAACAACGCAAGGCTTTGTTTTGCTTCTTTGAACAAAAAGGCCACACAGTTGGTGTATGTTGAGCTCATTTGACCCAGACTCATTTTCTTTAATGAATTCTTTAAACTCAGGCCTTCTTGATTAACGGGCTTGTGTACCTTGTTTTTTGAATCTTCAGTGGAAGACTCCACCCCATCAGCTTTCTGTCACAACGACCAGTGACTGAGTTCCTCTGCGCTGACTTGATTCACTTTCAGGATTGTTGCTCAATCCTTTCAGGGTTGTTAGCTTGACCGCATGGTGCAAGTCCATTGAGACTTTCTGAATCTTTGTCATGGTCACTTTAGTTGTCTAGCTTCGGTGTCTTATAAGTAGTTTAGAAAACGGGGAGACTAACTGAAGGCACAGGAACGCGAGCAGAAACCAGTCTGGGTGTGTCGAGCCCTCACTGTGTGGCCACCACCCCCCCCCCCCCTGCTCTCAGCTCATCGGACCTCTTGAAATGAAAGCCACTTGGTCTGGGATCTTTGGCAATTGGGCAGTATTTTGTCCAGGTGACTATTCAGAACACACTGACGATATAAAATTGTCTTAGGTACTGGATGTTCTGGCAGTTTGGGGCATGACTTAGGAACTAAGGAAACACATAGTTGGGTCTTAAGATTTTATATTTAGGAATGGCTTTAATCCTCTTGTTTGTAAGTCCTTTCTGTGCTTCCGTCTGGCCACGATGTCTGTTTTGTGCTGTAATTCCTCAGAGAGCCGAAACCATGTGTAATTCTGTGTTACATTTTCCCTAATAGATCATTAGATCCTCTTCAGTACATAGAATGGGGGTTATGATTATTTATTCACTGTGATACCAGTAAAGGAGCTAGACTTAATAACGTGCTGTTTACCCTGGATTCCAGAGCCACTGCAGGTTTGCTTCTGTGACCTTCCCCTTGTCGTCCTGCCCACACACTGAATTCCAGTGATCCTGAGAGATAACGCAGAGTGGGAGGGAGCTGTTCTGAGAAAAATAAAGATTAAGGTTCCTCGTCAGTGCTCTACAGTACCAGTTGCCCCACGATGCCTTTTCTCTCTCTCCTGCCCTCACAGGTCCTGAAGGACGTTTGTCCGTCCGTTCTGTCGCTGGCACAGAGCCTGTTGCGTTCCCGGGAGCAGAGTGTGAATTCCTTTGGCCATCTCCTCTACAAGAACGCCTTTACAACTTTTGACGCCTACCACCAGCAGGTCCGCTGCAGTGTGTGCCTGGGCAAACATTTCTTTTGGGGAAAGGAAAAAATAGAATCCCAAGTGAATTGCGTGCTTTCTGAAGCAAAGTCTTTGTTGGTCTGAGGGCACGGAAATGGAGGGAGCTCTGAACAGAGGCTGCAGAAAGCCCAGCCGTGGTTCCAGCGTCCACAGAGCCGACTCATGGGAGGACTGAGCTCTGTGGTCCGAGCCCTGACATGCTCGGAATCTCAAGGGCTGGGATCGTCAGCTGGTTCGACAGTACAGTGACATTTAACTACAGATAATTAACTTGCAGTTGATCCTAGAATTCTCTGGGAAAGTGTGGCGGAAATGAAAATAAGGAGAAAGACCTGAGAGTCTGAGCCTGTGCTCGTGTCCCTCCTTAGACACACGCATCGAGAGGAGGAGGAGGAGGGCTTGTGCGGCAAGTGACTGGACACGAGTAAAGGAGACATTGTCTCCTTCTGTGGTGAATGCCCTAGCCGCCATTCACAATGGCGGCACCCTCACCACAGCCGAGCTCGCTCACAGAGCTGGCTGCTGCCGCCACTGAGAAAAGCTCCGTGCCTCTGTGGGAGCGGGAGTGGAAAGGAAAGGGAGACATTCATCCGCCCTTTTAATGTCTGAAGAGACGTGAGCTTGGAAACTGGGCATGGAGCGGTGTGTTTTGTTTTTTTCCCCAAAAGGAGGGATACTGCCCCCTAAGGGGTGCTGCGAAAGCAGATGCCTCCACGTTATTCTTGAGCACACAGTCACTCAGTCAGACTGCCCCCCGGCGGGGGTGGGGTGTAGGCCAAATCAGTTTGGGAGCCTGTGGAACAGGTACTGCACAGAGAAACCTTTCAACTGTCTGCCTCCCGAAGTGCTTGCATCTCAGGACATCTCAACAGTGTCATCAGTGCAACCACAGTTTAGCCCGGGTGGGAGCAGAAGGAGCCCCGTCAGGACTGCAGACTAGAGAGTGGGAAATGAGTCCAGATGGGGTGGGTTGTGTGGCTGCAAACGAAGCAGCAGAATTCGATGGGACCAACAGGAGAATCTGGAATGGCCGCAGGCCCAAACCTTGGTGCTGGCCAGACCCCTTTGGGCTTTACACCACCCTGTGGCCTCTTCCCTCCACAGCAAGTGGTTGCCGCTCTGGTGACCCACGTGTGCAGTGGAAACGACGCAGAGGTCGATATTGCCTTGGACGCCCTCCTGGAGTTGGTGTCTCTCAGCCGGGTGGCTGTGCGGCTGAACACTGTCTTTGTGAAGGTATCGCTCCCCGCGCACGCCGGGCCTGGGGGCTGCGTCAGAAAGCATCTGCTGTTGGTTCTCTTTGCCTATTGAGCACTGATTGGGGGTGGGGGTGGGTAGGAAGGAATTGGGTAATGGACAGATACCATGTAAAAGAACTCGTCTCGTGTACAGTCATGCAGCCAGCACTTCTTCAGACCTAACTAGGGGTCAGGCTCCATTCTGGGCGCTGTGGACAGAAAAGTCCCACCCTTGCCTTTGACGAGAAAGTACGTAACACCTAATCAAGTCACGCTTAACTGTACCTAGTCAGCTCTCAAGGAAAGATAAAGTGCTGTAGGTGTTAGAGGAATGACGAGTCTGCGTTGACATCTGGAGAAGTCGTCAAAGAGGAGAAAACGTTTGAGTGATCCTTGAAGGGTGGAAAATGACTTGACCGGAGAGAGCAGAGGAAGTTCACTGTTGACAGCGCTTCTCAGCCTTCCTCATGCCCCAACCCTTTCACACTGCCCCTCGTGTGGCCATCACATTATTTTTGCTGCTACTTCATCACTGTCGTGTTGTACCTGTTAGGAATTAGGCGATCCCTGTGACAGGGTCGTTAGACCCCCAAAGGGGTCGAGGCCCACAGGTTGAGAGCCGCTCCTGCTGCCAGAAGGCAGTGGAGTAGAGGGCTGGCACGGAGCTTAGCCGCGCTGGGGATCATAGGGTCTCTGGAGAGGGGTGGCAGGAGGTGAAACTCTTAGGAGTGAATGTGAAGGGTCTCAAGGCAATGACTGGAAAATATATTGTTTTAAGAAAAAATGTACACAGACAATTAGATTCTCACTAGAAAATTCATGCCCAAATTGTTTTGTGACATTGATTAAAATCCCCTGAGCCCTGGTGTCTTAGTGCCTACTCATCGGGCTGCTAACCGAAAAGTCGGCGGTTCAAAACCATCAGTGGCTCTACAGGAGAGGAGTGAGGCTTTCTACTCCTGTAAAGAGTTACGCACCTGGAAACCCACAGGTGCTGTGCACTACCCTGTCCTCTGGGACCGCAGCCTGTCAGCTTGAGCTTGGTGACAGTGAGCACAATGTGCCAGCCTCTGCCGTCTCCACACCACCCGGCCTGGTCCAGGAGCCCTGGTGCCTCCAGCGAGTGAGGCCGACTTGGAGAGAGAAGAGCACAAAAGCTCCCAGGAGCTCGGAAGTTCTAGACACGCCGAGGTTTAAGGGGCAGGCTGGACAGACAGAATACCTGTGGGAAGAAAACGAGAAAAGTGGGAGATTATAATGGGAAGTGCAAGGATGGTGGGTGACTGGTATCCAGGAAAGAGTGAGCTTCAAGAATAATAGGAAATTTGTCTACAGGGCTGGCTTCTCTAAAGGATGAAAGTAGAGACAAGCCCATTGGCTTTTGGCATAAAGATGCCAGTTTTACTTACGTCAGAAAGCAGGAGGTTAAGGAAGCAGAGACTGTAGGCCTGGACTCACTGTCAAAAAGCCGGGAGGGTGGGGGGGGGGGCGGTGCTGAAGACGGAGAGAAACGAGGGTAGCTGGAGGGAGAGTGGGTGGGAAGGAAGGTGTTGCTTGGAGGGGTGAGGTTCTCCAAGGGTGCACCAACAAGCACTGGCAGGTTTCTCCCAAACAAAGCACGCGTAGACGTGCCTCTGTCATCAGATGATGCTCGCAGTCACACACTTGGCTCAGGTCTTGTTAGGGTGCCTTCAAAAGACAAACCATGTTAAACAGTGGTTCCCAAGGGGGTTGACTGGGTGCCAGTTGCTGACCCTTTTTGGAGATTCCCAAGGGGGTATTCTTGATAGGTTTTCTCAAAGGACACAGTGTGATCGACAGGGTTTGTGGAGGTGTGTTAAGAACATGGAAAATAGGTGAGGAACACCATGTAAGAACTGAGGTCCATCAGGACTGCACGTGAAGGCTGCCTTGGGAGAACCCCACTGGGAAACCTTGCTCTGTTCACCCTGCAGCCCTGATCTTGCCCCAAACCACAGGGAAATATTGAGAAATAATAGCTTTACATTTTGATATTTTTGTTCCTCTGGTTTGGCAACAACTTTTTTCTTCCCCTGGTATGTGGACTAAAAAAAAAAGAAATGGAAAACAAGATTTTAATTAATTGTTTAAAAGGTCTTTTCTATACCTTACTTCATCCTCCAAAAACTGTCCACTCCTCTTAAGATTTAGTCTCAGAACCCACCCGTATGGGGCAGTTCTGCTGTGTTCTGAAGTGGCTGAGTGCAATAGACTCTAATTAATATCACTCTCCACAGCAGAGTAGAGACAGCCGGCTCAGAGAATGTAAGTACTTTTCCCATGATCAAAAATAGTCTCCTTGTAACTCCAGGTCCATCGAGGAAGGTTACGTTGCCCATGGAGTCCCTTTCCCTTGAGGAAATGTCGCTGTACTAGACAAAGGCCGGGCGAGCTGGGACACACGAGTGACTCGGGGAAGAGGGGCTGGTACCTGGGCTGGGACACTCAGAGAGAGAGAGCGAGAGAGCTACAGGTGCCCTCTAGGCCTGCGTCCTGGAGCCCGGAACAGAGCTGTCGGCACTCGGGAAACCGCCCCGAGCGCAGGCGTGTGTGTGTGTGTGTGTGTGCGCGCGCGCGCGCGTGTTTGTGCCTTACTTACACAGATTTTGCTGTGTTGATTTAAACATACTAAGAAATGTTCCTTGCTAACCTCATTGTTGCCATATTTTCTGACAGGGCATTTTAGATTATCTGGATAATCTGTCGCCTCCCCAAATACGAAAACTCTTCCACATTCTGAGCACCCTGGCCCTCGGCAGCGACCAGGAGGCCGGCAGCCACATTCAGGTGAGAGCAGTGCACTGGGGAGAAGCCACGGAAACCCCTCACGTGGAGCTCGCGGGACGGGGTTAGTGCTTTGGTGGCTTACCACAGACAGTTGCTGTGTGCTTGCTAGGTGTCTAAGACGGTTTCTGTCCTTAAGCGGCTCGGTGTATTCGGACAGAGGTGGTCTGTGAATCAGCTAAGCTTGAAACTGGCATTTGTGGACTCTCTGCTGGAGCCTGGCTGCTCAGGAATGAATGGATGACTAAGCTGGAATCAGGACGCCCGGCTTTGGGTGTCTGTAGTGCCACCCTGTGGCAGTAATCCATGTTGGACCGTCACTTCCTTTCTCTGGGTTTTCGGCTTCTCCGCAAGGAGCCTGGTGTGGGTGTGGGCTCAGCAGTGGGCTGCTAACCACAGGGTCACACCTGCCAGCTGTTCTGCAGGAGAAAGACGGGCCGGCTGCTTCGCTCCTGGAAGGATTGGCCGCCCAGGACATTCTCTGTAGAGGCGCACTCTTCCTTCCAAAGCCAGCAGCAGCGCTGACAATGGCTGGCACGTGCAGTGAGCACAGTGAGGGCTGGTCTTGCCTTGCTAAGACCAGGCCAGTGGTCCGTCACGCAGCGGTTGGCAGCGCTCTCGAAGCGGATTCATCAGGACTGAAGACAAAGCACACAGGAGTAAGGGCCACCTGGGGTTGAAAGCTGAAATGTTTGATCCGAGCTGCCTTAAAAACACTGTGTCTGGGGCTCAAGTTGAAAGAAAATGTTTTGAAAATGAGGGCAACAAATGTACAAATGTGCTTGACCCAGAGTATGTATGGATGGATGTGTGTTAAGAAAAATAAATACAGATCTGAAGGTTTAAAGAGATGCATATTTTTAACCTTCAGAGAGATATATACCTATATATCTATATAGATGTGTGTGTTTGTGTGTGTGTGTGTGTGTGTGTGTGTGTGTGTGTGTGTGAAGGTTAAGAATATATATATAGTGCTTGGGCTCCAACCTTAGACACTGAGGGGCAGTCAGATCATCTTGGACTATTGTGTTCTCATCACAGGGGAAATAAAAGAGATGTAAGAGCCCCCAGTAAATCAATGTATATAAAAAAGGATAAACTTTTCTAGGAATTTTTCCAAACTTCATCTTCTGTCAGCGGTTCTCAACCTGTGGGTCTCAGCCCCTTTGGGGGTCGAATGACTCTTTCACAGGGGTCGCCTGAGACCATATTTCCGATGGTCTTAGGAACTGAGGCTCCGCTCCTCTATCCGTGTCCAGGCGAATCCGCCCACATGCAGATACGCCCACCTGTGGGTCAGCACCTCATGAGGAGCTGTGTGAAAAGCAGGTGGACAACCACGGTCTTATATAATGAAGGAGATCCTGTTCCACCATTCTTCATACTTCTTATCTTAGCACCCTTGTCTGTCCCCAGCTTTACCCACCCTGTTTTAATTAAACATTTTTTACTAGGTAATGGATGAGGGAGGCTGGTGGCATAATGAGTTACACCTCGGGCTGCTAACCGCAGGGTCAGCGGTTCGAAACCGCCAGTTGTTCTGAGCAAGATGAGAGTCCCTACCCTCGTAAAGATGGACATTCTCAGAAACCCACAGGGCAGTTCTGCTCCGTCCAGTAGGGTTGCTATGAGTCAGGATTGGTGTTTTTTTCACTCATAAACTCTCACAGTGCAGATTCAAAAGGGCAGAGGTGGGCAGAGCAAGGCAAGTCTTCTAGTCTTCTCGTGCTGCCGTATGAAGACCTCACAGTGGACGCTTCACAGACAGAAGTTGCTCTTTCTCAGTCCAGGGAGCCAGCTCTGGGGCGGCCCTAGAGTAGGTTCAGTCAGAGCTCACGTGCCTGCCCTGCCTTGGCCTTAGGAGGCTCTCAGCACAGGCACTCCAGGCCCAAAGCACACACACGCTGCCCCTGGCTCACGCTGGGTGGAAATGAAGTCTTTCTGATATCTGTCCCGTGCCATCCACAGCTCACAAAGAGATTCACTCCAAGGATCAGCCTAGTTTTGTCCTGCCACGTGACCATGCCTATCTCTCATCTCGCTCCTTGACATAGCGGCTAGGATTTAGCACGCAGTGGTCATTGCATCACATGGAGGGTCATGGCCCAGCCAGGTGGACTCGTGTTGAGGGGTGCATTTCAGTTCACAGACTTCATACGGAAGGGTGGACACGTCCTATTGTGGCCCAGGCTCGGCTGCTTCACCCCAGCGTCTCCTGCTTCCTCCATCCTTTCTCGTTACAGGATGACATGCACCTGGTGATACGCAAGCAGCTCTCGAGCACTGTGCTGAGGTACAAGCTCATTGGGGTGATTGGTGCCGTCACCATGGCTGGCGTCATGGCATCCGGCAGGTAAGGAAGCTTGATGACGTGGAGCCCTGCGCCTCGGGGGCGCGCGGCCCGGTTGCTACCTCACAAACACGTGCTTTGGTGCCAAGGAGGACCAGAAGGAAGACGATGTTCTGAAAGGGATGTGGGGCGATTATACAGCACCGCTTGTGTGACTGACTGCTGACTGGAATGACGTCAGGAATGTGCCCCCGTCAAATGATGTGGGAGTAAAATTGGACAGAGCTGATAAAAACTACTAAACAATATAAACAAGAAAGCTCTTTAAAAAGGGGTGCTACATTTGCATAAGCCGAGCTCTAACAGTAGACATTGCAATGAGAGAATCAACAAACACGTGATACGCTTTTTCATGTTCCCTTCTCAGCTTGACTCGACACCGTATATAATTCTTACAGAATTGTGTTTGCGGTCATTCCCTTCGGGTTGTGAAAGCTAGGGGTTGCCAAGAGACGAAGTTATAAAACGGTTTCTTTTTCTTAAATCATTTTATTGGGGACTCTTACTGCAATCCATCCATCCATCCATCCATCCATTGTGTAAAGCACATTTGTACATTTGTTGCCATCATCATTTTCAAAACATTTTCTTTCTACTTGAGCCCTTGGTATCAGCTCATTCCCTCCCCCCTTCCTCCCTCGCTGCTCCCTCATGAACCCTTGATAATTTCTCTTTTTTATTTCATGTCTTACACTGACCACTGTCTCCCTTCACCCACTTTTCTGTTGTCCATCCCCCCGGCAGGGAGCTGTACGTAGATCCTGATGATCGGCTCCCCCTATCTCCTCCCTCCTTCCACTTATAAAACTGTTCCACCCAAAGAGGAGCCCCGGGCCTCCTTGGATGTGAGCTGCGCTTCTGCCCTGGTCAGTAGACAGTGCGCATTTCTATAGGGCTTGGTGGAGCTCGCCTGGGGCTGGTCTCCTCGCAGGCACGGTGGTAGGAAGCGCCCAGTCAGCAGTTTGACCCACCAGCTGCTCCCTGCGGCGAGGAGGCTGTCTGTTCCCACGAAGGTTGATCGCCTCAGACACCGAAACGGGCAGTTCTGCCGAGCCTCACAGGGTCCCTAGGAGTGGGGGTGGCCTCCGTGGCAGTGAGGTACTTAAATTTTTAGTTGTGGTGAACATATTCACACCAAACTCTTCCCTACCTCCACCCGCCCTGCCCTGAGGCTGCCATTGGAGCATGAAGAAAAGCATCGATTTGGGGCTCCATCAGATGTCACTTTTGCACAGTGACTTTGAAACTCAGACACACTCCTTGGAAATGACCTGTCAGGAACTCCTGAGACCTCAGGGGACATCTTTCAAGTCAAAATGAGTCATCCTTCGAGGCTGCTCAGAGCTCATTCTCTAAAGCCCTGGTGCTTGTCTGGGGTCCTGTCCTGGCTCCAGTGTTCATGAGTGGAATGACGTTGGCCAGGAGGCTTTGCCTTCGTGCATTTGTGGTTGCGGGTGTCTAACGCAAGGATGAGGACAGTGTTTCCTTCAGAGGCGTGCTTGGAAGCATTAGTTGCTTAGAACAATGCCTCGCACATAGGAACTCCCTGCTATCAGGTCAGGTCTGGCTCACACTGCCTGTGGGACCACAGAACTGCTGCGAAAGCTTTCCAAAATGGTACATTCTTTTTTTTTTTTTTTTTAGTCAGCACATTTTTATTTTTTTATTTTTTTTTTAAATTTTAACAATTTATTGGGGCTCATACAATTCTTTTCACAGTTCATATATATACATACATCAATTGTATAAAGCACATCTGTACAGTCTTTGCCCTAATCATTTTTTTCTCTTTTCTTCTTTTATATTTTATTAGGGACTCATACAACTCTTACCACAATCCACACATATACATACATCAACTGTATAAAGCACATCCATACATTCCCTGCCCCAATCATTCTCAAGGCATTTGCTCTCCACTTAAGCCCCTTGCATCAGGTTCTCTTTTTTTTCCCCTCCTCCCTCCCCCTTCCCCCCTCCCTCATATGCCCTTGGTAATTTATACATCGTTGTTTTGTCATATCTTGCCCTATCCGGAGTCTCCCTTCCCCCCTTCTCTGCTGTCCCTCTCCCAGGGAAGAGGTCACATGTGGATCCTTGTAATCAGTTCCCCCTTTCCAACCCACTCGCCCTCCACTCTCCCAGCATCGTCCCTCACACCTTGGTCCTGAAGGTATCATCCACCCTGGATTCCCTGTACCTCCAACCCTCATATGCACCAGTGTACAGCCTCTGTCCTATCCAGCCCTGCAAGGTAGAATTCGGATCATGGTAGTTGGGGGGAGGAAGCATCCAGGATCCGGGGGAAAGCTGTGTTCTTCATCGATACTACCTCACACCCTAATTAACCCATCTCCTCTCCTAAACCCCTCTATGAGGGGATCTCCGTTGGTCGACACTTGGGCCTTGGGTCTCCACTCTGCACTTCCCCCTTCATTTAATATGATATATATATACATATATACATACATATATACATATACACATATATACACATACATACACACACTTATATCTTTTTTTTTTTGCATGATGCCTTATACCTGGTCCCTTGGGCACCTCGTGATCGCACTGGCCGGTGTGCTTCTTCCATGTGGGCTTATTTGCTTCTGAGCTAGATGGCCGCTTGTTCACCTTCAAGCCTTTAAGACCCCAGACACTATCTCTTTTGATAGCCGGGCACCATCAGCTTTCTTCACCACATTTGCTTATGCACCCATTTGTCTTCAGCGATCCTATCATGGAGGTGTGTAGTCAATGATATGATTTTTTGTTCTTTGATGCCTGGTAACTGATCCCTTTGGGACCACTCGCTCACTCAGGCTGGTGTGTTCTTCCATGTGGACTTTGTTGCTTCTGAGCTAGATGGCTGCTTGTTTATCTTCAAGCCTTTAAGACCCCAGTCACTATCTCTTTTGATAGCCGGGCACCATCAGCTTTCTTCACCACATTTACTTGTTCACTCACTTTGGCTCCAGCCGTTGTGTCGGGAGAGTGAGCATCATAGAGTTCCAATTTAATAAAAGAAGGTATTCATGCCTTGAGGGAGTGTTTGAGTAGAGGCCCAAGGTCCTTCCGCCACCTTAATACTTGACCTATAAATATAGACACATAGATCTATTTCCCCATCCTCCTATATATATTTGCATGTACATGTCTTTGTCTAGACCTCCATGAATGCCCTTTGACTCCTAGCTCTTTCCTCCATCTCCCTTGACTTTCCTCCTGCCCTACTACCATGCTTCATCGCCACCTGGGCTAGAGTATACCTCTTCTCTAAGCAACCTTACCCTTGATCATTTCCCACCAGGCCTGCCACTCCCCCTTCTCTACCATTTGGGGTCCCATGTTTTTCCCTTGTCCCTGGGTTTGTTAACACCACTTCCTTACCCCCCCCTACCCCCCCACCCCAAGTCCCCCCAAAACTGTCGGTCCCGTTGTTTTTCCTCCAGATAGTTCATCCAGCCTGTCCTATTCAGACAGACCTGTGGAGTCACTAACATGCACGAAAACTAGACAGAGGAAAACAAAGCAACAGTATACAACCAGACAACAAAACAACAAAAACCACTGACAAAGAACAGAATAAAACAGTTCACAAGAGAAAAGCTTGTAGTTAGTTCAGGGATCGTTTGCTGGCCCTTAGGAGCGTTTTCCAGTCCAGTCTGTTGGGGCACCACGCCCTGGCCCTGAAGTCCACTTTCAGCATTCCCTGGGGACCTTGCCACTCCATTCCCTTGCTGTTCCGCTGCACTCCCCCAGTGATTTGCCTCGGTGTGGTGGGATCAGGTCAGGTGCAATTCCCACATTGTGTCTCCGGTGCTGTCCCCTGTATCGCCCTTAGTCACTGAGGGGCATCATGTCTCATAGTGGGGCCAGCCAAAATGGTACATTCTTATGGGAGCTTCTGCTGCTGGGGGACTGCTAGATTTGAACTGCCCACCTTGTAGTTAGCAACTGCAGACGTCACCAGTACTCTGCCAGGGTCTGGCTTGGCTTTTCCCACCCACTGCCTTCAAGTCCATTCCAACTCATAGCGAGTCTATCCGAGTTATCCAGTGCACCCAGCTCAAGCTCCGGTTCTGACTCATAGCAGCCCGATAGGACGGGCTAGAGCTGCTGCCCCCTGGGGTTTCCCCAGACTGTCACTCGTTGTGGAAGCGGAAAGCCTCGTTCTTCTCCCATGGAGTGGCAGGTGGTTTTGAACTGCTGAGCTTGAGGCTAGCATAACCCACTACATCTCCAGGACTCCTTCCCTGGTTCACAGTCGGCTCTTCTGATTTCTGTTGATTTACTGTGATCTCTACTCTACATTTTGTGTGGTTAATGCTCCCCTTGTCCTGCTTGTAGTCTCACCTTCTCCTCCGCGTCTTCCGCGTCCCCCCCCCCCCCCATATCCCTCAGGGAAGCAGAGAAGACGTACACTTACTGCTGGTTCTTATAAGATACTGTGGAATGAAGCTGCCTTTGTTTTTGTTTTATGCAGAGGCTCTTCCGGGAAAGCAGACCTGAGCCGTGAGGAGTGTGCACAGGTGCGTTCTCATCGTCCCGTTGGGCTCTTGAGTGACTGAGAAAGGGCTTCTCATCCATGTCACCAGGACAGCACTGCTGTTTAAAAACTGGTCCTGAACTTGTAACGTTTGTGGTTTGGGCCCCTTCTTGTGCACTTAGAAATCTGCTGGCTTGGCTAGCATTTCAGTCTGTGTCTGTCTACGCTCCCGAATTAAGGTGTCAGTGCGTGGGGGCGGGAGGCAGGACGGCTGGGCTGTGTTTAAAGAGTAAGTACCAGGTTGTGGAGCACTGGGCAAGGAGTACGTCGCGGGAAGCTCAGCTAATCAGCGAGAGACAACAGGGCCTTGAACTTTTGATTTAATTCTGCAGGCAGAGGTGGCATAGATAGGGGAGGGCATTTCAAAATGCACCTGGCCACCCGTGCTGATGGCTTGAAGAGGCGTGCTGTTAGAGGCCGGGACACCGGCCGGCAGCTGCAGGGGAGCATGGCCAAGGACGTGGGAAGGCAGAGGGAGTTCAGGCAGGGTCGGTGGCCAAGGACGGAACCAGATTTTCTCTTGGACTGTTCTAGGTGAACTCTTTGCTCCAGTTAGTTCACTCCTGCAGTGAGCAGTCTCCTCAGGCCTCTGCGCTTTATTATGATGAATTTGCCAACATGATCCAAGGAGGGCACCTGGCTCCCAACGCCCTGGTAGGTCAAGAGTCTTCACTGGGAAAGCGCTGAGTGACACACAGGCTGCGGTGCTCCTCCCACTCCCGGCTGGTGTGTGGAAGTAGGGCCTGCGCCGGTGGAATTGTGTTCTGCAGAAGCATGCCTTGTAAATGCTAGCCTCTAGCTATCATCCCACTGGGGAGAGGGTTGTTCCTACCACGTGAACGAGACAGGATTCACATAGTCTGTCCAAGTAGCAGGGTGGTCAACCCCATGGGGGAGGACGTCTGCCATGGTACCTGGAGCTCTCCGGGGAACAAGGAAAGCAGGCTGAGGCATAGGGACCTGCCCCCAGAACCTAGAGAGAGACGGAGAGCGCGCCTTTCCCCAGAGCATTGTCCTGAGTCCGTGCTTGCAGCCCCTAAACTGAGATTGATTAAAGCCTTCTGTCTCCCTGAGAGCAGCGTGAGACCACTGAGGCAGGGACTGTCCCGTGAGCTCATGGAGGCCAGTTGGGAAGGCCAAGACCCAGAACTCTCCCGGGAGACCTCCTTCCCAGTCTGCCGAGCAATGAGAGGCTATGGTCAGAGGTCGTTGGGTCAGTGATGATGCTGAGAGCCTCTTCTGTGCCAGGCACTGTGCCAAGCGTTGTCTGGTTTCCACTCATGATGCGGTGTGCATTCCCATCCATTGTAGAGGTGGGGAACCAGGCTCAGGCAGGCCCAGAGTCATTTTCCCGGGGCCTCCCCGCCAGGACTCTGTGGTTGCAGTGCCTTTTGTGTTTGTTTGCCTCCCAAAGGAATGGGCTGGGCAGGCCATCCTTAACAACTTCCAAGAAGCATTCGTGGTGGATCTCTGTGCTGTCCAGGAAGGGTGAGTACACTTGTGGAGAAGTTCCTCCCTGGTGTCAGTGCTTGGTGCAGACTTCCAAATGCCTTGGATTGCAGCCAAGCCCTGCCTGGTCCTCTAGTCTCCTTCCTGCCATCCCGACGCCTCCTTGGCGCCAGTTCCAGCGTGGCTAAAAGGCTCCTGAGCTGTTCTTTGAAGTTGTGCTACTCATTCCTCTCAGTGCCATTGAGGGAGACTGATGCGTTGTCTTGCGGCCCAGTCGCTTTGCTCACCTCTAAGCGGGCCCTCTCTCCACAGGGACGGCCTCTTCCCCGTGAAAACCCTCTACGGGCTGGAGCAGTACAACAGTCAGGACGGGATCGCCATCAACCTGCTGCCAATGCTCTTCTCGCAGGACTTTGCGCAAGACGGGGGCAGAGCAGCTTCCCCTGAATCAGCCCCAAAGTTGGTGACCTTGTTCCTTTCTGAAACCTCTGTTCGTATTTTGGGTGTTCACGGGGTCTTCCAGTTCCTTGGGTCTGGGGAAGGCAGAAGGGTTTCATCCCTGGGTAGCTGGGCTCGGATGGGCCCGAGGGAAGGGACAGGACTCCTTGCTTCCATTGGGACCCTGAAGGGGCGCTTGCATCGCCTCATGGCCACCCACAGACATTCTGGGCGGGTTCTTTTCTGTTCTGGATCCGTTGCTTTCTATGGCACCTTCTCTGCCTTGTGGACATTGCTGGCTACCTCTGTCACCTTCACACTCGCCTTCGATCGTCCCTGTGCTCCCCTCACTACCCTCTCCATCTCCCTCCAGTCCCAGGTAGGACGGATTTCCTGCGCAGCCATTGTGTTCCCTGCTGCTTGTGTTTAAAGATAGATCTTTGTTTTGGTCAAAACTCCCTAATTGTCATGTTGGTGTCCCGTGAACGTGGACTAATGCGCCTACAAAATGTGGTGGCTTTTCCTTCCCAGATCGGTCTCTCCATTGTGCCTGGCTTCCCACTTCCGACTCCTGAGGCTGTGTGTGGAGAGGCAGCACGACGGCAAGTTGGAGGAGATCGATGGTTTACTAGGTAGAGGATGACATCACCAGCTCCCTCCTGCTTGGGAGCCCTGGGTAATCTGGAGGCAGGAGCAGACCAGTTGTAATATGTGTGGTAAGGGGGTTGCCAATTTCACAGAGTTAGCGTGGCAGCTGTGATCGAATTCCCAAAGCAGAGCCATACATACATCACACTCCACCAATTAAGTGTCCCCATCGTTCTCTAGTGCCTTCTGGCCCTTACCTTTCTGACCAGCACAGAGACTTCTCCACGACAGTTCTTGGGCCTGCTGCATCAATGTGAAAGTGTGCCTGAGACTCGGTAGCCAGGAGGACTAGCTGCAGGGCCAGCATCCAGGGGCCTGCATGGAAGGAGGCTGCACTCTTTGTCCTTGTCTTTCAGATTGCCCTCTTTGCCTCACGGACCTGGACCCTGGAGAGAAGCTGGCGTCCATGTCTGCTAAAGAGCAGTCGTTCATGTGTTCACTCGTATTTCTCACCCTCAACTGGTTCCGAGAGGTGAGCTCAGTTGGGACAGTTCACCTATTGCCTGTAAGCCTCGAAAAGCAGCCACTTCTTTGGTTCCCACAGGCTTCTCAGAAAGCTCCTTAAGCACGTGTGCCTCTGTGCTTCTCCAGCCGTGTGTCCCCCCACGCTGGATTATGCACATCTTCTGTGGTGGCCGTTTGGCGATACTTAAGAATTCACTCTCTGTTACTGCTAGGCTTTTGCTTGTTAGGTTCTTCCTTCTGCCTGGAATCACCTCCACCCCTTCTCTGCGACGGAAACACTGCTTGTCTGCGCACAGCAGCCACAGGGCTTCTTCCTCACTGGACCTCAGGACAGCAGTGGCCATGAGGAACCGGCCCATACATGCGGCACGCTTTCAAAGCCCTTGCGCAGATTAGCTCAGCGTTCTCGTGAATTATCTTAATCCGTCCTCACAATTACAGAACGAAGTAGGCAAGACAAGTAGTATTTTCACACACACAGATTTCCCACTCAGAGTCCGAGTCACCTCGCGTCTTCAGGCGTGTGTGCGGTGCTGGTTCTTCAGTTGCAGTACCTAATCCACCTGAACACCGCAGCCCCACTTTGTTGCCGAAGGAGTACAAGCTCAGACAGAGTAAAGACTCAGCTAAGGTTCCTTGGCTAGCAAGCAGCAGACGAAAAGGACTCCCTTTCACTGATGTGCGTGACCTCTAGCCCGTGACTCTTCTGCCAGTCGTACCCAGAAGTGGGATTCACAGTCGGAGCGCCTCCACCGCACTCTGTTGAAAACACTTTTTATATTGCAGACGACACTCATGGATCCTGTGAGCTTTGACATTACAGACTAGACTCACAGATCCTGCCACTGAATGGCCTCTTCCTTCAGCCCGGGGGGATTCCTGCGAGCAAGGTGAAAACCTGAGCAGTAATCTGCCCTTTTGCAGGTCGTGAATGCCTTCTGCCAGCAGACATCACCGGAGATGAAGGGGAAGGTGCTCACCCGCTTAAAACACATCACAGAATTACAGGGGATCCTTGAGAAGTACTTGGCAGGTAACGGGGCTGGGGCGTGTGCCCTGCTAGTGTCAGGTTCGGCTTAGCATCGCAGTCCCTATTCACCTGGGCCACAGAAAGCCTAAGGGACTACAGGAACAACAGTGCATTCATTTTGCTCCCACTATCACCGCCAGGAGACGGTGCAATAGCAGCCCGTGGTTGAGCTGCTGGAACACGACTTTTCTTTGGATGTCAGGCTCCAAGTGCTGGTGCTTGATTCTGTGGGGAGTGTCTGGGGCACCTCCCACTCATGCCTGCATCTGAATAATTAATTATCTATAAAATAAACAGATGTGATTCAATATTGTTGACAGCTTTAAGTATATATATATATATATATATGAATTACTTCATTTGGGGTCCTTATTTCCCAAAATATTTTTATGATTTTACTTTATGTGGTTTCATGTTACTTGATCATCATCCATATGATACGCTATCTCTGGCCAGTTTGCTGTGTCTCCGTGACTCCTGTCCACTGCATGTACCCCCAGGCATTCGGCCGTGCTTGGTGGGCTTGGGGTACTCGTTTCTTGCCAGCTGGGCAATTGCACTCTTAGTGTTGGTCTGTGGTTGGCAGAGATGAGGAGGCTTCCGAAGTTCATGGGAAGATTCCAATATCACTTAATACCATTTGCCCATGGACTTTGTGAAGCTCCCCTTTAGCTTCTGCTTGCTCTGTGTTTCAGCCACCCCAGACTATGTCCCTCCGCTTGCAAACTTTGATTTGGATGCGTTCGACTCAGCGCCTCATACCAGCACTGCCGCACCTCCAAAGTCCCGAGCAGCAGGACAGAAAAGTGCGTATGTTCTTGGCCTCCCCTTACCACAGTGGTCCCCAACCTGGGGGTCATGACCCCTTTGGGGGCTGAGCGACCCTTTCACAGGGGTTGCCTAAAACCATCAGGAAACACATGAATATTTATTTCACTATTCCACAATATATAATTACATATTGTTTTGTGATTAATCACTGCTTTAATTATGTTTAATTATGCTCAATTTGTAACAATGAAAATACATCCTGCAGGTCAGATATTTACATTACGATCCATCACAGTAGCAAAATGACAGTTATGAAGTAGCAACAAACATAATTTTATGGTTGGGGTCACCACAACATGAGGAACTGTATGAAACTGTATGAGAACCACTGCCTTAACACGAGCCATAGTGGATTCACCTAGGAGGTTCTATGTGCTAAGGTATCAGGGTCACGAGAGCGTATGACATTGACCCTTTCCTTTGCTGGGGTTACAAATGAGCGACACTTAAGGTGATAAAATGATCTCTGTCGTACCTGTAGGTGGAAGTGAGCCCTGGTGGTGCAGTCTTTAAAGTGCTTGATTGCTAACTAAGTGGTCAGCAGTTTGTGTCTACCCACTGCTCTCTAGGAGAAAGATGTGATAGTCTGCTTCCATCGAGATTGCAGCCTACTGGGCAGCTCCACTCTGTCCCATGGGGTCAATATGAGTCAGAATGGCCTCCACAGCAATGGGTGCGGTGTAGGGTAGAGCAGTCGAGTGGTCATTCATGATTGTGTTAGTACAATAGAGAGGAAAGAGCACTTTTCCTAGATGGAGACATGTCAGAAGTTCCTGGGAGCAGTGGAACCCAGCAGTCACTTTACAGGGACAGACTTGATGGTCTCTTTCCACAGATATGGCAGTCCCAGAGCCCTGGTGCTGTAGGGGTGACGTGTGTGGCTGCGATCAGCAAGATTACAGCCCTGGAAACCCAGTGGCGCAGTTCTTCTCTGTCCTTTAGGGTCACTGTACGTCACAGCTCCACAGCAGTGGGTTTGGTGGGGTTTATCTCCAGGCGGACGTCAGCAGGTGGTTTTCCTGAGGGCAGCAGCACTCAGCAAATATGATCATTGATGACCTGGGCTCCATTTCTCTTTTGGAAACATAAGGAGGAACGAAACGGAAGGCAGATGGCAGCAAAACATCCTTAGCCGACACACTGTCAAAGGAGGATACTTTGGAAGGCGACCATACACCCTCTGATAAGAGCCAACAGGAAAAGGTAACGGTTGTTGGATCCTCATGAAGAGGCTTCGCAGGCCCGAGATGAGCAGAGGGGCGGCCACTCTGTCATTACAGAGGGAAAATTAGGGACGAGAGAGGGTGTGACCTCTCCCAGGCCGTAGAGCAAGTGGTAATAGGCCCCAGGCCCGAGTAGCTCTCCTGTCACTGTTGCTGCTGCCCTTGTTGGATGCTGCGGGCCCAGAGGCACAACCGCCAGCCCACGCCATCCTCAGAGCTGTGCTGGTCTGAGCCTGTTGCAGCTCCTGTGTCTCCGTCTCCTGAGCATCTTCTTCTGGTTCCCAGACCTGATGCCTTCCCAGAGACGTGTCCAGACTATAGGAGACAAAGTCTCGCTGTCCTTGTTGCTAAGGAACATTCTGGCTACACCTTTTTTATTTTTCAAAGCATTTTGGGGGGGCTAATACAACACTTATCACAATCCATACATCCATCCATTGTGTCAAGCACATTTGTACATTTGTTGCCATCATCATTCTCAAAACATTTTCTTTCTACTTGAGCCCTTGGTATCAGCTCTTCATTTTTTCCCCTTCCTCTCCCATGAACCCTTGATAATTTATAAATTATTTTGTCATGCCTTACACTGTCTGATGTCTCCTTTCACCCACTTTTCTGTTGTCCATCCCCCAGGGAAGGGGTTATATGTAGATCCTTGTAATTGGTTCCCCCTTTCTACCCCACCTTCCCCTTCCCCTCCTGGTTTCACTACTCTCATTAGTGGTCCTGAGGGATTTATTTGTCCTGGATTCCTTGTGTTTCCAGCTCTTATCTGTACCAGTGTCTTTGCTCTGGTCTAGCTGGATTTGTAAGGTAGAATTGGGATCATGATAGTGATGGGGAGGAAGCATTAAAGAACTAGAGGAAAGTTGAATGTTTCATCAATGCTACACTGAACCCTGACTGGCTCGTCTCCTCCCCATAACCCTTCTGTAAGGAGGTGTCCACTTGCCTACACATGGACTTTGGGTCTCCACTCTGCACTCCCCCTCATTCACAGTGATATGATTTTTTGTTCTTTGATGTCTGGTACATGAACCTGTTGAGACTGCATGATCACACAGCCTGGTGTGCTTCTTCCATGTTGGCTTGGTTGCTTCTCAGCTAGATAGCTGCTTGCTTATCTTCAAGCCTTTAAGACCCCAGGTGCTATATGTTTTTATAACTGGGCACCATCAGCTTTCTTCACCACATTTGCTTATGTACCTACTTTGTCTTAAGTGATCGTGTTAGAAAGGTGAGCATCATGGAATGCTAGTTTAATAGAACAAAGTATTCTTGCATTGTGGGAGTATTTGAATAGAGGTCCAATGTCCATTTGCTACCTTAATACTAAATCTATAACTATATGCCCACAGATCTATTCCCCATTCTCATATATAAATATATTCATATATGTACACACCTGTATTTAGACCTCTATAAAAGCACTTTGCCGTTCTGTCCTCTATTTCCTTTGACTGTCCTCTTGTCCCACTATCATGCTCAGCCTTCATTTGGGTTTCAGTAATTGCTCTCGGTTACATTGCCCTTGATCAAGCTCTACCAGGCCTCCTACACCCTCCTCACCACCAATTTTGGATCCCTTGTTCCCTTGTCCTTGGGTTTGTTCACATGCACTTCCTTTCCCCCACCTCCCGCTCTCCCATGTCCCCCAGATTGTTTTCTCCCCCAGATTGTTTATCCCGTCTATCGTATCTAGACAGACCTGCAGAGATAATATTATGCACAAAAAACAAGACAGAGCAAAACAAAGCAACAAATGAAAGCAAACAAAACAGCAACAACAAAAAACAATGACAAAGAAAAGCTTGTAAATAGTTCAAGGTCTGTTTGTTGGCTTTTAGGATTATTTTCCCTTTGAATTTGATGGGGTGCCCAACCCTGGCTCCAAAGTCTGTTTTTGGTATTCCTTGGGGACTTCCTTGCTCTGCTCCCCTTGCTGTTCTGTTGCACACCCTTAGTGTTTCGCCTCAGTGTGGTGGGGTCAGATCGGGCGCAATTCCCACACTGTATTTCTAGTGTTGACCCCCGTAGGGCTGTGGGTCAGTGAAGAATGTTGTGTCTCGTAGTGGGACCAGCCCTTTGGCCCTCTCTGCGCATTGGCCGCTCTGAGCAGGGAGATCGTCCTCAAGGCCTGGTGGGCCAGGATGCTGGCTGCACCTTGTAAAAGAGGGATTGTTTTCCTGGTAGCCCGTGTTCCTTTAATGTTCTTCCTCGACACCGTAGTTCACATGTATGAGCTCGTGATGGTGTTCCTTATACGTTGGCCGGCTTTCATGCACATATGAACTGATATAATTGTAAACAAGTACTCTGAAGAGTTGTTGATAAATTATATTTGTTGTTGATAAATTATTTTTTGATAAATTATATAACTTATCAAATTTGTTTGATACATTATAAGGTTGTCCTACCCTTAAGTCAAAAATACCAAACCTGTTCCTGTCTAGTTCCACTAAGCTGCACACTGTTAATTGTTGCCTCTACTGGTCCTCATGAGTGTTTTACTGCCTTTTTAAAAAAAAAACAAACTCTTACGGTACTTTGCATTCTCTCTAATATCAATGGTCAAATCCTTTCTTAGAACATAGTTCTTTGTATATTTCTTATTTTTTTAAATCATTTTATTGGGGGTTCATACAACTCTTATCACAATCCATACATACATCAATTGTATAAAGTACATTTGTACATTCATTGCCCTCATCATTCTCAAAACATTTGCCCTCCACGTAAGCCCCTGGCATCAGCTCCTCATTTTCCCCTCCCTCCCCACTTCCCCTTCCCTCATGAACCCTTTATAATTTAAAAATTATTTTGTCATATCTTACTGTCTGACGTCTCCCTTCACCCACTTTTCTGTTGTCCATCCCCCAGGGAGGGGGTTATATGTAGATCCCTGTAATTGGTTCCCCCGCTCTACCTCACCCTCCCAGTATGGCCACTCTCACCACTGGTCCTGAAGGGATCATCTGTCCTGGATTCCCTGTGTTTCTAGTTCGCATCTGTACCAGTGTACAGCCTCTGGTCTAACCAGACTTGCAAGGTAGAGTTAGGATCATGATAGTGGGGGTGGGGTGGGGGTGAGAAGCATTTAGGAACTAGAGGAAAGTTGTATGTTTCATCGTTGTAGCCTCTTTTCCCTTCCAGTACCCGCTTACCAGCTTCTCATTACGTCGAGGTAACATGAAAAGCTCAGTACAATTACTGGTATTTGCTAAGCAGTAATGTATTTTTCCTGTAACTTTGTACTACTCCCAGGATAGGTTCATATGTTTTCAGAATCTCTTGAACCCCGTGGAGCAATTACTTTCGTTACTGAGCTGCCATTTAGTGGGTGCTTCTTGTGTATTGACCCTCTAAGCCCTTAAAAGAAGAACCCACGGTTAGTTTTGATGTCCACGTTTAAGAGATGAAAAAAATGAAACGTGAGAACAATAAAAATAGTAAGAGACGAGGGAACTGAGCTCTAGAAAGAAAAAGGGACTTGTCCACGGCCACGCAGCTTACGAGTGCTGCAGCAGAGGTTAGACGGCCCCTAGCCTGTTGGTCTTCTTCACGCCATCAGAGCACCGCTGGCCTGCTGATCCAGCCCTGAGTAGAAAGGCAGGATCCCCTCACTAAATTAGGGTACCGGCCCCAGGAATGGTTAGGGACTTGGGAAAACCAAGTTGGTGATCTGTTGCGTTTACTTTCTATGTAAGGTGACTGCTTCGTTGCCCTCTGAAATCTTCCTTAGAAAGTAGATGTAGGGAAAGTCTTGTTGATTCTGTTGGTTGCTACTGCTTTCCTGCCAGGAGCTCACCAAGAAGGAAGAAGAAAAGACGCCACTGTCGCTACAGACCTACCAGGCTTTTTTCCGAGAGCTGGACATTGAGGTTTTCTCCATCCTGCATTGTGGGCTGGTGACCAAGTGCATCTTAGACACCGAAATGCACACTGAAGTAAGTGACAGAGCGGGGGACCCAGGACCTGACGTTCTTCAGTCCGTTCTTAGTCCACAAAGAATCCTGTGACGAGGAGAGGGGTTGGGACCTCGCCCCCGAGTCCTATGTAAATGAAAGTACTGATGAAGAACCATGGGACTTGTTTCAGCTGGATGAGCCCTGAGGATTCCCTGGCGTGTTAGGCATCCCACTGCTGACATCAGCCTGCCGGTGGCTGAGCAGGAGCTGTGGGTGACTTTTGCTGTCTGGTCTGTGGAGGTCACTGCTCGTTTCACGATGTTTAGGCAGCGCCCACCAGCTCCTTACTGAGACCTTTTTTGCGTGTGCCACTAATCTCAACGCTGCCGGCCCGTAGTACACACAGCCCGATGCTCACCTGGCAGGAGCTCATAAGCTAAGGAAGGAAGGACACACGCCTGCTGCATGCTGCGCTGATGGTCTGAGCCACGTGCCAGCGAAGCTCCGTTAAGAGCCTGGTATTTGTAAGGAACGAGGGGCGGCAAGGACCATGGTGGTCCTGTGGTTGAGCCCACAGCTCAGACCCCTCCCGCTGCTCTTTGGGCTTAGGCTGCTGCCGTGGAGAGCCTGTGGGGAGGTCCTGCTCTGTCCACAGGGTCCCCTCACTCAGACCCACTTCATGGTAGTGGGCTTGCGGTTTGGGCTGTGTGTTTTGTTTAGGGGTAAGTAAAGAACATTTTCACAGAAAAGTGATTCTTTGGTACGGGAGATTTCACCAGAGAGGAGAATTTTTCCAGGTAAAATAATTGAGGACCACTGTTAGAGCCCTGCGGTGTGCCATGAATGTTTACCTGTTAAAGACCCTAAATTCTCTCATAATAAAAGAACTTGCTCTCCTGTTCCTTTTTCGCCTCCCCCTTCTCCTGCTTCTCTTTTTTAAAGTCTCTCTACATCAGTTTATGCCTAGGAATTCTCCACAAATGTGAGTTGGCATGACAGGTTGAAGTAAGAGGACATTTCAGACTTGTTCTGATTCTGTTTGTGTGGTCTACATGTAGGGATCCTGACCAGAGTTCGTAAGGGCAAAACATTTTACAGGAAGAAAGATATCAAGGGATATTTAATGAACAGAGGAAAGGGAAATTTTAAATCCTAGGGTATTCAAAAAGTATATTTTGCTTCCAGAGCTGGAAAAAATATGCAGTGGAATTTATTTCTAGAGAAAGCGTGTGCTTTCTAAAACAGTACTGCCTCCGATTCCTGCTCCTCATCTGCGTGTTTCATTTGGTGAATGTGTGACTCTGGGAATCAGTGGACAGAGCCTAGCAGCAGCATAGTAGATGAGGGTGGGGCATTTCCCCTCATGAACGATGCCAGTTAGTCTTCCTCGTTTTATTAACAGGCCACAGAAGTTGTACAGCTTGGGCCCCCTGAGCTGCTTTTCCTGCTGGAAGATCTCTCCCAGAAGCTGGAAAATATGTTGGCTCCTGCTGCCAAGAGAACCCCTTTCTTCAAGGTGCGTATAGGCCGATGCAGGGCCTGGACGGAATGGGTCTGCGTGGTGAGTTCAGTGAGCTCTTTCCCTGGCGTTGCATTTGGTGGAAGCCCCACAGCCAGACCCTTTCCCCCTCCCTTTAGAAAGGAACCCTGGAAGAGAAAACACAAAAAGGCAGCCGACACAGGCCATGAATCCTGTGCCTGATGGTGTTCTCTTCTCAGCCTGCCCAAGCCCAGTGTAGTGGTTGGCCAGGGTCTCACATGCGCCTATAAGGTACGAGTGTGTGTGTAATGATCCAGTTACACGATGCAAACGAAGGGTGCAAACCAAAGTGTAAGCCCTTGAAGATTCGCACAGCCACTTACTTATTCACCCTGCCTCATCCACTCGGTTTCTGTTGCAGTGTGTGCTTTGTTGCATTCGCTGTTATAGGCCTGAACTTGAGTCTTCGTGAAAAGACTAGGTTGTCAGCTCCTTGCGACTTTCAGTGATGTAGTTATTGCACAAGACGAGTGACGCAGCATCCCACAGAAGGCTATGGTATGTGATCTTGCCGGGAAGCAGGTAGATTGTATTTGGCTCCGCAAAGCAGATAGAGCGAAACCACTCCGCTCCAGTGGGTGTGCAGGGAAGGAAGGAACTTCTCTGAGAAGTTGTCGAACTACAAACCTTCTTAATGTTAATTTCTCAGCTCCTGATAAAACTGGACTAAAGCAATATTTCTTTTTTTAAAAGATCATTTTATTGGAGCTCTCACAGCTCTTGTAACAATCTATGCATCAATTGTGTCGGACATATTTGTACATCTGTTGCCATCGTTCTTTTCTAGACAGTTACTTTCTATTGAGCCCTTGCGTTCAGCTCCTCTTTTTCCCTCCCCTCACCCCCCTTGTGGGCCCTTGATAGGTTATAGATTGTTACTATTTTCATATCTCACACTGACTGCCGTCTCCCTCCCCTCTGTTTCTGCTGTTCTCCCTGGAGGGTGTGTGTGTGTGTGTGTGTGTGTGTGTGTGTGTGTGTGTGTGTGTGTTTATGTGCCATTCATTGCAGTTGACATTCCCTTCCTCTGCCCATTCCTGTTCCTGGGTTCCATGTGTCGTGAGCTTTATCTCCTGCCTATCCCTCTATACGTGCTCCTGTCCAGTCCAAAGTGGGAAGCAGCACTGGGGTCATGACAGTGGGGGGTGAGGAAGCCTCAAGGAACCACAGGTCTATTGTGGGATCCATCGGCACTCGACTGCTCCCTGATCGACCCATCCCTTTCCCTGTGACTCCTCTGTGGGGGGATGTTCCATTGTCTACAGATGGGCTTTGGGTCTCCACTCGGACCCGCTCATTCTCACCAACGCATTTTTGTTTGTTTGTTGTTTGTTATGAATTTTCTGATGCCCGTTACCTGGTCCCCATGACACTTCATGATCGCACCAGCTGGTGTGCTTCTTCCATGTGGGCTTGTTACTTTACTGCTGAATGGCCGCTTGTTTAACTTCAAGCCTTTAAGACCCCAGATGCTGTATCTTAATAGCCGGGCACCATCCTCTATCTTCACCATGTTTGTAAAGCAATATTTCTAAAGCCACATTATGCATACATTTTTGATGTGGGGAGTCTTGTGATTGGTTATAGAGCAGGGCAATTCTAATTGAAGTCTTTGTAAAGGAAAAGCCAACTGTTTGCTTCCGAAGCACTGGTTGAGTCAGCTCTGAATTTGAAGCCCTGACATGCAAACATACTTGTCTGGGTAGGAAGGAGGGAGTGACAGGAATTGTCTGAGAGCTGTTAAGATGGCAAGTGTATCTTCACAAGTAAAAGCCACATTTCTACATTCTTGGTGTATTGGCCAAGACTTCTAATAGGCAAGGTCTCCCTTTCTATCTCATTACAAATTGGCAAAGAAAACTAGCAGGAATATTATGAAAAACTCACAAGTGAAATTTTACTTTGGGAGTAAAAATGAAGAGCAAAGGTTTGATGCAAACACACACACACAACTTTGATAGAAAGATTGCATGGTTTCCTTTCGAAAGGCAGAAACACAAAAATCTCTGCTTAGTTGGAAATGGAGATTCAATTTAGGTCTGAAGTCACACTAGTCAGGCATGCCAACACTTCATCTTTTTCTTAGATTCTCCTCCACACTTCTGAGCCCAGTAGTTCCTGTTCTTCAAAAGTCAATCTCTTTGTTGTTATTTGAAGATGGAACAGGATTTCTTACCCTCCTCTCAGAACAGGTGGCCCATAGGCAAGCAGCTCATTCTTCTCATCCATGACTTCCCAATAGCGTAGGTTTGACTAAATCCCAAAGTGTACTTTTAGCTTGAAAGAAGCTACCCAGCAGTTTCTTCCCCTGTAACTCTGAATTTATTGTAGAGTAAAGGAAACTGGAGTGTTGGATTCTCACATCTCCATCAGAGATCTGCCCAGGACATCGCTCACTATATCACTGACTTGATGCCTCCCATGTGTAACCACCTGGAGAACGTCCACAACTATTTCCAGGTTAGAAGCCTCTTCTGCTGTTGTACAGAGGCTTGGAAATCGCCAGGGGTACTAGAGACTTCATTTTTAACCCAGAGGAATGGAAGCAAAAGAGCAGGCACTTGGTGAAGCGGCCACCCTAAAAGCACTTTTGCCTTTCAGTGCTTGGTTGGTGAGAAGGAAGGCGTGGTTGAGGGACCAGGGACCAAAGGCCAGGAGCACCAGATCATGTCTGCCTGCTATCAAAGGCTCCTGCAGATTATCTATGGGCTCTTTGCATGGTGAGTATGTAGAAAGGAGAGGAGGCCCAGGTGAACCAGTGTGCATTGCTTGTTACTTTATGGTCGGCTTCTCTCTGTGTTGTTTCATTTGCTCTTTCCCCTTCTGAGACGGATGGAGCTGCTATTCAGAACCCGTCTGACAGGTATGTGGGTGGCTTGCACTTAGCTGACCTGTCACAAGTCTGGCCATTGATTCTGAGCCCAGTTTGCCAGGGCAGGCTCTCCATAGCAACACTGGCGACCCTGTGACTTCACAAGTGGTTCCTAGATTAATTGAAAATAAATTCCAAGGGAGTGGGGAGCGGGGAGGGAGGAAGGAAAATGAGGAATTTACGTGGAGAGCAAATGTTTGGAGACTGATGAGGGTAACAAATGTGCTTTATACAATTGATGTATGTATGGATTGTGATAAGAGTTGTATGAGCCCCCAATAAAATGATTTAGAAAAAAAGAAAGTAAATTCCAGATGGTGTGCTAAAACTGAAAACAGTGCGAGATGGGGTCTTCAGGCACACCTTCCTGGTCACATAGTGGATTGATTGATTACCTTTTAGGCTGCTAACAAGGTCAGCAGTTCAAACTCACCAGCCGCTCTGCAGGGGAAGATGAGGCTCTCAGATCCAGGAACAATATACAGCCTCAAAGCCATAGGGGGCTTTCAGGGGAAGCCAGCCCCTAACACATCATTACGGGTCCTGTAGGTGCAATTGTACAGCGATAATAAGTAAAGATCATAGTAAAATCATAGAGAGCATGAGAGAGAAGTAAAGTATTGAAATAAATGGAGTCAGTCACAATTCATGGTAGCATGCTCACCTCAGCTCCATTCGATGGTCCACGAGGAGGGAGAGTCATTCTTTAATGTTAGCCCACGCTTTTTATATTCTCTAGGGACATGTAAGTCCCCTAATCACAGATGAGTACATACGTCACAGGGAGGGGTTGTACCATAGGTAATACAGTAATGAGAAGGAGTGGTCTAGGGACAAACATGCAATAGGAAGGGGAGGAATTGGGGGTATCCATTTGATAAGATGGGCGTATAACTTAACTTTGGATGTCACAGAGTCAGTTTGGCCTGTTCCCTGACTCCATTGATAGAGATCATTATTGGTAGGGTGAGAACGCTTGGTCTCAGGCCTCAAGGAGGAATAGTTTATTGTCCCCAGTAGCAGGGAGTGAGGCTTGCCATATAGTCTGGCTGACTAACTGCCCTAGAGACCTACCCTGTAGTCTGGTGACTAACTATCCTGGGGAGGATGTCTGTAAGTGTTTGACCTCTCCCCACAGGGGGCAGTTCTGCTCCGTCCCCTAGAGTGGCTCTGAGTCAGGATTGATTTGATGGCAGTGTGTTTGGAGCGAGGTTTTTGTGGAAGCGGTAGGACTTTATCAGGCCTTTAAGGCCATATGGCCTTTGAAGGAAGGGATTGGAAGGCCGAGCCCGGGGAAAAGTGGCAGTGAGGAGGGTGTGTGTCCTACGTGGTCAGGTTCCTGCAGCTAGGCCCCATCCCTCTGGTCACAGATGCAGGAGTTCTGCGCAGTCATACTCAGGGTATGCTCTTCTGATGAGCAAGCCTTATAACCAAGTACCTACTTGGTCAGCTCCCCTCTCGGGTGTGTCCTTGGCGTCTCAGATTGATCACACCCAAAAGCTTTCCTAGCACAGGAACTGGCAAAAAGTTCAGCAGTGGTTTTGGATTTCCCCCTCCCCACCCCAACCCCCAGTCACCAGAGCCTATTGAGTTTAGCTTCTAGCCATCTGTTCTCCCTTAACCCAGGAGGTTAGTTTTGAATTTGGTCTCCCTTGGCCCTCTGCTGCCCCCCTTCATTCCACTCTTGACACCAAGGTTGCCATGATCTTCCCAACACAAACTCAGCTTACTCTTTCCTGACTTGTTCTTAACTGCCCTTCCATTCTTCAAGTCAAACTCCTTTACAAAGCTTCTCTGGCCTTCTATGATCTGGCTTTTGTCCTTCCAATCTTTGTCTCTTGCACACTGTCGGCCAGCCATTGAGACTTAATTTCCGGACCCTATAAAGAAGGCTCTGCCACTGGGAGCCCTGATAGCCTAGTGGATTGTTCCTTGGCCTCCTAACCACCAGGTCAGCAGTGTGAAACCACTAGTTGCTCGAAGGGGGCCTTCTACTCCGTAAAGATTTGCAGCCTGGGGAACCCAAAGGGGCAGTGCCACTCTGTCCTGCAAGGTCGCTGAGTCAGAATGGACTCAATGGCAGTGAGATTTTTGCTTATACAGCTTACACAGCTCTGCCTTGAAGGCTTCAAATATACCCATCTTTCCACTTGGAAGACTCCACTTGCTCAACACCCCTCTTGGGTGTTGAGATCAGACTTAACCATCACTTCCTCAAGGGTATCTTCTCTGATCTCTGAACCAGGTAAGCTTCCTTCTTGTCTTCCTGATGCCCAGTTCTCTGGTAACACGCTGGTATCTTCTTGTGATAAAATTTAGCACGTGGTATTTTAATGCTTGTTCATCAGCCTCTGCTGCTCTATTGTGAGCTCCGTTCCGTTAGAGCTGGGACCAGTCATTGCTGTACCTTCAGTGCTGAAAAACAATGCCTGACAACAATGATCTGAGTAGCCGATCCAGGAAAGGAGATAATATGGATGGCAGATGAACACATGGAAAGGTGTTAACGTTCGTAGCTACATGGGAACCATCATGAGGATGGTGCGGGACCGGAAGCTTTCACTCTGCTGTGCATGGGGTCTCTGTGGTGTGGCTCTGACTCGGTGGCTCCTGGGGACAACAGGGACAGTAAAGCCACAGTCAGATTGCACAGCACCCCTGGAAGAAGGGCTAAATTACAGGATTCCCATGCAAGGTAGTTAGACATTTAGCAATCTGACAAAATTGTCTCTGTAGCTAAATACGATTACTAGGGTTTTTGTTGTTGTTTGGGGGAAAGGTCTGAGGCTTATCTCTAAAGAGTAGGGCCCGTGGGTGGAGATCAGGAGGGGAGCACCACAGACCAGTGATGGGAATATGAAGCCACCAAGTCCCCAAGGAATGCCGGTCATAGATTCTGACTTGGGGGCAGCACTAGGAGCCCCATCTGAACCAGCTTGGGATTACTCACAAGGGGGCCACACTGGATGTCTGATGGCCTAACTGGGCAGGAAGCGGGGTGGGGTGGGGAGGGAAGCACGAGACCGCCCCGTGATGGGGAGGTTTAGGATGCTCGCCTGTCGCACACGAATGTGTTAGAGTACCAGGGTGTCTGAGTGGTGGGTAAGCGGGCCGGGAGCTGCAGCTCTGGGAGGAGGGGACTGCACTGACGGTTCGTAACAGGTCCTTCTCTCCATTGCACAGAGAGAGGTCCATCTGTTCATCCCCTGTCGGTCCCGTGACTACCTACGCTGATGTCTTTATCTTTCTTGTTGGTGTTTACCTATACAAGATGGGCAAGATAGGCAAGCGTATGGACACCAACTGGTCTGACAGGTTCCTGGGGCCATGGGAGGCGATGGGTACAGGGGAACAGGAAGTATTCTAAAATTGATGGTGGGGAGGGTGTGGCTTTTGGTCGAGTTTAATAAATCGAATTGTATCTGAGAGGTATACATGATGGTGGGGTAGGAGGAAAGAGCAAAGGGGAAAAATATACATATATATATTCGTGTATATAAACATGTGTATTTGCTTATGAATGTATAGATATGCAAATGCAACAAGGAAGCAGATGACCCTTAGGCCTCTACTTAAATCTTACCTCAGTTCAAGAACAGTTTGTTAAAAAAAAAAGTTTGTTATAATAATGTGGCATTATGTGATACTCACCTTCCTGATATACTTGCTGAAGACAAAATGGGTGCATAAGCAAATGTGGTGAAGAAAGCTGATGGTGCCCACTATGAAAAGATACAGCATCTGGTATCTTAACCACTTGTAGTTAAAAAGCAGTCATCTAGCAGGGAAGCAACAAAGCCCACATGGAAGAAGCACACTAGCCTGTGTGATCATGAGGTGTCCATAGGAAGAGGTATCAGAAGTTCACAAACAAGCAACCAAATCTATGTGAAGGGGCGTGGATATAGTGGAGACCCAAACCCACCTGTAAGATAATGGGAAAGTCACCCCCAGAAGGGCCACATGGAAGGGATGATCAATCCAGGGTGTGATATGGCACGGATGAACCACATAACTATCCTCTAGTTCTCTGATATTTCCTCCCCTTACTGTTATGGTTTTTATTTGCTTTACCTCATTAATCATGATAGATTTGCGCATGTTCGTGTGTATATTTAAGATCGTTCCTTACATGAAAGCCAAGATGGAAA
The DNA here is from genome assembly GCF_050624435.1 of Tenrec ecaudatus. Classification (NCBI taxonomy): domain Eukaryota; kingdom Metazoa; phylum Chordata; class Mammalia; order Afrosoricida; family Tenrecidae; genus Tenrec; species Tenrec ecaudatus. The sequence continues at coordinate 183,041,530 of NC_134534.1, forward strand.
ACCCTTCAGAACAGTAACAGGAGTAATGGTTCCCTGGGGGTACAGGAAGGGGGGTCGGGCAGGGAGGAATAGGGAGCTGAGAGCATTGATGACTGTATGACCACACTCAAGGGGGTCAAACAGCAGAACTGCATGCAAATGGATATATTGGATCATGCAAGATATGACAAACAAACAAAACGATCACAGGGAAAAATAGTCATAATCAGGCTTCCTAGGTGGTACGGTGAGGGAGGGAGGGGATTACGGGGATTAAGCTGACATCCAGGAGTTCCACAAGAAAGAAAATATATTGACACCGATTGCGGCAGATTGTACAATGCTGCGTGATGTGCTTGAACTATGGAATGTCATGACAGCTACAGGAGCTTCCATAAAACGATTGAAAATTAAATAAATAAAAATAGGGCACCAAGGGGAAGCCTGTGGGATGCTCATGGAAAGACAAGGCTGTGCACTTCAACTTCTAGCCTGATACTCGGAGCTGTGACTGAACTTGGCACTTGAGTGCTTTCTGTTTGCTTCTGCCTTTCCCTCTGTTGACTTCCTGAGGCCACCCCGATGGAGGTCTGGATCTTCAGAGTCTTCTGAGCAAACTTGCTGAAGCGAAGCTAAACCCTCTCCCCTTGACTGTCACTTAGGAGTGGGTTTTTCCAACCTGAAAATCACAGCTTACTGTACTCTGCTCTTGAGGTGCTTGCCAGCCGACTGAAGCAGGGAGACCGTGACCAGCCGCTGGAGGAACTGCTCAGGTGGGTCCGTTGGCATATCTCTGGGTGTTGCCCAGGAACCTCACAGCAACAGGAATTTTTACAAATTACTAGTCTCAGTGGTTACGAGGAAAGTCCTTGGTGTATTCAGCGGCTATGCTATCTCAGTATGTGAGCTTTCCCACCCACGTACCCAGATCAATCCTACTAACTCTTCAAGCGTCCTGCAGCCACCAAGTCTGCCCTTTGAGGTGGTGGGGACGACAACGTGGGTCACCTGTAGTCGACTGACTCCTGGTTATCCAGAGCCTGCTCTTCTCTTACCTACACACCAGGGTCGCTAGGCAGCAGCTGGCTATCACTGATTGCCTCTCTTTCCCACAAACTTGGAAAAAGAGCTTGGTTTGAGGGCTGGGCAGTGGAGGAGGGGGAGCGGAGACGTGGGGGGGAGGGGCGGGGGGCGGCTGCCAGCTTCCCGCCCCATAGCCCGCCTCTCCACTGCCTGTGACGCAATTGAAATGCAGTATGCTTCACTTGTCTGACTCCTCCCCACCAGTCACGTAGGAGTTGACTCTAGTTTTGATATCAGTTATAATTGTATATTGCTGGTGACTCCCCAGACCCCTTTGCTTCAAAGTACATTGAGAGCTGATCAGATATGGCACATTTCTTTATTTTTTAATAAATCATTTTATTGGGGCTCATACAACTCTTATCACAATCCATACATACATCAGTTGAGTAAAGCACCCTATACATTCGTTGCACTCGTCATTCTCAAAATTCTCCTTCCACTTGGGTTCCTGGAATCAGCTCATTTTCCTTTTTTCCCTCCTCCCTCTCCCCTCCCCCCTCCCTCATGAACTCTTAATGATTTATAAATTTATTATTTTATTTTACACTGCCCAGCGTCTCCCCTCACCCACTTTCCTGTTGCCCATCCCCCAGAGAGGAGGTTACACATAGATCCCTGAGATCGGTTCCCCCTTTCTACACCCCCTTCCCTCCCGGTGTCACCACTCTCACCACTGGTCCTGAGGGGTTTATCCATCCTAGAATTCCTGTGTTTCCAGATCCCTACTGCACCATTGGTCTAACCAGGCCCGCAAGGTAGAATTGGGATCATCATAGTTGTGGGGGTGGAAGTGTTCAAGAACTAGAGGAGGATTTTGAGTTTCATTGTTGCTACCCTGAACCCGGAGTGACTCATCTCCTCCCCACTACCCCTCTGCAAGGGATGTCCAGCTGTCTATAGATGGGCATTGGGTCCCCATCATGCACTCCCCTCATTCACGGTGATAGGATTTTTTTCCCCCTGATATGGCACATTTCTAACAAGTTCATCAGAGTTTTTCTGCCTTAGGAGTCCCTGTTACTCTGAATCCAGAGCTACCCGTTTTTTTCAGGGGTTGCCTAAGGCCATGAAGAACACATTGTTTAGCCTTGGCTGTGCCTGCAAGTCAGGCCTAGAGGAGGACTGGTTGGTTCCATGGCCTGCCTGACCCTTTGCGGCCAGCATTCCCTCCACTGGGTACTGCTCTGCCTGCCCATCTCTGTCCAGACAGGGCTCTCCAGCAAAGTGCTCTCTGGAAGTTGCCTATGGAGGCCTCCCGATGTGGGAGGGCCTTGATTAGCCCTTCAGACTACAGAAAGGAACGTGGCCAACCCATGGGAGTTTGGGCAGATTGTTCATTGCTCGGTGCTGTCTGTCTCTTGTCTCCCCACAGCCAGAGCTTCTACTACTTGTTCAATTTCCGCCACAGCGTTCCCACTTTCCAGTGCGCTCTGGACCTCATCAGACTCTTGATGGCCATTTCGAAGAAGTCGGCAGTTCTTGCTCAGAACAAAGAAAAAATCGGTGATGAGCCCAGATCTTCTTTCCCATCATGAATAGGACTAGCGGTCGGGGCTTGTAGATGCATGCTCTGAGGTGCACAGCTCCACAGAACCTTGGACAGACCCTCTTGCTGTGTGCCAAGGGCGTTTCCCCAGAAAGTCTATAACTGATCATTTCTGCTGATATTGTTTAATCTGAGTTTTGCTTAAATGCATCCCATCCCTTTTTTTTTTTAAATCGGAGACATCTGACCAGGAATAAAAAGACATAAGCCACGAGGTTAATAAAACGGGAGGGGGAGGAGGAGGAGGAACGAGGATCTGGTGTGAAGGGAGACCCAGGCCCTTCCCTGGCTTTTTTCTTGAACCGCCTTCTGCTAGAACTTTGGGGGTGCAGCTTGCTGCTCCTGTACCCCAGGTCGCAACACGAACAGAAAACAAGAAGGAAATGCAACCCCAACCTCGCTTTGATGAAATGCCCAGGCTTTGATCTGGCTGTGTGAGGTGACCGCTGCTTGCAGGTCGGCCTAGGGGAACCAGAGTGGCCGGCAGCGTTACTTCCTGTCTGTCTCAGGCCCCGGCGGCAGGGCTGGTGTGGGGAACAGGCTGGGGCTTAGACAGGTGGACTTATTGCTGACAAAAGGGCCAGTGGGCTTTAGTTTGTTTGTGGGATCAGAAACTTCATAGAAAATGTTTTGAAATGATCCTTTTGTTCAGTCAACATCCCCTAAAGCCTGGAACACAACAGTGACGTGGCTTTCTCTCCCCTTGGCCTCGCTTCTCCAACAGCCTCCCTGGCCAAGCAGTTCCTCTGCCGGGATTGGCCGAGCGGGGCGAGAGGGAAGGGCACCACCTTCAGTGACCAGCTGCATGCTCTGCTCCGGTGAGCTGCCTGACTTCTCCATGCCTGTCCCTGCTGGGGTCCCTCCGCTGGCCAGACTGGAGGAATTGGAAAGGAACTGTGGGCCTGACAGTCCTCTGGATCCGTGTGACACTGTGGCCTGTCCCTTATTCTTGAGTCAAATCTTAGGGAATGTGGAGGCGTCAGCAGTCAGCGAACCAAGATCCATTGCTGGCCATACTCAGTCTGTCCCCTCCATCGTGTCTAGCGGTAGTTCCTGGTCTGTTAATCTTTGCTTTACCTCCTGGGGATATTTGGAATCTTTGTTATTAAAAAAAATGCCAAGGGTTGTTTTAAAGCTTAATGCATGGAAAAAAACGAACCATAATGAAAATAAAGCTTAATGCCCGGGGACATCTCAAAGGAAACTTTGACTTGGGGGTTTCTGGCAGAGTGCACATCCTCCGCTCTCACCTGCAGCATCTACCTGGAGCACACGGACAGCGTGCTGAAGGCCGTAGAGGAGATCGCTGGGGTCGGGGTCCCAGAACTGATCAACGCGCCTAAAAATGCAGCTTCCTCCACGTTCCCGACCCTGACCAGGTAGGAGAGCTCGCTCCTGCGAGGGAATCACACTGCTCCGTGGCCAGGTCTCCCCATCACACCTCCCTCCTCCTCTGTTTCTGTACTGCCTGTGTGACACACGAGGTTTCCCCACTCAGCAGCGCCGAGTGCCTGCCGTGCATCCTTCCCAAGGGGCCGGATGAAGAGCGGGCTTCCATTGTCAACGGGCCCCGGCATTTAGTCCTGGTAGGAGGACAGGGTGGCTGCTGCGTCGGCTCAGGTGTGTCTTACTTCCTGGGTCGGTGCCTGTCTCGCGAGGCCAGTAGCTGCCTTAGACTGCCTTTCAGCGGCTCGCGGTCCTGGGATAGCCTTGACAGTTTATAAAGCCCTTGCATGATCCTCCTTTTCCACTACGCTGGGCATTCAGTATCATCGCCCCTATTTTCCTAATGAGGAAAACGAGGATCAGAGAGGCAGTTCGCCTGGGCTTCCACAGGCAATCAGATGATCCTGGAGCAAGGACTCGACCTCACCCCAGCTCCCCTGGTCTTTCCACACCACCTTGCCAACCGTTCTGGGTCCCAGACAACCTTCCTGGACTAATTGATGGGGCCTTTCTCCTCTCCCGTCTTCAGACAAGGACATCAGAGGGGCGGAAAGGGAATTGCTTTTGGTCCCCTGACTTCTTCCCAGCAGGTTCGATCATTGTGTGGTGTGCATGCTTTCCCCCTATGCTAGGCACACGTTTGTCATTTTCTTCCGGGTGATGATGGAGGAACTAGAGAAGACAGTGAAAGGTCTTCAGGCCGGCACGGCAGCAGACCCGCCACAGGTGGGTCCAAGCTACTGCATTAAGCATTTGAAGCCCATGGAAGCTGCTGGCTCCTCGGGTCCCTGGGTCCAGGTTTCTTCTAAGCAATTTCCTTTGAGTAACTGAGATCCAGCCTTTTTCTTTCTTCTCTCAGTGTCCCTGGTTTAATTTCCCTTAGAAATTAACAGTGAGGATGAGGCTCCATTTATTCTGGTGCCTGCCCAGGAAAGGCTCGGGCTGCACGATAGCCCATTACTTCTAGAGAGTGTGTGTGTGCAACCTCACAGGCCTGGCGGGAGGTGAGCAGGGCTGTTTGAGATGCAGTGGTGTCAGACCTTGGCAGTCCACTAATCATGTTGGGGCAGAGAACAAGGCCGAACGTAGGGAGTAGCGAGGCCTCAGAGCTCTGATGCCCCACGGCCAAGGCTTTTACCTACTTGGAAAGTCTGGACGGAGAAACCTCTGTGTAGGCCTTTCTCTATAATATGCCCTGATGTTCTCACAAATGTGCCGTGTGGTTACCACTCTGTTTGGCTGCCCCCAGGTTCACGAGGAGAAGCTCCTCTACTGGAACCTGGCTGTCCGAGATTTTAGTATCCTGCTCAACCTGATCAAGGTGAGTGTGCAGGCTCCTTGCCCTCTCTCCTGGCTCCCTGCAGAAACCCCCACGGCAGGGTCTTCTGGCTCAGAGATGGGCTCTTCCTCCTCCTCCGCCCGTCTTCCCCTTGCTCCCCTTCTCACCTGGGCAGCCCGTTTTGTTTCCCTAGGCAAGGCCTGTTTTTCTCCCTCCCCGCTCCCTGTGCAGCTTATGTGCAACTTCATGACCACCTGCACCATTCTGCACCTGGCCTGGGTCCTCCGTGACCGGAGCACCTCCTTGCAGGTCCCGCCCAGTCCCGCATGGCTGCTGCTTCCTCCGACACCCTGTATCCTCGCCCTCGGCGGGGCTTTGCTGCAGTGTCACGCGCCTCCCTTCCCGCTTCCCTTACTACTCATTCTTCTCCGGCTTCCCATCCTGGCTTTGGACCTCTAGAATGCCATCTTTCCAACATCCCCAGTTGGAATCGACTTCCAGTTCCTCCTTGCTCTCATTTCCTTTGCTTCAACATCAGTCAAGGGCTTTCCTCCTCTAGTGGAATGACACTTTTCTCCACGTGGTGTTTCTTTAAGCGCAGGGTGGCCCCTCTTCCTTGCAGAAGGCTCTGCCACACCCGAGCAGTGCTTTCACGGTGGGAGAGGGTCCAGGGTGCTCTGAAGGGCAGACCTCAGCCCTTGTGCCTTGCTTTCACTTCACCAGGTGTTTGACAGCCGTCCGGTTCTACATGCCTGCTTGAAGGTAAGAGACTGGATGGGCCCTCACTAGTATTCAGCCTTCCTGCCGATGACAGGGCGGGGAGGAAGGGGGCATGAATGCTCCGTACCTTGCCCACAAACCTGTCTTCAGAGTCCATGCTAGCTAGTGGGCGGACAGTGGACCTGCTGTCCCACACCAATGTCCCGTGGGTTTGGGAACCCTGGATCAGACTCAGAACTCGGAGGAGTGGCGGTTTGGGGAGGGGAGCAGCAGCAGTCACCCCCTTCCCAAGCAGCAGGGAAGAAGGCAGGAGATGATTTTCCAGCTGGACAATTTTTTTTCCTTTTAATCATTTTACTAGGGGCTCCTACAATGCTTATCACAACCCATACATCCATTTCATCGTATCAAGCACATTTGTACATGCGTAACCATCATCATTCTCAAAAGATTTTCTTTCTACTTGAGCCCTTGGTATCAGCTCCTCATTTTCCCCTCCCCCCACGAACCCTTGATAATTATAAATTATTATTTTGTCATCTTATACTGTCTGACATCTCCCTGCATCTACTTTTCTGTTGTCCATTCCCCAGGGAGGGGATTATATGTAGATCCTTATAATTGGTTCCTCCTTTGTACCACACCTTCCCCTTATTCTCCTGGTATCGCTACTCCCATTACTGGTCCTGAGGGGTTTATCTGCCCTGGATTCCCTGTGTTTCCAGCTCCTATCTGTACCAGTGTCCATGCTCTGGTCTAGCTGGATTTGTAAGGTAGAATTGGGATCATGATAGTGAGGGGGAGGAAACATTAAAGAACTAGAGGAACGTTGTATGTTTTATCAGAGCTACACTACACCCTCACTGGCTCGTCTCCTCCCCATGACCCTTCTGTAAGGGGATGTCCACTTGCCTACAGATGGACTTTGGGTCTCCATTCTACACTCTCCCTCATTCACAATATGTTTTTTTTTCCTTTGATGCCTGATACCTGATCCCTTCTGTACCTCATGTTCACACAGGCTGGTGTGCTTCTTCCATGTGGGCTTTGTTGCTTCTCAGCTAGATGGCCGCTTATTTATCTTCATGCCTTGAAGACCCCAGATGCTATATCTTTTGATAGCCGGGTACCATTGCAGCTGGACAATTTTGATTACTTTTTTTAAAGCCCATGTCAGCCATCAATTCCCATGGGTCTGGCCTGGACAAGGTCTAGAAATTGGGAGTTACTTTATGGTGAACCCCGTGAGTTGAGGTAGGGAAATGTGGGGGGCAGTGACTCCTTACCACTCCTGAGGGTGCCCTCCAAGTGAAGGTGCCCATTTCTCTGCTCTCCTGGCCTTTCTTCCTCGATACACCCTTCCTCCTGATGCCGGTAATGGTGGTGAGTGGTTTGGGGGTGACCTATCCGATTGGTACATTTAGAAATTGGCCTTATGCTTTCTCAGCTAAACCCAGTTTTCTCCTTGGGGAGAATACTGTCTTCTGGGAGCTGAAGTTCTCTTCCACTCTTGCTCTCCAGCTGAAACAGGCTGGCCCTGCCCACTGTGTGCCCATGGGCTGTAAGGCTGCCTCGTTCTGGGGCTTGAGATAGTAAACCCATGTGATTTTTATATTAAGCCAAATTTACCTCCCTCCTCCCACTTATTTGTACGTGAAAATAAGAAACACACCCCCCGGGCTAGATGGTGCTCTATTTTATTTTCAGGGGAAAGCCCTCAGTTAAGGCCCCACGTTCATCACCGTGTCCCCTCTCCTGTCTCCTCTCTTGTTCAGTATGGGCACCTCTTTGTGGAAGCATTTCTCAAGCAGTGTATGCCACTCCTGGACTTCAGCTTCAGAAAACACCGGGTAAGATCCGAGGCCAAGAGACCTAGCGTATGCTCTGTACTGCTGCCCGCCTGGGAGCTGGCGTCATGGCGAATCTTGGGCCAAGCGGGTCCCCTTGCTCCAGGTCCTAGTCCTCAGTTCTACTTGGGCACTCTGGTCTGTGCCATCTGTAACCCAAGATGCCCTGGGAGACTGGATGGACTCACACCCCCTCTGGTTCAGCCCTGCCTGCCTACACCTAGTGTAGACCTGCGCGGGATCGAGCTCGGTTTGGTTAGGTGGGCCCACGCCCATGCCTTATGGATCATGGTGTCATTTGCTTTTTCTTTTGTGCTTCTGCCCGGGCCTGCTCCCCCGAGTCACTAAAAACAAAAACAAGACTCACTGGCCTCATAAAACTTATTGCTGTTACCATGGAAAGTTGCGAGAGGTGATTTTATTTTTAAAGCCAAGTGGGACCCAGGACGAGAGTAGTGAAATGGGGAGGTGGGGGCAAGGATGACCATTTCATACTCACGATCGGCAAGCTGAACTTCAGCTGGACATTCTCATCGACGTGGCTGGCTCCTGGGAACTCTGAGCAGAGGGAGAGGCAGTGAGCGATCCTACGCTTGTGGGCAGGGAAACCAAGGCATGGTCACCTAACCACCAGTTGTATCGCTCTCCCATTCATGTTCTCCCCATGCCTCATGGGCAAGGGAGAGCATTGGGATTGGCAGCTAGCCAACACTCCTCCTGTTTCAGACCAGATTAAGGTGATTACCAATATCCCGGCTAGAGCCGACAGTGTATCCCCTTGGGAGCCTGTATCTTGTGGACACAGGACTATGTCACATCTCAAGTATCACATGAACATTTCATGCAGCCTGATGAATTTGGTTGTTGCAGGAAGATGTTCTGAGCTTACTGGTAACCTTCCAGTTGGACACGAGACTGCTTCATCACCTGTGTGGACATTCCAAGGTAAGGGAGCATTCAGGCAATGCCTGCCCGGTGCTCCTGCTTGCTCTCTCTGTAGTCCTCTGATCTGATTCATCTGCGAGTACGCTGAGAGCAGCGGTTCTCAGCCTGTGGATCGAGATCCCTGTGGGGGTCGAACGACTCTTTCACAGGAGTCACCCGATTCATAGCAGTAGGAAAATTGCAGTTGATGAATAGCAACGAAAATCATTTGATGGTTGGGGGGGTCACCACCACATGAGGAACTGTGTGAAAGGAACTGGGTCGCGGCGTGAGGAAGGTGGAGAACCGCTGACTTAGAAGTTCTTGGGCTCATTATCTTGTGTGTCCTTCTTGAGCCTTCTGTGTCTCAATAAAAGGCATGTGCTGAGAATGGTCAGATCTTTGGTGGCTGCATACAGTGGGCGTCTTCTAGCGGGGAATTTGTGCATCCCGCGTTGGACACGCAAGCTCTGCAGCCCTGCCTCCCCCGCAGCTCCTCTGCTGAGACACAGAATGCACGCGGTACATGTGCTGCGGAGCACGAGGGCTCCATGTGGGAGGGCGGTTATGTAAGTCACGACTCTGCTGGAGACAAGAGGCGGTTTTAAAAGCCGCCGTCATTACAGCTGTTGAGCGATCCTCCTCAAGAAACAGCTGTCCCTTATGAGAACATCTGTGCAGACTTCCTGTTTGTTGTTGAAACTAGCTCGATGTCATGTCACCAAAGAATGGCAGTCAGTTTCTCATTCACTTTCCCCTCTTTGATTAGCCCTCCGGTGAGGGTTTAGATCTGATAGGTAAGCAACTGGAAGGCTCTTAAGGCTGTGACTCATGTTTTATTTAGATTTAAAATATACCCCCCTTTTTTGGGGACCATGACACATAAAAAGGAAACAATTATACTTAACTGCATAGCCGTCACATTAGAACAGTGACAGTATCGCAGTAACCAGCCCCGGCCCACCCCCTTGTTCTTCTTTTCCCGCTCCCTCTCCCTCTTACTCCTAGCCTTGTCTCTCTTCAAAGTCTTTTCTTTGGGTGTGAAAACCATTCCCACCCCCGGCTCTATAACAAAGGCGGCATGAAGTCTCTCTCCTGATGAGAGGGACGGACTTTGCTAAGCGCAATGTAGTCGTCGTCGTCCCCCCCCCCCCCGTCTCCCCCCCCCCCAGTTTTGTCTGTGTCAACGGCTGCCTGACGGCCTCATCTCGTTTTTGGGAACTCGCTCCATTCCATTAGTGAAGCCTCCTGACCCTTGTGGGTGAGGCGCCCTCTGTCTGAAGGAGCAAAGAGGAAGGCAGGGCAGCTGTGCCATCCCTGGAAACCAAGGGCCTCTGCTGTCTCGTGCCTATGGCTCCCTCCCTCCCCGAGTTCTCAGTGTAGAAGGTGCTGCACAGAATTTTAAGAACCTTTCTCAGCTGAATAGGGCAGCTGTGTTGCTTGGTAGCAGCATAAATACGTTCAATAATATTCTAGGTAAATGTACTGGTTAATAAGAAGGTATAAAGTAGTAGTTTAAGGCGTTGGTACTATGCCCAGGTCTTTGGAGTGTGTTAGCCTGAAGAACAGCTGCCCCCTCTTCAGACTCCTGCAGTGTGTGGCAGGTGCGTGTGTTACTGAATGCCAAGGGTGCCGGGAATTCAAAAGTTTCTGTACAGCAAGTGAGAAAGCCTGACGATGAGCCCTGGTGGGCATGTCTGTTCCCACTCAGATTCACCAGGACATGAGCCTCACCAAACATGTGCCTCTGCTGAAGAAGACACTGGAGCTCTTGGTTTACAGAGTGGAAGCCATGCTCATCCTCAACAATTGCCAGGAAGCATTCTGGCTGGGCAATCTCAAAAACCGGGACTTGCGGGTAAGCCTGGGACTCCGCCAGAGAGCATGTCCCCCACCCCACCCCCCCAGTGGGTGCGGCGTTCATGGCGGGGAGATCTCAGCCCCGTGCCTTCAGTGAGATGCTTTCACACGCAGCTCCTTAGTCTCCGTGTAGAGACACCCTGGGCAAAGACGGAAGCTCGCCCCTCCACGGCATGCCACTGACTTAATCCAGACTTCACAGCTCAGGACAGACCTCCTGCGATGCCGTACTGAGGGTGAAGTCAGAGTAGCATTTTTGTGTGTGCTCACACTTTTGTTTTGCCTCCCTAAACCAAGTCTACCTTATTCCTGAAATCATTCTCCCGGTAAAGTCAGCAAGTGAGCATTTCTAAGGTCTTTGAATTGCCTGACCTTGGACTGAAATGTTATAATGCTTTGGCGCTGGAGCATTTTCCCATGAGTGTCCAAGCCCTTCTCCCTCATGATTACAATCTGAGGGTTAGAAACTTTTAAAATAGTAGCTCAGCTGTGGCTTTCTTTCTGCACATTGCTCTGTGAAGTCGATAACAATTGTTTCCCGGAGGAAACTGAAGCCCAGGTAGGCCAAGTACCTTACCAAGGCAGAGCACACGCAGTCCTGCTCCAGAATTGACGTTTGTAAGCCTCCCGTTCCGTGTGGCCACCCAGGGCGGGTAGCTTGGTGTCCACATACCTGAAGGTCTCTTTAGGAATTTTAGAATCACTAATACAGTTTGGCCTTGTTATGTCTAGTCTGAGATAGTAGAATACAAAGATGGGCCTTTTTTGGGAACTTTCGCATTCTGCTCAGCTGAGTCTGAGTCTCGGTATCGCAGTGGAAGCCTGGGACTGGCAGGAACCCAGAGCTGCGGCCCCCCTTCCAGATGCTGCCCCAACTCGGTGCCCGCAGGCGACCTTGTTGGAGAGGCTGCAATGTTTTCCTCTGCCTACAGACTGAGTCCTGCTCTGCCTGTCGCCCTCACTCTCACTTGTCAGCATTCCCTTCCCTCCCCTCAACCCTCCCCCCCCCCCGGGGTCCCAGACATGATGTGCCAGCTCACCACTTGCCTGGTCTGCATTTAGGGTGAAGAGATTTTATCCCAGAATACCCAGGAGAGCACCGCGGACGAGAGTGAAGGAGACACCACCTCCCAGGCTTCCAAGAGCAGAGCTAAGGAGGTAGGCTGCCGAGGGCCTTGCTGGCCGCATGTATCCACGAGTCTTCATTGGTAGAGAGGACCAAAGCGTCCCTGGTTTGGCTGATATCAAACACTCCTACACCATCGCCATTCCCACACACAAACATTGATGTGCTTTTATAAATCCTGTGCGGCCCAGAACAAGCAGCCACACAGGATTAGGATCAAGTATCTCAAGTTTTGAAACCATCTGATAGAGTTGAAAGCTCCCTTCACCTACAGACAGTTTCTCTCGTTTCCATCTGAGACCATTTTAAAGGGTTGAAAAGGAGTCAAATTGTGTTGAGAACAATGAAGCAAACCATTTAAACTGTCTAGACATAGAAAAGAGAAATGCTCGGACCAGAGTAAGATTGCTACCACTAAAGGATAGTAGAGCAAAAAAAGACTCCTTGCTATTTCTGGGGCACAGATGCTTTTGAGAGTTTAACCACAAAGAAAGCTGACAAATGAAAGAAGACACTTGTAAAATTTGCTACAATATGGGTGCAATTATAGACCACAGGACCACAATCAAGATCCCGCTGTGGAGCCTCTGTGTGCCGTTTCCGGCTGATGCAGAAAAAAACATGTATTTTATTAATTGGTCCCCTGCCTCATTTGCATAACGTACCTCCGCCTTGTTTCCATAAAGAATTTAAGGCAGAAGACAGACATCCTGCTTTCTACTTTGTCCTAAACCTCCCTGCTCAGAGCCACAAATGAGATGGAATCTTATGCTGGACTCTTGTTATCACACACACAGTACTTTTTCATTGAATGAATGTTTCTTTCTGTGTTGAAGTCCGACTTCATTCCCTTGTCAAGTACATGCAGTAAGCTGGAGGACCGCAGCTTGTTGAAAAGCCAGGCACAGTTGGTTTCTTTGCAGGATAGCGAATCAAGTGAGTCAAGCAGTAGGTTGGTCTCCCACCATGGTCTTGGGTGAGAAGCCATGACGTCAGGGGCATGGGGAGCCTCTGGTTCATTCTACAAACAGACTGTTTCAACCTGCGATTGGCATTTAACCCATTTGTATGTCGGACAGGAGCCAGTCCCCTCTAACGATGACCTCAGTGTTTCACCTCATTGTCCTTTGCCCCTTAGGAAGATGATGATGAAGCAGGTGACGAAGGAAAAGAGCAAGAGAGTGGTGAGAGTGAGGACGAGTCTGACTAGACCTCAGATCCACTGCCAGCTCCTCCCCATCGCCGCCCGCCTGTGCGCAGGGCTCGATGTCAGCTCGCTTCCGTGCTGCGTGGAAACACCCAGCGGAACCCTCCCAGAAGGGGCTGTGCTGCGTCCTGTGACGTGTGGTGGATTTCACCAGACTCGGGATTCTGCTATGGCATAGCCATGACTTTGCAGCTTGGGCACGTGTGCCAGTGCTATGCTCAAGAGTACAAATCCCCCTCAGCCGAGTCTGAGCCTCGTCACTCTAGGCTGATGAGCTAGTTTCAAAACCCTCTGATCTATTCTGGAATTGAAGTTCCTACCAGTTTGACAAATAAATTCGCTGCCTGCTCTGCCTCTGGTATCTCCCTCCTCTTACTGGGTTCCTTCCTTACCCAGGGGTTCCGGGGCTTGAACTGGAGTTTATGCAAAAGGAGGAGAAGAGGTGTGAACGCATCACTTTTCCATCCCCAAAGTGTGTGCCCTACAGGAGGCCCATCTTTGAAATAAGAGGGTCGCTATGACTGACCGGAAGGAGAGCCTTGAGCTGTGCTTGTCAGTTCCCAGGGGACGGCAACAAGGAGTATCTGGCTGCTAGACTTTGGGTTTTGCCATCGTGCCGATGGCAGACACAGGGAAGAGAGGCAGCATCAGACTGGGCTTGACTTTGTGTCTGTAAGCTTCCCGGGATTTCCGCGTTACTCTGAGTTACACCTGTGATCTGTGTGAGAAGGTTACAGGAGGACTCGCAGTTTATTGGAAATGAAACCTGCCTTCTGCTAGAAAAGCCTGTTTCAATTTCCGGCTAAGCTGTAAATTTTGCTAAAGGTTTGCTAATAGTTCTGCCTCATCTGTTCTACCCACAGCATCAGAGCATTAGCACTGGTGAGGCGTTTCTCTTTCTGGTCCAGGGAGGAAGTGTTTGATTTTTTTTAATGTTGGGCTCACGTTGGGTGGATGGATCCCTTCATCCATCCACTGACTCACAGAACTCCATCCACCCCTCCCGTGCCCCTTTTCTTGCCCAGCTGATGGTGGCCTTGGGTGTTTTCAGTGAAGGCACACGGGGCTCACCGGTTTCTGTGGCGGGTTTAATGGCTCTCTGCCACATGTACACAGCCATGCTGGCTTGACTCTTAAACGGTCGTTCGGCTTTACAAGGGACGCGTTCTCCCTTGCTCTGTGTCACTGGCCCTTTTGGGAGGGAAAGCAGGGAAGGGGCTTATGAGCTGTCACCGCTGGACGGCAAACCAAGATGGCTGGGCTGGTGTCCCCGTTGTGTCCACGTGGACGTTCTGTGAGGTGCAGACCTGGGAACTGAGCGGAGACCCTCTACTTGGAGTGTTGCAGGGCGAACGTGCATTTCTTATACGTCGCATATAACAGAAGGATGGAGCGCAGCATCTGTTTGCACATGGTCACTGTCATCTGAATCTGGGGCTCCTTCAATCCAGTGGGCCACTGGTGCTCCCGGCTGATGATTTTGCAAAAGGCTGACTTGTCTGAGACTCTGAAGGTCCCAGTCCACTTGGGTGGCTGAGCCGTGACAACCCTGCCAAAGACAGAATCCACTCCACTGAGGCGGACCGGCTGGGGCTTCCGGAGTAGCCCTCGCTTGCTGTTTGTGCTGCGGAGCTCTGACGTGTGGCAAGGCAGCTTGGGACTCATTCCTGTCTCCATAAATGGGCTGTCTAGGACCAGCGTGACCTCTTGAAAGCACAACTGCACTTCAAGGTCAGAAGGCGTGTGTGGGAAGCAGGGGGAGGCCCTAAAGGGGTGTTTGGAAGAAGGTGTAGGCGTTGTGTGTCGCAGCCATTGGAAGCTCTCGTCCAGTGGGGTCCACGGTGACCACAGCTGGTATCCTGCCATGAACGGTCAGTCCTAAAGGGGAGGAATCAGAACAGATTTTCCCTGGTGGTCACGCTGAGGAGAGGCCCAGTCAGGCTCCCATCTTTCCCTCACTAATGACTTGCACTGGCGCCGTACTTCCCATGAACAGATCCTAAGAGGTGTCGGCGCACAGTGATTCTATAAAGGGCATGGTAGCTAGCCTTGAGTCTAGTCAGTTCTGTGTGTGCTAAAACTTTTATGAAACCTTACCGTATGTCTCTGAAGGTCTGCTTAAGCCAGTGGTTCTCAACCTTCCTAATCCCTCGACCCTTTCATACAGTTCCTTGGGGTGGTGACCCCCAACCATAAAATTATTTTCGTTGCTACTTCGTCACTGTCATTTTGCTAATGTTATGAATTGGGCGACCCCTATGAAAGGGTCGTTCTACCCCCAAAGGGGTCTCAACCCCCAAGTTGAGAACCGCTGGCTTACGCTATTTTACAGATTACAGAGTGGACTTGTCTAAATTGGACCGTCTCCTGCCATCTTCAGGAAGTTGGCAGTGTCAAAAACAACGGCTAAAGAGAATTCATCCGGACGTGGCAAAGGCCGCTGAGACTTCATGATGAGACCAGAAGACCACGTGTTACCAAATATGTTTAACTCTAAATCTCTGTACTTTCCTCACCTTAGCAATTTTCAAAGTATGCCCGGTCCTGCTGCTGGGGCGCAGGATCCAAGTCCAAGCCAGCACTCCAAGGGCTCTGAAGCCCCTCTGGGTTCGAGACTCCCCGTTGAGGAATTCTAACTCTTAATTACACGGTAGTCTTTTCTTGCCCCTAAAAGCCTTGGGTTCTCACAGCACAGCGGCTCCTCAGAGCCCTAGCCCGCCCAGGCACTACCTCAAATTTTACCCTCTGCTGGGAGGAGTTTCCAAAAGCCCATCTTCTCAAAATTTTCAAGATTTTAGGGAGTTTTTCTACATTTTTGCCCCCCCCATCTATAGCATACCCACCCATCGTGTAGTTAAGACCCAGATCTCCCACCCACCTCTCATCCTTTTAAGGATCATGAAGATATTCCTAACTCAAACATTTTGCAAAGAAAAATAATAATAAAAGAAAATTATTTTTTGCAAGTAGGATCTAGAATTCCCATCATTATACTTCAAAATTGCCTGTGTTTCTCAGTTCAGAAGAAGCTAGCATTTCAAGCACCTATCTGTGTGTTACAAGGCATCTTCTCTGCAGCCAATTGCCCCCTCACTCCCTTCACAAAGGTCCCTGCTGCAGGTCTCATTCAGTCCCATCCAGTAAATACCTACTCCACCCCGTGGTTTGTGATATTTTTGTTTTATTTTGCCTAAAGAACTACTGGTGACATTGCTTTCCGCCACCTGATTTGGTTTTTATTATGTTTGCAGTCCCCAGGGTAGCTCCACTGGATGGCAGTTTGATTGTAAGCATCCCCTTTGCACATAGGAAGTGTTCAAAGATCTGGGCTGCCTTAGAACGAGAAACGCCCACCCGATGGGCAGCCTAGGATGTAGATACTTGATTCCATGACCCCTAAGGGCAGAGATTCAGTAGCAGCCACACCGTGTGAGCAAGGGCATCTGACCAAATAAAACAATGCCAGGACCCAGAAGCCTTTCTCGTGAGAAAGAACAAGGAGAATGAGGCTCTGGACCCCCAGCCTCTCCATCACTCCATAGAGGTCCTGGTTCACCCCCTCCACCACCACCACCACCTGGAAGGCGCTGGACCTGGGAAGTCAGGTTCTCCTGAAGGTTCCTCTTCAGATCCCGGGTGGGTTACCTACAACCCAGATATTCCCCACCTGGGAAAGGTGCCAGAGGGCAGCGGCCAGCGGAGCTGGAGGTTGCCCCTCCCTCCTGGAAGATGGAGCTTGGGGCGGAGGCGGACCGAGCCCGGCTCCACCCCACCGCCGGTCCTGGGGGGCGTGGGACTCACCTGCTGAACTCGGTGGGCCTCGAGCTCCAGAGTGGCAGCCGCTGTTCCCCAGCCGCTACTCTTCTCCACTGGGCGCCTGGCAACCGCCTTTGTGACCCAGGGTCTCAGGGAAGCCCGAGCTGGTGGGGGTGGGGTATGGGGTACCCACCCCGAACGTAGGGGGTGGTTTCCGGACAGTCTCCAAGGGGTGTGGCCAGTTCCACTCTGTACCTGTGTACCTTCACCAGTCTGCGTCCAGCCATCCGTCCGTCCCAGCCCCTGGAACAGAGGACGGACACAGGACTCGGGTCTGAAGCCCACATGACCGGGTTGGGATCTTTAGTTCCTAAAGGTCAGGACCTGAGGCCAGTGTTACCGTGTGGGAACGATCCCTTGGCGAGGAAACTAAACGCTGAACACATGGCGAACTAAATTCTTGACTGAGTTAAGAAAGAACCCTCCTGGTCCATCTTCCCCTTATGGGGAGATTTGACAACTTGGTAAGCATCTCGTTAAAAAGCTGCCCTGTGTGCAGGGGTGGAGGAGGAGGAGGTATATCCAGTTCCCTCCCGAATCCCTCTGCCTGCTGTCAGTATGGTACCTGTGGTGATGCTGCAGGGGAACCGAACCAGGCACCCACTGGCCCTCCCGTCATCACTCCGGCACATTTCAGAATGTACAACTGTAGTCAAAGAAGCTCTCACTCTGACTGTGGGTGAGAGCCCCAGAGATGGGCTCGTGCAGAGATCTGTCTGGAAGTTCATTGTGAGACCCTGGCGGCCCACCATCGGATGCCCACTGTGCCACGTGTGTGGGGGTCTGGGAAAGGAGAGTCAGGAGGAAAAGAAGGACATGGCATGGAAGGGATGCCAGTGATTTGTCTTTCAATTACAAAACCTTCCCTCCAGTATGTTTGCTTTTATCTTCCTCTTGAATGAAAGCAACACCTATTATTTTAGAAGTAAACAGTAGTTTTTATTGTAGTTGGTTTTTTTTCCCATGAAAGTCCATGAGCAAAATCATGTGATTCAAGATTGTTGGTTAATCGGTTTAATTTTCTGGTCTCTGCATAACTATGAACTGACTGGAGCGCATGCTTTGGAGGTACCAACCAGCCTCTGCTGTTAGTGTTACTCCACACGCCTCCGTACAGCCCTGACCCAACAATGCTACCCTCATGTTACACATGGGGAAACCACAACGCACAGGAAGAGATGACTCATCTCTGCTAGATTTGGGATTTGAAACTGAGAGGGCCTGCCTTTAAATGAAAAGTAGCCTGTCTGACTTCTCTGTGACATGTGAGCCAAACACTGCATCATCGTCAGAAGCAGGATCTCAAATAGGGAAGGCTACCTAGTTGCCACCATCTACTTGTTTTAGAAATCATTTACATGAACATGCGGAAGAGCTCAGACAGATTGGAATCAGCGGTTTATGGTCAACCACTTAAATTTTCCCATCTTTAGTAATTTCCAGGGTGGTAATAATTTCCACAGGGTTTGTGAGGGCCCAGTGAAGGAATAGCATCTTTGTAAATTAGAAAAATCTCTACCCTATAAAAGAACTGTTAGTACTGGTTTATTTCTAGCTACTGCTAAATGTCATTTGACTCTGCAGTCACATTTTTTTTTTATAAAAGGCATGTCCTGTACAAACCTGATTGTAAATCTTTCTTCAAACCAAATAAAATTACTCATAATTCTATTTAGCAAATCAGATATTGACATTTTAAATGTATTCTTCGTGTTCTCAAGCATTTTTCAGTAGTTTCAGACAATGGAAAAATCTGCATTTCCATCTTGTCTTCAATTGATCGTGTTTGTTTTCTTGTGGACAAGGTTGATGGCATCAGTATTGCCATAATCAGTAGCCATTCCCCAGTTGATTTTTTTAAAAAAAGATAGTGCTACCAAGCTTTTGTATTTCTTTTCAATGTTTCTTAATTAAATGATTAGGTTAAAACATTTCAACAGCTTTTGCTATTATTAATTAGAAGCATTCCCACTCTGGTCATCGCATCGGTACGCGATGACAGGGTTCCAGGCTCAGAAAGCGTTGAAGTAAGACACACATCTTGTGCCTCTGCAGGAGCTCTGCTCCAAGGCGTGCCATCTACAGAAGTTGGCCTGGAGCAAACGTGGCTACCGGGCCAAGAGCAAGGATAACAAGGGCCAAGGCTCAATGATGAAATACCCTAGTATTGGTTGAATGAGACGCCTAAAAATTGTGTACCACAGATTCAGGCATGCAATCCATGAAGGAAAAACACCAAAACCCAAGAGGGCAGCTGTGGTAGCATTCAGTTCATCTTCAGGATGTCAGCGATTAGCTATGCCATCAATGTTCTCATGTTAAAGATGGAAAAAGAAAAATGTATTCCTTCTGAAAGGAGTGCGCCAGACCAATTTACAGTGTGGCGTTATTTAGAATTCTACCCATCTGATCACAGCTTCATCACTGGATATCCCCCCCCCCCAGAATATTTGAACTCGTGATAAAAGCGAGGTGAAACAGCGCATTGGATTGTTGAAAGGGATTTTTAAAAATCATTTTATTAGGGGCTCATACAACTCTTATCACAATCCATACATACATCAATTGTGTAAAGCACATCTGTACATTCATTGCCCTCATCATTTTCAAAGCATTTGCTCTCCACTTAAGGCCCTGGCATCAGCTCATTTTCCCCCTCCCTCCCTGCTCCCCCCTTCCTCATGAGCCCTTGATAATTTATATATTATTTTGTCATATCTTGCCCTGTCTGACATCTCCCTTCACCCCCTTTTCTGTTGTCCGTCCCCCAGGGGGGGAGGTCACATGTAGATCCTTGTAATCGGTTCCCTCTTTCCAACCCACTCTCCCTTTACTCTCCCACACTGGTCCTGAAGGGATCATCCGCCGAAAGGGATTTTTAAAAAATGACTTGTGTTTAATGCTGTGTGCATGTTCATGGGCACAGTCTGCACATGCTGTTTGGAGGGAGGAGGTGACGCGAGCCCACGCGCGAGGACGAGCAGCCGGGCCCGCAGCCGGGGGCGGGCGCGGGTCGCTACCGCGAGCGCACTCGGTCCTCGCCGCCAGCGCGGGAGCATCTGCGCTCCGGGCGTGGGAGACGGGCGAAAACGCGGCGAGGGCTGGGCTGTGCGCAGGCGTGCACGTGACCGTGACGGCGGGGGAGGGGCGCCCAGGGATGGGTGTGGGCAGGCGGCGCAGGCGCGCTGGAGGCCTGGCGGGGCGGGGCGCGTGCGCAGTCGCTCTCCCCTCGGCGGCCGCCATGGCGGGACAGGAGGATCCGGTGCAGCGGGAGATTCACCAGGACTGGGCGAACCGAGAGTACATTGAGGTCATCACCAGCAGCATCAAGAAAATCACGGACTTTCTCAACTCGTTCGGTCAGCGGGCGAGCAGGGGCGGCAGGGAGGAGGGAGGCCTCTGAGGCGGGGGTGCTGAGAAGCCCCGAGGGGCCTCTTCGGGGAGCTCCTTGTCGCTCGTTCTTCGCTTCCTCCTCCGCCCGGCCCACCTTCCTGCACCCCCTGACCCCGCGTTTCCCCGGGCGGCGTCGCGGGCTGAGCCTGCCCTAAGCCCAGCTCCTCGGTCCGTGCTCCACGAACCCTCTTTCCCCGGGCGTCCGGTCTTCTCTCGCGAGCCTCCCCCACCCACCACCACCCCACCCCCGCTCGCTGCCCGGGCCGCCGCGCCCCTCCTGCCCCCGCGGGGCACTTGGACGTGCGCCTCCCAAACGCAGCCGGGGCCTCTTGCAGAAGCAAGAGGGGCCCCCTTTAGCCCTCTGCCCGTGTTTTCCTGCGCAGCGTCCAGCCGCTGCGTGCCCATGCCCGTGGGCACGGCGCCGAGAGTGGGCACAGCCGCGGGCGGAGAACCAGGGTCCGCCCGCCTGCATCCGGAGGTTAATTCCAAGTCCTTGGCAGTCTGTATTACTGGCGTCGAGCAGGTGTTCCGTTCCTCAGACGAACGGAGGGACACAGGGGTTCCTTGAGCAAAGTGGCAGTGACCCCAGAGTCGTCCTCGCAGTGTGCCGCTTGTGACAGCTTGGCGTTACTTCCACAGACTGAGTGTCGGGTCAGAGAGCAGGCCCGCGGCAGAGAAGCCGCCGAGCCTGAGGGAGACCTAGCAATTCCATAAGTTATGGGGGCTGTGTCTAGTTTTTCTTTAATATATTTATTTTAAATACATATTTGCTTATATATTTTAAATATACGATAGATATATATAGTTTCTTCCCCCCCCCCCCCCCAACTCATGTGCTTTGGTTCGGTTCCATGATTTTACCATTTCGGAATGAAGATTAAATAGGGAAAACTATTAAGGTCCTGAAGATGAAATAGGGAAAGTATAAAGATGTGTATCAGTGAGACATATTCACACACATTGCTCATTACTCCAGAGACTAGAGGATGTATTGAGCGCTCGGCATCCTGAGCATGGTTTAGTGCGGCCAGTAAGTGGGTCTGGAGTCAGGAGACCAGGTTCAAAGGTGTTAGACGAATTGGTTCTAAGGAGCTGAGAGCATTTCAGAAATCCTGACCTCTTTGCTGCCTTTTAAAAGCTCTGTACAGATTTTGAGTATCCAGTCTCAACTGGTTTCTTTCCCCTGCGAGCTTAGAGCTGAAGTATTCAAGAGGTGGGGCAAGGGTGTAGAATGAAGTAGCTTCCCAACTTGGCTTCCTCTGGAGAGGCAGTGAACATGAGAGAAGCCACTGAGGCCGTTTGCACTGTGTTAAGAAGCAAACTTAAACTTAACAAACGAGTAGAGCTTGGATATGTGCCCACCCAGACTATCGTCCACATCACTCAAATTGGATCCAGCTAATGCAATTACTTCATTTCTGAGCATAGAACTGTATGAATAAGCATTTGGTTCACTATGTCTTTGACATGAGTCTTCTTGGAATAAATGTCACACCCACTGAATTTATAAGTAGGCAGGACTTGGGGCTGACTGAAAATTGAAGAGTTTGGTTTTAGGATTTGCACTGCATTTGCCCACCGTCTTTAATAGACAAAATATTTGCTCTGAGATTTTTAAATCACAGGTGTATGAGTCACACTTGGTGATCAGATAGAGAAAATGACCCTTGTTGTTATTTCCATCAAGTCCTAAGCTGAGGAAACCAGATGCCCAAAATGCTGCTTTGGTACCAGGAACAATGGCCTCCTTCAGCCCAAGCCTTTGTCCTTCCCTAAAGTGATGATAATGTCCTCATGTTTGGAAGTAATTTACAGGTTTGGGAAGACTTTTAAAAGTAAACCTAATTATTTTAAAGAAAAATAATCAGTAAGGAAACACAATTGGGAAGCAAGATTAAAAATGAAAGCAGTTTGAGAAAGTAAGTGCAGCTCAGGCAAGTCCCTGAAGAATGACCGAGTTCAGGCAAAGGCTGAGGAACTGGCGGGATCCTAGGAGAGACGGGAGCCCGAGTCTTGTCGTTGGAGGACTCCAGATAGTGCTGTGTGAGGTGCCCGTTCCTCCTCTCAGCCCTTAGCATCAGTTCTGATGTCATCCTTCTGTTGTGTGTATGGTGGTGCAAATTCAACAAGAGCTTATTGAGGGAGCAGCTAGGACTTCTAGAAAATGGCAGCAATCTTGACTGTCCCCACCTTGACCACAGAGAATCTGCAGAGGGAACAGGTTTCCTAAGACACTAGTAACTTCCTTAGATTTTTCTTCTAAATTTTATTTTATTGTTTTTAGGTGAGAGTTTACACACAAAATTACATTCACATTTGGAATTTTCATACAGACATTTTAATAGCAATTTTTATACAATCTTCATGGCACCAATTAGCTTTTAGACAGTGTGTCAACTTCCTAATTATTTTCATTGTTTCCATTAGTCTAGCTTTGCGGTGCCACCTCATCTTCTTATCTTTGCTGTTGGGTAAATGTTGACCTTCTGATCTTACATGTTTACTTTACGTGCTGGGCAGACGACACCACCTTTTGTGATGGACTTCCTTCACAGATTCATCTGTTTCATATTTCATGGCCTCATTACTCATATTCTGTTGATGGAATATCTGCACCAGCTTGGTTTCCCCATTCCTCCATTGATAGGCACCTAGGTGGTTTCCATCTTCTGCCCTCTGAGCTGTCATCGCTTTGTGTTTGTGACAGAGGAGTTCGCAGTAGCTCCTTCCCTGTGGTTGCAGCTGGAGAGAGCTGAGTCAAGATCTCTGCAGTTTTCCCTTTCAGGGTTGTCAGACCGATTGAACTGCTGGAGGACACTGGTTCAGATGCAGCAACCTCGCCCTCACACTTCCTTCAGCACTTTGAACTTAGTGGATTTCCTTTAACAGATCGGCACAGCTGTTGACTTTTATTTCCCTGCTTCCCGTGCTAATACATGCTCATTGCATGAGATTCAGGATGTGCCGTAAAGAGGAAAATAGAGGAAGCGGCTAAATTAAAACCTCCGTTTCTGTGCTTAGCCGACAGATAGAGCATGCCTGCTGTGACCCCCGCCATGTCAAATGATGTAAGGAGTAAGAACCCATTGACACAGTTCTCATTCCTACTACGAAATCAAGACTCTTACATGGGAAAGGCTGCGGTCATGTTTGTAGTGAGTGGCAGGTTATGTGCAGCAAAAGGAAAGCTGGAGCCATGTGGTGTGTGGAGACCCTGCCACGCCCCTTCACAAGGCCTGGGTTTGTCAGGTCCAGTCTGGTGACTGTGTACATGACCACACTCTGCAGTGAGGTCTGCCCAGTCCTGGTTTATACGTAATGGCAGCGGAAAGACAGTCAAGGTTTCTGGAGGTGAACACATCTACTTGTCGACCGTGCTTGTGCAGGTGGACTAGTAGCAGAGTGTTGTCCTTGGTTTCTGTTGTGCTTCTTACCAGACGGACGGATCTCTCACACCAGAAATCCGAGAGGGCCTTCTCGCCCGTCGTGCCCTCACCCCCCCACAAACACACACACACATGTCCACCTAACTCCGACATGTTTCTTTTCATGGAAATGACAGGCCGTTCATGCTCTTCCTGAAGAACAAGGAGGGTGTGCTGCTGTGCTCCCCAAAACCCCAAAGGGCGAGATCCGCTCCTGTTGGACCTGCCTCCCAGGAGCGGTGGGGTGCTGAGGTGCTCGAGGGAGCCCTGGGTGCTAGCAGAGTGCTAAGAAGACGTGAGAGAATGAGGAAGGCTGCCCAGAGTCTCCTTAATCATCGAGATGGGAAGTAGCTCTGTGGCTGCCAGGGCCTGTGGGAGAGAGGGGAGGGGCTGCTAATGGGTCCAAGAGTTCATTTAGAACGTGGACCATGTTCTAGAATCAGATTCTGGTGGCAGTAGCATGGCTGTTGATAGAGGCAGGTTGAGTAAGGTATGGACGTGAAATGAAAGTTAAGACACAGGTTGGGTGTAGTGTCAAAAATGGATGCTGACATGCTTTCGCATAGCAAGCAAGGAAGAGCTGAGAGGGAAGGTTGGTAGCCAAGTGTTGTAATCACTGAGTGGGAGAGTGTCTTGGAGAGCACATCTTTGAAAGGCTCACAAAGTGAAGATTTTTGAGAACTGGCTGAAAAAAACCTGTCGGGAGAGGTATTCGGAAACACTTAGCATGGCTAGACACCTTTTTCTCCTGTGTGTTGAGAATAGTTGGAGATCTAGTTGCGTCATCTTTTAGAAAAGTTTGCAGAGGAAAAGATGTTTCAGTGAAAATCTAGGTTTCATTTTGAGCGACAGTAAGAGAAGATTGGAAACGATAGAGAAGGAAAGGAAAGTTGAGCTGTTTTTCCCAGATGGATTGTGGGCCCCATAGGTATCGGCTGTCCTCCAAGCTCTCTTCCAAGATGGCTATGCTGATGAGACGCTGTGTGTTCCTAGAGCAGAACTGCAGGCATGGCCCCCACGAGCTTGGGAGTATAGGCACTTCCCCGTTGACCAGTTTCTGTTTTTTTCTTCCCTCTCCCTTTTCCTCTCTATTGAGATTGCTTTCTTCCTCTTTTGATTTCCTGCTTTGAAAAACTCGTCCTTTGCCTACTTGCAAATGGCTGTCCGCAGCGCCTCGATGTATTCTTTTTTAAAAAAACATTTTATTGGAGGCTCTTATAGCGTTCCATACATCGGTTGTATCAAGCATATTTATACACACACTGCCATCATCACTTTCTAAACATTTACTTCCTGTTTGAGCCCTCGTATGAGCTGCTCTTTTCCCGATGTTTCACTTTGTCTTGCTGCTGTAACAAACGACCACAAACATCAGAGCGTCACCCACGTACGCTGCATAGCTGAGCATTCCGCAGGTTAGGCCAGCACCACTTCTTCACTGGACTCCGCTCAGGTGGCTCAGCTCAGGACTGCATCCGTCTCTGGGGCTCTAGGGGAGGGTCTGCTGCCTGCCCTTGTTGGTAGAATTCTGTTCCTGGCTGTTGTGGATTGAAGGCCGGCCCTTGCTTGCTGGCTGTCAGCGGAGGCCAGTCCCAGCTCCTCACGGTCATCTGCATTCCTCCCAGTTAAGTCTCTTAGGTTTTGAATCTTTCCTCCGTAGTCTACCCACTTCTCTAATGCCCTTCCACTCTTAAGGACTCCTGTGATTCCATGGGCCCAGCTGGATAATCTAGGATCACCTCCAGATCTCAGTTCCCACCTTAATCACATATGCACTGTCCCTTTTGCCAAGTGTACATAGTCACAGGATCCTGAGCTTGGGGAACATTATCTGCTGATCCACTCTGAGCACTGCATCTCTGAAACACTTGCCACTCTTCTCTCCGACCTCGTGTCCTCCCTTCCCCTGTTTGTACCCTGCATGATGTGTCATTCCTTCTTTTTCAGGGTAGTTGGTGTGTGTGTGTGTGTGTGTGTGTGTGTGTGTGTGTGTGTGTGTGTGTGTTTGGAGTGACATTAATCCTGAACAGCAGCCTCCTTTTACCAGATATGTCGTGTCGTTCAAGACTCGCGACGCTAAACGAGAAGTTGACAGCCCTTGAGCGAAGAATAGAGTACATTGAAGCTCGGGTGAGTAGGCTTGGTGAGGGCCTTCTTCAGTAAGACGGGCTGCCCCGGGGAGACGCACATTTCCACGTACTGCTGTAACCACCCGGGAAGTAGACTGTACACAGGAAAACGGAGAAAGGGAGTCTTAGGTCCGTAATTCCCCAAACTGTGTGCTCTTCTCCTCCGGCCTGCCCTCTCCCTGCGGGGCTTTAAAATGAGATCCTTTAAGTGATCTTGGAGCAGGAGAGAAATAGGGCTTTGTGTTCCTGTGAAGAGTTCATCTCAGAAACCCGGGGGCAGTTCTGCCCTGTGCTGTAGTGTCTCCGAGTCGGCGCTGACTGGAGGCGTCGTGGTTACGTGTTGGGCTGCTAACCACAAGGCCAGCAGCCACTCCAAAGGAGAAGGCCAGACTCCCTACTCCCTGAAAGACTGGCTGCTGGAGAATCCGCGTGCGTCGGTGTCCACTGGTGGCAGTGAGCGTGGTTTTTGATTGGAGGCCTTTAAGGGGAACCCTGGTGTTTACCTGTTGGATTGCTAACAGCACGGTTTTCTTCTGGGGGATGGGATCTTGGCGGGGATGTGTTTGAGTGTATCTAAATTTCCATTTTCCTTTGACAGGTCACAAAAGGTGAGACTCTCACCTAGAGCTGTGCCAGGATGCTGCTGGGAAGTGGCTTGACAGACCCAGGCCCGCGCGGGAAGGCCCAGCAGCCGCCAGCGCCTTCTCTCCTGACAGAGCGGGGCTGGTTCTCGTTTTCCTCTTTTCAAAAGTGTGGCCTTTGGGCTCTGCCGTGTACATCTGGGGGTATGATGTGGCATGTGGGGAGGAGTCCAGGGGGACTCTGGGAGACATTAGACACTTGACCTTTTCAGCAACATTTTATAGAACTACTTTTCAATGTCTGGAGGCACTCAGAGCCAACAGCCTGGGACTCTGTGAGGTCCGCCACCTCTCTCCCTCTCAGCCATTCCTTAGAGCTCCTCATGCCTTTGCACCGTTTCTTCAGACAGTCTGTCTCATGCACCCCTTTGGTAGGGAGTGGGACCAGTCCTGGCTGAGACACTCGTACCCTGGCTAGGTGGCTGCCAGGGAACGCTGTCGCTAACACACTCGATTTTTGTCTTTTTGGGGAGAAGAAGGCCAGGCCCCCATTTTGCTTGGAGGGACATTTTCAGAGGTTTTTGTTTTGTTTTGTTTCCCCGTGTCACCTGGGATCTCTTTGCCTCTCTTACTTCCTAATAAACTCCTCAACCTTCTCTGACTGTTGTGCGTGTGGTGGGGAGAAGAGCTGGAGGTGGGCCTCCCTTCTCCACGGAAATGGAATGGTGGGATGATTCTCTTAACATCAAACCTCCAGAGGTGGCAGTGGGGGGTGCAGCCCAGGTGGCCAACCAGCCCGAGCCCTGTGTTTGGGTGTCCAGCCAACTCATCATGGGAATCATTTGGTCATTCAGATATTTGCCAAGTGCTTACTGTGTAGGCACCTTAAACGTCAATAAAAGATAAGAGTTGAAGCAGACATGATGCGCACAGTCTTTTGAAATACCAGCATTCACACACTTCCACCACCACACAGGACATTCCATCAGTGCAAGCGAAATTGTCCACTTCTTTCACAAAGCAGATAGTTTAATCAGCAGCGTCGAGAAGGTTTTCTAGCTTTCCGAGTTAACTGAAAACTTAGCCAACTCAAGTCCAGGCTTCTTCCCAATATAGAAATCTCCCTTAGACTCACACAGATCATGGTGCTTTGTACGCGAATCCCCCTGACTCAGATTGTACCTGCCTCCCAAACGCTGCCTCAAGCCATCCCTTCCCCGGAATGTTCTGGATGTTTCTTTGATTCAGTGCCTCCCGTTAGGACATGCTCTTTGGTTTTGTGCGTGCATCCTGGAGTATGCAGACAGGCCTGGTCCTGTGCTGCCCATGGGTGTCCTCTCTAAGGCAGGTGAATCCCAACTGAAATGGAGGGTGGAGGTCAGTCCTGCGGTCGGGGCAAGCCTTTTCAGGATCCTTATTTGGGGTCCTTGGATGTCTGCTTTAAATCCTGCCTTCATTTTCACAGGAATTTCACAAAAGGGACGGAAAACTGACGTCGTTCACATGTGGCAAATGCTGCTGTGAGCATTGCTGGGCCCTTCTTGAGTCCTCTCACTACCATGAGCCCCTCTCCGGAATACGCTTACTCCAACTGGGGTTCATGGCCTCTCCCACTGCCCATCTTTCCACAGTGAGGAGAGGCCAGAGCTCCTAAAGTTCAGATCCACCTTGTCTGGGGCTTGACGGTGAGCTGACCAGGCATTGAGCTCGTGCTGTACGTCAGAGCTGTAACACGAGCATCATTGGGACAGGCATGAGGGTAACCTCCAGAGGCAGGAGGACAATTGCTTCTCTTGAAAATGTCAAGTGTTTCTAATCTTGCTTATTGGCACCCAGTAATTGAGCCAGTGGCCCAAATAATGCCCTCCTTGGAGAGCGCCAAAAAGCCACACCAGCCAAGCCTCCCTC
This sequence comes from Tenrec ecaudatus, assembly GCF_050624435.1. Lineage (NCBI taxonomy): Eukaryota > Metazoa > Chordata > Mammalia > Afrosoricida > Tenrecidae > Tenrec > Tenrec ecaudatus. The sequence goes on from NC_134534.1 coordinate 183,069,802, forward strand.
TGGGAAGGGAAAACCAGAGGGCCCGCCGCCTGTTGGGCCCCACTGCACCTCCTGTCTGCGCGGAACCTCAAGACCTGACGATTCTGCAGAATAATTCCTCAAGGATTCTTTGGAGCTCATCTCCCAATGTGAATGTGAAAGGAGCCGATGCCCATGGTTTGGAAAGAGGCTAGTACTTTGGCTTAATTCAAATCCTTGAAAACTGCTGAAGGTTTTGGATTCGTTTGAACTAGTGAGCTAGGAGGCACGCATGCATTATGCATCTCTCGATGCTTTTTAAAAAGCTTGACCTAGATTTTGGAAGCAGAAACGGTGAAATGGTCGCTTTGGCACTGGAGAAACGCCCTGTTCTGTCCTCTCGTCCTGGGTACTCAGTTCCTGGAGCTGTCCTGGTGGCTGCGGAACAGCTGAGTCATCTTGTGACCAGAGGCAACACGAAGTGGATAGGAAAGCCGCCTGTTCGCCTCTCGTCTCCCAGAATGTTTGCTCAGTTTTTCATAAGGCTAAAGAAGCCACCTTACCCCCCTAAGAAAACCCACGCTCATCAAGTCCGATTCGGGGAGCCAGGTGTTACCATGACGCTGTCCAAAGCCCCAAGGTTTCACCTGTGGTTGAGAGCCACCCCGCAGTTTCCAGGCCTCTGGGCAGGGTACAGACCACAGGTCCCTCTAAAATTTAAGTCTACGTGGTACAGAAAAGCTGCCAGTCTTTAAGACTACCAGAACATGTACTTCATCCTTTAACTGGCCAAAAAGTTGGGATGCTGTTTGCCTTTGAAGAAGTCGTCTTAGGAAACGCAGTGTGTCCGGCTGGTGCCAGTGTTCGCTCCACAAATAGCTGGTTTCTCGAGGCCAGGCAGCCGTCAGGGAAAAGCAAGGTGGGCTTCGGGTGGATGTTCTGATGAGAAGTTGAGATTGAAGCGAAGTGAAACCATAAGACTTGCCATTGTACAAACAAGCCCAGACAGGTTGAGTGCGGTCCCAAGGTTGGTCATTCCTCTGGCCGCAGGGAAGGAAAAATGGACGCTCTGGCGGCCTTGTTTCCAGGTTAGTGTCATTTTTCTGTTGGGTGCGGTGCTAACCCTCTGCTTGTACCAGCAGCTGGTCGGATCTTACAACGTGAGAGAGCCAGAGAGCACTTGTCAGAAGTGATGCCTTTCGCCCCGATGGAACAATATTAACACGTCAGCAGGGCTTGTTGAGGTTGCTAAGCATGGGCTTGGCAGCAGACCTGCATCTGTATGCTTGTATTTAAAAAATACTAATTGTATTGAGGGCTCACAGCTTTTATCACAGTCCATACAGACACCCATTATGTCAAGCACATTGGTACATTTGTTGCCATCATCATTTTCAAAATTGTTTCTTTTTCTACTTGTGTCCTTGGTATCAGTTCATTTTTTCCCCTCCATGAATGCTTGATTTATAAATTATTGTGTTCATGTCACATAGACCAGTGTCTCCCTTCACCCATTTTTCTGTTGTTCATCCTCCCCCATGGGGGCTGTTATACATTGATCATTGTATTTGGTTCCCCCTTTCTCCCCCCACCTTTCCCCTACACTCCTGGTATTGTTGCTCATTATTGGTCCTGAGGGGTTTATCTGTCCTGGATGCCCTTTGTTTCCAGTTCTTATCTGTATTAGTGTACATGTTCTGGTTTAGCTGGATTTGTAAGGTAGGATTGGGATCATAATAGTTGGGGGGAGGGAGCATTAAAGAACTAGAGGGAAGTTGTATGTTTCGTCATTGCTACACTGCACCCTGACTGGCTCGTCTCCTCCCCAAGACACTTCTGTAAGGGGGTGCCCAATTGTCTACAGATGGGCTTTGAGTCTCCATTCTGTGCTCCCCTTCATTTGCATCAATATTGTTTGTTCTGGTGTATGCTTGTATTAAGGCTCAGTATCTTCCAACTCTTAGACATACTAATTTCCATAGACTACATTTTTTGAGATTCATTTTACCCTCCAACCTAAACTCATGGTGACAAACTCAGTGTTATTTAAAAGTAAACAAACCAAAAGTAAACAGGTGAAACCAGATCGTAAAAGCCTTTTCATGGTAAAAATACTTAATAAATGGTAAAGAATTCAATTTGGCTTCAGCACTTTGCCTACGATGTTTATTAGCACGAAGTACCTGGTTTACTATACTAATGGACCACATGGACCTCAGCCTCCATCATCCTCAGACTGGAAGACTGCATGGTCTCAGCTCCCACAGCCAACTAGAAAGGATCATAATAGAGGTCCTGGGTAGAGTGAGAGGAACATGTGGACCAAAACTTACTGGGGTGGGGGGAGGATTGGAGGGAGAGAGGGGGCACCCCCGAGTCACCCCCTCTCCAACCCCCCAGCTCCATCCTCCGCTGCGGCCGGAACAGCTGCAGGGGCCCCGGAACAGCTGCAGGGGCCGCCACCTCCGCCTTTGCAGGCTGAGTCATCACTGAGGAGTGATGACTGAGGAAGGGGCTCAGAGGGGAGCCATCATGAGTGATGTTACCATTTTGAAAGAAGGTTGGGTTCAGAAGGTGAGAATATATTTAAAAAAACGCCAAGATACTTCCTTTTGAAGACAGATGGTTCATTCATTGGATATAAAGAGAAACCTCAAGATGTGGATTTACCTTACCCTCTCAACAACTTTTCAGTGGCAAAATGCCAGTTAATGAAAACAGAACGACCCAAACCAAATACATTTATTATCAGATGTCTCCAGTGGACCACCGTTATAGAGAACATTTCATGTAGATAGTCCAGAGGAAAGGGAAGAATAGACAGAAGCTATCCAGGCTGTAGCTGACAGACTGCAGAGGCAAGAAGAATGAATTGTAGTCCAACCTCACAAATAGATAATATAGGGGAGGAAGAAATGGATGCATCTACAACACATCATAAAAGAAAGACTGATTTTGACTATTTGAAACTGTTAGGTAAAGGCACTTTTGGGAAAGTCATTTTAGTTTGAAAGAAGGCAAGTGGGAAATACTATGCTATGAAAATTCTCAAGTTATCGCAAAGGATGAAGTGGCACATACTCTAACAAAGCAGAGTATTAACACCAGACATCCCTTTTTAACATATTCCTTCCAGACAAAAGATCATTTGTGTTTTATGGTGGAATATGTTAATGGGGGAGAGCTGTTTTTTTATTTGTCGAGAGTGGGTGTTCTCTGAGGACTGCACACGCTTCTATGGTGCAGAAATTGTCTCTGCTTTGGACTATCTACATTCCGGAAATATTGTATACCGGGATCTCAAGCTGGAAAATTTGATGCTGGATAAAGATGGACACATAAAAATTACCGACTTTGGGCTTTGCAAAGAGGGGATCACAGACGCAGCCACCATGAAGACGTTCTGTGGTACACCAGAGTATCTGGCACCAGAGGTACTAGAAGATAATGACTGGTCGAGCAGTGAACTGGTGAGGCCTAGGAGTTGTCATGTATGAGATGATGTGTGGGAGGTTACCTTTCTACAATCAGGACCATGAGAAACTTTTTGAACTGATACTAATGGAAGACATTAAATTCTCTTGAACACTCTTCAGATGCAAAATCATTGCTTTCAGGGCTCTTAATAAAGGATCCAAATAAGCGCCTTGGTGGAGGACCAGATGATGCAAAAGAAATGATGAGACACAGTTTCTTTTCTGGAGTAAATTGGCAAGATGTATATGATAAAAAGCTTTTACCTCCTTTTAAGCCTCAAGTAACATCTGAGACAGACACCAGATATTTTGATGAATTTACAGCTCAGACAATTACAATAATTCTACCTGAAAAATATGAGGATGGGATGGACTGCACTGACAATGAGAGGTGGCCTCATTTCCCTCAGTTCTCTTACTCCGCAAGTGGCCGAGAATAAATCTCTTTCATTCCAATGGAAAAAAAAAAAAAAAGATTAGGTGGGGTTGTGGAACCACTGAAACTGGCCCTTCGTCACTCTTCAGACCTGGAACCAAACTCTCTGCCTGGCTCAGCTTAGAGCTCAGCCCCACGGCTGTGGGAGAGCAATGACACCGAAGGTATATTCTGAGAACAACCAGCCACAGGACCTCAGAAGGGCAGCAGGTGTCCGGGGATAAAGCTCACACTATAGAGCCGGATGGAAACGGTGTCCTGAAACAAGTGGGGAGGAACAGCTGGAAACCAGTGTGCTCCGTGAACTTCCACCCAACTCAGGGCAAACATTTCAAATCACTATTTTTGCTCACTCCTTGGAGGTCACTGAAGGTACAAAGGTGAGCAGCACCTGCAGTTTCTACTGGAGCTCATGGGCGGGCTAGTCATCATTCACGCATGTTCACAAGCAGCCCAAAGAAGCCAAAGTGACACGTGCAGGACCTACATGGGGACAATGGAGTTTCAGTTTCACACAGGGAATATGCCATAAGCCAAATATATGTGTTTTCAATTGCTTTCTATACTAAGAAAGTAATACATCAACTAACCAAGTCACTGCCATGGAATCGATTTGGACTCATAATGACCCTTCACAAACCCTTGATAATTTATGAATTATTTTTCCATGTCTTATACTGACCGCTGTCTCCCTTCAACCGCAATATCAATCTTAAAGGTGGTCTGGGTTTATTTGAACAATTGGCCTAACTTGGGGATGTAAGCCTTGTTTTGCACCTAATTAGCATGGGAATACAAATGGGGTCATATTTATACTCATGAGCCATTGTGATTTGACTAACAGGACTTCCTGGGGCTTTCCTCTAACAATGTTTCCCTGTTGCTCACCATCCACAGAGTGGAGATGCAGCCTCGCTGCTAGTCACTCCACCACACCGGAAGCCAAGACACTCCATCTCTTCCTTTGGCAGCTGTCTGCTTCCGTAAAGATTTACATTCTGTAGCTTGATTCTGTCCTATAGGATCACTATGAGTCAGCATTGGCCCCATGGAAGTGGGCTTGGGATTTTTGGTTTTGTTTTCTAGTGTATGGTGGAGCTGTGGTGGGATGGTAGTTAAGAGACCTGGTGGGTTTGAACCACTGACCTTATAGTGAGCAATCCAACAAGTACCCCTTACAGTGCCGCCAGCGTCCTTCCTATCGTATTTCTAAAATGGCCATTTCTAAAAAAGAGGAACTTAAAGGCTCCGATAGTGTAAAGAGCCTTGTTCAACATCCCATATCTGAAGCTAGTGCTGGGATGTGCACCCAGGAGGATGTAATTCCAAGTGCTTGGCCTCACGTCTGGCGATTGTTGGGCTCAAACTCCGTGGAGCCCACTCATTATGGGCAGGCAGCCTGCCTCCCTCTGTTGTTTGAACTGCCAACCGTGAGTTGGTATCTCAACACTCAGCCTACAACGCCACCAGGGCTCCTTGAGCCTTGATTGTTGTGGGGCAATGGTTTTCACCAGGTTCTGCGTCTGATTCTCAGCAAACACACAGGCTGCAGTGTGAAAAGTTACTCCCTTCTGATTACATCCACGAGAAAGTCTCTGCTTAGTATCAGTTCTTAAACATCTAACGCTTGGCCAACCCTTTTAAGCCGAGAAAGCGGCCAAGTCTGAGCCCTGCAGGGAGGGGAAAAGCGACTCCAGTCTTACTTTCTTTAAGGTGTCTACTCTTCTATGTGCTCTTCTTGGCAAGGACACGGAGTTTCCATTTGTTGTTCTAGTATCAAATTTCTTCATAAACCTGTTTTTGTGTATAGAATACCTTTGAAAAAGGCAAAAAACTGGTGAAATGCATTACTGCGACCCTAAATGGTACCAAACTTGATTAAGTGAGAAAATTATTAAATGGGTCGTCGTGCGGACGGCAGGGAACATACGGCAAGACCCCTTGCAGGTCTTTTGGGAATGACTGAAGCTAAGGTAAATGGTGCGCAAAACTTCCTGGTAACCCGGGAACCTAACGTCTCCGCCCACTTCCGCCGGTGGCTAAACGACGCTTCAGCGCATGCGCAGACTCTCCGGCCCTCCCCGGAGTCTTGGTCCCAAGCCCGTCCGGGAGCGCGCAAACGCACGCTCGCCCGGGACGCGCACGTACGCCCCGCCCCGCCGGCTCGCAAACCCGGAGGCGGCGTGTCCCCGGTTGTTTCGTCCCCTGAGGTAATGCCCGGGAAGGCGGGGAACTTGGAGGAGGCGGAAGCCGGCGCCGAGGAGTACGGCCCGGAAGAGTACGGTCGGGAGGACTCGGGCGCCGAGGACTCGGGCCCGGAGGACTCGGACGCGGAGGAGTCGGGCGCCGAGGCGGACATGGAGGCGGAGCGGCCGCGGCCGGTGTTGCGCTCGGTGAACTCTCGCGAGCCGTCCCAGGTCATCTTCTGCAACCGCAGCCCGCGCGTCGTGCTGCCCGTGTGGCTCAACTTCGACGGCGAGCCGCAGCCCTACCCGACGCTGCCGCCGGGCACGGGCCGCCGCATCCACAGCTACCGAGGTACGCACGCGGGCCGAGCGCCCGAGGCCCGGGAACGCCCCCGCCGGCCGCGCGCAGGTGCTGCGCGCACTCGGCTCACGGCCGCGGCTCGGCCCGCGCCGCGCTCCCCTCTGCGTGCTCCCGCGGACTCCGCGACCCCGGGCGTGCGTTTCAGTTAGTCCTGGAAGAAGGGCTTCACCCCGCCGCCCGGCAGACTCCGTTGTCCCCAGTGTGGCGGCGCAGCAGGCCCTGCCTTCCTGGAGGACGTGGGCGGGGTGGGACGCAGGAACCGGTCCTGGCCTGCCTTTCGGCTGTGGCCTGCCTTTCGGCGGTCAGACAGGGTGGGGGGTGGCGTGCAGTGGGGAGCCGGCTCCGGCCCGCGCGCCGCCGGAGTGCTGCCTTCTCTGCTGAAGGAGCAGCCTGAGCAAGACCTGGTGCCTTGGAGGTGGGAAGAGTGTCCGTCGACACCAAGCGATCCCATGTAGGGTTTTCGAGAGTGCCCATCTATAAACAGGGAAGAGACATTGTTCGGTTTGCACACTGCGAAGAGTAACCCCCCCCCCAGGGGTACGGTGCTTGAGAGTGGAAGAGTACTGGGCAGGAACCAGCTACGAGAAGTTGTAACCTCGGTGAAAGGTAACTAGATCTCCCTAGGCCTGAGGCAAGTTAGCAAGCCTTGTTACCACAGTGTGAGCCCAACCCATGATGAGCCATAAGTTACAAGGTAGAACTGTTTAACATTTTTTAAAATTTGTTTTTAAACTGCTTGGTGTAGGGCTTTCTTGACCCTAATCTTTGGGAAAGCAGGTGGCCGGGCCATCTTCGTGGTGCCACTGGGTGGGTTTCAAACCGTCAACCTCTAGGTTAGCAAGGATCTTTCTTTGTGCCAACCAGATCTCCAGTCCTGTCTCTGGAGGTGCCCTGGGGGTGGAGGGATGAGGGGGCTTGCACAGCCCACCTTTGAGTCAGCTAGGTAGCCACTTCATGTCAGCCAGGTCCTCCCCGGCCTCACTCAGTTTTTACAATTATTTTGTGAGGATCCTGATGGATCTCTCTTTGCTTGATGGTGGTGTATGTATTTCCGTTTTTTCTTCTTGAACTTTTGCCCCCCAATTCCCCTGAGAGTTCTTCCAGAGATCATTTCTGTCGCCTCCCCTGTTGTATTTATGAAGTTGTATGAATTTACATTCTGCAGCATTTATCTACTACTGCTTTAAGCTGAACAACTACTGAAGTTTCCCCACCAGATCTTCAAGTGAAGTGTTTACCAACACGACTGTTGATTCTGAGGACAACCTTTCCTTCCTTAAACAGTCTAAGGCTTGGGGCTTTATGGCTACTCCCCTTTTTTGTAAAGGATGCATTTGGTTCATAAGTTCAGATCTTGTTTACGTACGGTGCAATGCACAGGTCTTAAAGTTTGCTGACCTTGGACAGATACAGCACCATCTAGGTCCAGTTGTAATTGAGAATATTCTCATCAGGCCAGAAAACTCCCTTTTGCCAGTGCCCACTCACTTCCCTTCATCCCTCCCAGTGGCCACTGCACGTCTGACTTTTCACACTCTATATTAGTTTCATCTGTTTTTACAAAATGGTCCCTTTTCTGTTTGGCATCTTCCTTTCAACATGATGGCTTTTTTGCATGACTTTTTTTTTTTAGGTAAAAATATGTAAAGGGGGCTTCAAAATGGACTTTTCCACGAACTCTTTGGAATCCCCGCAGATACCACGCATTGCTGGAATCCCCGCAGATACCAAGCATTGCCGTCTCCACCCTGTTGACTGGCACAGTTCAGTGGCCCTGCTTGCTTTCACCCTGTTCACCTCTGAATTTTTGAGAATCACAGATTTGAGGAGTTGGTGGCCACTTCTTCCGGTTTGCATTGTTTGATGTGATTTGCAATCCTGTACTTCAGGTGAACTTTGCTTTTCCATCAAGCGTACAGGAAGGTGTTGGAGTTGGAGCCTTAAGTGTATACTCTGCTGTTTATTCTCTGTTACTTTGAACTTTTTGAGACCTGTTTCCTCTTTTGTTAGTGGATCCGTGATGAAGCTTGACCAAAGGAATGTTACTGAAAGTGGCTTGTGTCCATGTAAACTGAGAGGAGGAAGGATTTCATGCAGCTGGAGGGAAATTGCTGCCTTGACTCAGACCAGTGTGGCTACTTAACAGACTCTGCTTCCTTAACAGGTCACCTTTGGCTCTTCAGAGATGCAGGCACTTACGATGGGCTTCTGGTTAACCAAACGGAATTGTTTGTGCCATCTCTCAATGTTGATGGACAGCCTATTTTTGCCAACATCACACTGCCAGGTACCGATGTTTCATCTTTTTTTTAAAAGTGGTTGTTTATTGAAATAAGTAGAGGCTGAGCCAGTTGAAGAAGCCAAGTCCTTCCTGATTTTTGCCTGATGCTAGGCCAGTAGCCTATTTCCTTTGAAGTAATGTTATTTGTGTGCACATTGTATATATGCATACTTATACACTTATGTACGCTTGTATACCTATTGAGTCGGTGGCCTCCTCTCTGGGATTGCACTGTGTGGGGGAAAGCCAGCCCCCCACAACTAATCATGGGTTCAGTTAGCACAGTTGTACAGTTAAGATATATGTAAAGATTATAATAAAGTCATAGAGAATTAGAGATTGGAGAGAGAGTCAAAGAAGTCAGACACATTTCATGATAGCATGCTCACCTCCTGGATGACCATGATCTTACCAGCCAGGTCTGCACACAACGTGGGCTGAGAGGGCAAGAGAGTGCAAGAGCAGACAGGCACTTTATTGCTAACCAAGGCTTATATCTACTTGGGCATGATTACAGGTAACCACACACGTCACAGGAAGGGGCTGTACAATAGGCACTACAGCAGTAGGAGGGGGATATACAATGGGCATAGGCGGAACAGGAAGGAAATGAGCTAGGGGTGTGCACATGATAGGAAGGGGAGGAACTAAGGGTATACATGTGACAAGAAGGGTGGACCCTAGACTCAATATAGCAGCCTAACCTTGGTCACCTTTGAGTGGACTTGACCTTCTACTACTGTCCTTATGAGAAGGGAGTAGGCCCTACTTGTGGGATAAACAGTGGTGACTGCTTGCTCTGGATGGCTGATAGCTCTTAGGGAGAATGACCCCTGACCTCCTTCTGTTGACCTCCAAGTGTATAGTCACCTGCCATGTGTATCAAGCAGCTAAGTTTGGGATATATTTGGGAGAGACAACTTTGGAAAAATCTTTGTTTCCCACAGCACTCTTTGGAGTGATTTGCAATCCTGTACTTCACGGGTGAGCTTTGCTTTTCCATCCAGATTATAGAAAAGTAGAGGAGTTGGAGCCTGAAGGATATACCCTGCTGTTTACTCTCTCTGTTACTCTGAGTTATTTGACACCTCTGTTGTCTTCTGTTAGTGGATCTCCTGTGAAGTTTGTATGCACTGATGTTACTGAAAGTGGTTTGTATAAATTTAAGCAAAGAGAGGGAGAAGATTTCATGTAGGTCAAGGGAAACGGTGGAATTGCTACCTTGACTCTGACCAGTGTGACTACTTAAGACATACATTGGATACGAAGATGTGCATCTCTAGAGCTCTTTGGGTTCCTCAGAGAGGGGCTAAATTAAAATAGCCGAACATAGAATGTTTCCTGGCTCTTGAGCAAAATTGTACTCAGATAGGTTCAGGAAGTTGGAGTATAGAGTGTATCTTATTTATAACTTTGAATGTTGAAGTTCACAAGGTTTTTAAAAAAGGTTGAATTGAACATGAACATCGTAGTTCACTATTTCAAATTTAAACAGTTTCATTAGGGTGAACCCTAAGAAACTGATGTTTTTGTGAGTTAAAAAATACCTGTCACTTCATAGGGTTCAAGCTAATATATACGTAGAGATTTTGTTTTAAGGAAGTAGTTTTATAAAAACCAACACTAATAAGTTAAACTTGGTCAATTATGCCTTAATGGATACCCATAAGGAATAGTAAGTTCCTCAGTGCCCTCAAAATAGGATACCCCAAAATCCAGTGACACACTAATTGGCTATGTCTTGCTGTGTTAGAACCACTCCAAAAGGAACAGCACCATTTTATTTTGTAGTATTGGGTAAGCTTAGCTCTGCAGCTGTCCTGCTGATTGATCACTGGTGTGGCTGCTTTCTGGGTGCCTCTCTCTGGGTGGTCTCAGGCCCTTTCCCCAGTGTGTGCTCTTATGTAAGCTATAGCTTCCTCGTTTTCTAGAGTTTGAGCCAGTGTCATTTCATCCATGGTTAGTTCTCACAAATTCCAGGCCCAGCACAGTTTCAAACAGAAGTTAACTACACAAGGGATTGAATACCATGAGGCATGCATTGGGTTTGTCAAATCTATACACTGCTGCAAAATACATGCCCACTGTTTTGTTTCCCGTCCCAAGTGAGACATGTTTGTGGTACATGTGGCCGCCATGGTTGGCATCCCCCGTCCCCTGTCCCGAGGCTGAGGGTGTGCCTTTCTGCCCTTACAGTGTACACCCTGAAAGAGCGCTGCCTCCAGGTGGTTCGCAACCTGGTCCGACCTGAGAACTACAGGAAGCTGGACATTGTCAGATCGCTCTACGAAGACCTAGAAGACCACCCAGACGTGAGGAAAGACCTGGAGCGGCTGACGCAGGAGCATATTGCGCATCAGCACACGGAAGGGGACACAGACATGATGCATTGAAGTTTCACTTGAGTGCTTCCTGTGACGGTCCTGACCAGGCCTGGGCACTCATCCTCACTGTCAGGGATCTGTCTGCCTGCTGCAGTGGACTGTGCTGCGCTGCGTCGGTGTTAGCTGACTTCACCAGGCATTGTGGGGTTGACACGTATCCCGAGCATAATGTCTGCTCTTTTTAGAAGGGTTGATCAGGAGAAAGTAGCTGCATTTTTGCCTCCCAGCAAGTCAGGCCAGATTCTGTATAATATAAGGATTGTGTGTAATTCCGTGAGGATTACAGCATACCCTTTGATTCCAAGACTGCACTAGCATCTGCTTGCAGCTGCTGTACTATGGTTGGTGACACATAGGCCTCCCTGCAGTTGGGAGGCTGAGATGACCTTGAGGCAGGGACAAGTCTGTCCCCTCTGAGACCCCGAGCACATACTGAGCTGCTTTCCTAAGTGTTGGAGGCGTTTTTTTTGTTGTTGTTGTTTTTGGCATTAACATGTATAGAGTAAGCAGGTGTTTTTAAGAGAATTGTTTTGTACTAAGCACTTGTTAATTGTTTTTAACACTGCACTTTCTCTGTTCACTCTTGTTGCAGTGTTATGTGACTGCTGTTTGTAACCCAGGTTTGGCTCTACACAGAAAATGGTGGTCCTGTGTAATTCCAATGTTATGGAGTGGAGCTACTGTGCTGGAAATAAGCTTTTGCCAAGTGCAGGCATTTCTGTTCCTTTTCAAGTTCATGACATTTCCTTTTGCTCCTCGGTTGGGTCATCAGGTGGTATCTGGTGACAGATTTCCCCTCACGGGGGAAAGCCCTCCAATGTCTGGCAGGTTATTCCTAGCACACAGTGGACTCCTGGAGTGGCCCAGGATGTTTTATAGTTTTATAAATGGACGATTCCTTTCTCAGACTGGGCTTGAATTCTTTAACTCAAACCATCCATGGAAGTTTGTATTTTTTAACTCATAGTTAACCAAAAATTGGGGAAAGTAGAAGGAAAGCTCATCCTTATAGACATGCAACCTAAATACAACCACTATTAACATTCATGAATTGTTTCCGTCTTTTTTAGGGCATATTTTGTTGGGTTTTTACATAGTTGAAAGTATACTGTATATACAATTTTGTATTCAACCCTTTCATTTAATGTAATGTGAACGTTTTATTTGTTGTTGTTTTTCATGTTATAAGCTTTATAAGCCTTTACAACAGTCTCCCTTTTATAATTATGGTTGGGATATACCCAGGCATCTCTTCAGTTTTTCAGGCACCATTCCTATTTGCTGAAATCAGAGTGAAATGAAAGAAACCAACTCACACACTTTTCTCACTACACTTGAGATTTCATGGAATTGTATTGTCAACATGCAGCATGTTCTGATAATTCTCATTCTGTGATATACTTCTAAGATGAAGTGTAGGCTGTGGGAGAAACGTGGAGGCAGAGTCTGATGTGCTGTATGAGCCAGTCAGTCCCAGAGTGGGCCAGGGTGGGGGCTTCAAGTGAAGGTGTTGGGTTAATCCAGCCTCAGTTCTACTTGTTTTTTTTTTTTTCTACTTGGTTTTTAACCAGTCTCTGTATCACAATGAGAGTCCATGTGCCTCTTACTAAGAAGTGCAGGTTAAACACGATGTTTTGTGTTGTCCAGAGAAGATGAAGAACCTGTAGTGCTCGTTGTCTTTCAGTTACAATCTTGTGGGTGTGGTCAGTGTACTGCTCTTCAGAGACATGTTTCCAATCCTGAGGGTTTGTAGTTGCTTTTCAAAGAGAAGCAGTACTTCAATACTTAATTAAATGGTGCTGAGTAAAGGAAATGGTGAGGGTATGTGGTGTTATTTTAACCAGGTTGGTTCTTCTCTGAGCTTGGTAAACGTGTTCTCACACAGACTTGGGGCAGGGGGTTGGGGGTGGGGGTGGCAAAGCAAGCAGTTAGTCTTGGTTCTTTTTTTTTTTAATTGTATTGGGGGCTCATAAACCTCTTATCACAATCCATACACAAATCCATTGTGTCAAGCACTTTTGTACATTTGTTCCCCTCATCATTTTCCAAACATTTGTTCTCTACTTAAGCCCTTGGTATCAGCTCATTTTCCCCTCCCATCCCCCTCACCCCTCCCTCATGAATCCTTGATAATTTATAAATTATTATTTTGTCATGCCTTACACTGTCCGACATCTCCCTCCCTTCACCCACTTTTCTGTTCCCAGCTCAGTTCTTTTTAACCCTGTTTTTGTTATTTTTTTAATTTATTTTTTTACTAACCCTGTTTTTTTTAAATGCTCCTGTTACCTTACTTTTCTTATAATAATGGAGTTTTACTGCCAAAAAAGTTTAATTCAGAAAACTATTAAGAAAACCATTTTTAATCGGGTAAAAGCAGTCATTTCTCCCCTCAACCCCCACCCCTTCATGAACATGGAACCCTAAAAGGTTGTGATTACTTTTCGCCAGTATTTACATTGAGATAATGATGGAAAGAAGACATTGGTGGAAATCCTTGCAGAAGGGTATGAAATAGCAGTGTCTCACATCCTTGGTATCTGAACTATCCAGACACTTTGATGCTAGGTTTCTGCCCCATTCTCAGTCACACTCTGTGCTATTTAGTGGACTTCCTGCTGACTCTTCAGTATTGACATACTTTTCCTTTCTCCCTGCCCCCACAGAACATTTTCCTTTGACCTCCCCAACATAAACGATACTTCATTAGCAGATTAGAAAAATTGGACATACTTGTGTGGGTAATCAGAAAGATTGGGCAATAGCACTAGACATAAAAGATCAAACCCACAAAACTTGATTAGGAATTTGGAATAATAGACCATAAGAAAGTATAAGTCAGCTGCACAATTGTGATTCCTGACAACAGAGCTGGGATTAATGAAAGAAAGACATAAAGGAAATTCTCTAAAAATAATGTTGCGTACAGTCCTTTTAGATCAGCGGTTCTCAACCTATGGGTCGCGACCCCCTTGAGAGTCGAACAGCTTTCACGGGCCACCTAATTCATAACAGTAGAAATATTAGTTATGAAGTAACAACACAATTTTATGGTTGGGGGTGGTCACCACCACTTGAGGAACTGACAAAAGGGTCACGGCATGAGGAAGGTTGAGAACCGCTGGTTTAGATGCTCACGGCAGCCCTGTATGTCAGTAGAATTCTCCACAGAGTTTCCAGTAGATCGCAGGTCTGCTCTGGCTGCACTTGAACCCCTGGCTTTTCAGTTAGTAGACAGGTCTGCTTAAAATTTTCACTACTCGGAGAGAGGAAATACACTGAATTACTTTATGAAAAATTGAAGGGAAGTTAGACCTTGGATGTCTCCACAGCTGTTAGCGTGATAGGGAGTGATGAGAGATGACAGGGTCTCCTCTGTGGGAGGGTGGTGGTTCATTTAGCCCAGCCCTTGAATTTTGAGCTAGCTGCTGCAGTTCTCCAGTGCTTGGGTGTCCCAGACAGGAACTAAAGGTATGCATTGTCCCAATGAGTCTGGGTTACCTTGCCTCGGGACAACTTCAGGGAGCAGAGAGGAATCTTGAGGCAATGTCCCAGAGACTCCTTTATGTCTCCTTGAGGTGGGAGAACAGTTTTACCCATCAATAGATGAAAATGTTTTAAAAGACCCTTTGGGAACAGTTCTCAATACTAAAAGTGAATTGTACATTGATAGAGATTGATCAAATAAGTTATCGTACTTCTAAATAAATCATTAATGGTAAAATGGGTGTTTAATCATTGCCGTTTTTGAGGGAAAGAGCCCTGCTAGTGTGGTAGCTTAAACAATGGGTTGCTAACAGCCAGGTTGATGGTTTAAATCCACCAACCACTCCATGGGAGAAAGATGAGGCTGTTGGCTCCCATAAAGATTTATTTTTTGTTTGAAACTGACTGTCGTAGCAATTGTACAATACTGTTTGATGTGGTTGCACTACAGAATGTTATGGTATCTGTAAGAGCTCCCAATAAAATGACTTAAGAAAAACGATTTAATTTTTCAACAGTTTCTTTGGCAGTTCATCCACATAACATACAATTCAGTAGTTCAATCATATCAAGGGGAGTTGTACAATCATTGCCATAATAAATTTTAGAGCAATTTCTTCCTTGTATTTATTGTTGTTTGTGTACCATATATACTCATACATAAGCTGAGTTTTTCAGCACATTTTTTACACAGTTTATGGTAAAATTGGGTCCCTCGGCTGATACTCGGGTCGGCTTATACTCAAGTATATACAGTAAATTTTTTTCAATTTGGGACAAAAATATACACAACAAAACATTCTCCAATTTGATAACTTCTACGTGCATAGTTCAGTGCCATTGATTGTAATCTTCACGTTGTACAACCATTATTGATAGCCTTTTCCACAGTCCACCACTGTTGAACCCAAAGCTGCCTATGCAAAACCTCTCTCCTTCACCGTGGCAACCATTGGTCAGCTTTGGTATCCGTTTATTCCCCCTCAGGAGTTTTCTTGATTATGATACATGTTACACATGTACATAGTTAAGACACTTTTAATTTTATTTAAGACACTTTTAAAGAGTTGTGCATACATCATCTCTATCAGTTTCGGGGTCCCTCCCCACTCCCATAAAGATCTGTCTCAAACACCCTGTCTTGTAGTCACCGAGTTGGAATAGACTCAGTGGCAGTGAAAGGATAGCCACATTCCGAGCTTTGTAAGAATGTGCAGAATTTGTGCGGCAGCAGTCGAAAGCACAGGAAACAGCTTGGAGCCATGTGTGTGCTACCATATTTACTGAGTGCCACGGTGTCCCAGGAGAACAGGGAACAGGATGATGATCCAGGCAGACATGGTTCTTGTTCTTTTATTTGTTTATTCTGGTCCCTGATCTTACAGAATGGAATTGTTCCCATGACCTTTTTTGAAGCTTATTTGCAGAGTTATAAAATAAGAAAAATGTGATGAAAGTTGGGAACCAAAGAGATCCATTTTTAAAGAAGATAAATACAAAATAAATAAAATAGTGTAGTTGCAGCTCTTCCACAGAGGAAATCAAGTGGATTTCAAGTTACAGACTTTTAAACTTGGAAAGATGAATAAATGACAGCATAACCTCAACACAAGTGAATAACCCTCACATTGCTCTGTAATGGCTTCCCCCCTGCTGGGTGGACATCACCTTCCTGTGTAACAAAGGAATTCACTGGGTGGGTCTGATGTAGCTACTGGCCTGGGAAGTTCCTGTGGGAAACCAGGCCTGACCTCTGCTGCTACAGAGATCTGGAAGAGATTGAAATGGAAGACCAGGCCACTGTTGAAAAGGCCGTGCCCAAAGAATTTCAGAGTGAATGAACTGTTCCCTTGACTGAGGGATTGCTGCTCAGCTTGGGTCGCAGACTGGTTTGAAGGCATGTACGTGCCCTCCATGCTGACTCCGTGCTTCTCTGCAGAAGGCTAGAGTGCTTAGCCTGCAAGAAGAACTGGTCTGCAACCCCACTGCTCAGGCTGCAGAACGGGCGGGAACAACCAATAAATAGTCTTAAGCTATCCTTTTACAGTCTTTTAGAAAATGGAAATAAGGTAAAAGGAAAATAAATACGTTTCTTTAAAAAATCATATTTAGTAAATACTAAAACACAGCAATGAAGCAAATAATAAAGGAAACCTACAAGCTCAGCACAGAAAAGTATGAGGAACAAAGAAACCAGCAATGTCATAAGGATAACAGCAAAATTACAATAATACACACCTATCGGTAATTACACTGAATATTAACATTAAATGAACTAGTCGAGACACAGGAGTAGAATGGATAGAAAATGACCCGTCAATATGCTGTCCACAAGTGACACACATTAGACACAAAGACAAAAATAGACCAAACAAAGGATGGAAAGAGTTCTTCAAGCTAATGGCAATTTAAAAAATGGCAGCAGTGACAATGTTGATTTTTTTTTTTGGATAAAATAGGCTTTAAGGCAAAAGCCAGCAAAAGAAAATTATAATGTGATTGAAGGGTATGTTAGGGTTCTCTAGAAAAACAAAACCAGGATTATATATATATATATATATATATATATTTAGATAGATACAACATAAACAGCTAATTAATTAGTCTATAGAGCAGTACAAATGACTCAGTGTAACTCACTTCTGTAAGACAGCTAATCACTGGCAGTCCTTCAAGTCTTGAAGGCCACTGGGTGCAAGTCAAGGAAGCATATAGCTGAGTCCTCTGTAGAACAATGCAGGCAATCTGGTCTGGTCACAGGCAGCAAATGGTAAGGCAGGTCACCAATAGTCATCCAGATGACAGGGTCCGACAGTCCTCAACTCAAGCAATGTATACTCCAGTAGCGTGCCGAATCAGGTCTTGAAGGAACCTCAAACTATAGTGACACATCCTTGGATTGCGTGTCCCACAGGTAGTGTAAGTGTAGCTCGCAAGTTGAGGCAGAGAACCAGCTGAGGCAGCTGCCCACTGGTCTGATCATCAAAGAGCAAGAGACAAAGACAAGGGTAGCTGGGCCATTTATCTCCCTGCCTTTCAATTAATCCCACATGTGTCCATTGGCCAGGTTGACACAATAAACCTATCTATCACAAAAGGTCAGTGAACAAGAGGACATAACCAATTCAAACAATCCCAGAATATAGAAAGGATGGAAAGCTCCCAGATTCATTTTCTGAAGTGAATTAACCGTGATATGAAACCAGACAAAGACTACAAAAAAGAAAATTCTATATCAATATTACTCATGAACATAGATGCAAAAATTCCCAACAAAATCCTAGCCAATAAAGTTCAACAATGTATTCAAAACATAATGCATCATGACCAAGTGGGGATTCATAGCAAGTATGCAAGGATGTTTCTGCCTTCGATAAGCAATGAATGCCACCTATCACATAAAGGAAAATAACTAGATGATCATATCATTTGACATAGAAAAGACATAACACCCAATACCCATTCCTGATAAAAACACTCAAGGAAACAGAAGGGAGATTCCTTAGCATTATAAAGGGCATGTCTATAAAACTAATGGCCAACATGATGTTCGAGAGAAACAAAGCTTTCCCTAGTTCTTAGAACCAGAAAGGATGCCCTTTGTCATGACACCTATTCAATCTTGTGCTGAAAGTCTTAGCCAGAGCTATAAGGTAACAAAGGGAAACACACACACACACACACACACCCAAAGGGAAATAATCAAATATATCCACATTGGCAAAGAAGAAGTAAAACTCTTTGCAGATGATCTGACTCTATACTTAGAAAATCCCAAAGGTTTAGGAATAAATTATTAAAATGAGTTGAAAGATTGAGCAAAGTGGCAGAGTACAAGATTAACATACAAATAACAGTCCAGTTCCTTTACACTAACAGAGCTGTCATGGAAAAGAAATCAGGAAAACAGTGCCATTTACAGTAGCCATTCAAATGATGAAATAATTAGGAATAAATATAACCAGAAAAACCAGACTGATACAAAGATAATGACAAAGCACTATTATAAGAGATCTATATAATGATATACACATAGATCTATTTCTCCATCCTCATATATAAATATGTTTACATATGTACATGCCTTTAGTTAGACCTAGAAATGCCCTTTGCCTCCTAGATCTTTCCTCTATTTACTTTTACTTTTTCCTCTTGTCCCACTATCATGCTCAGCTTTCATTTGGGTTTCAGTAATTCCTCTCCATTACATTACCCTTGATCACACCCTACCAGGCTTCTTGCACCCCTCCTCACCACCGATTTGGATCACTTATTCCCATGTCCCTGGGTTTGTTAACACCACTTCCTCCCCCCCCACCTCTCCCTCTCCTATGTCCCCAACCCCGGAACCATAGGTTTCGTGTTTTCTCCTTCAGATTGCTCATCCAGCCTATCTTATTTAGACAGACCTGCGGAGATAATAACATGCACAAGAACAAGACAGAGCAAAACTAAGTAACAAAAGAAAACAAAACAACAACAAAAAGAAAAGCTTGTAGGTAGTTCAAGAACTGTTTGTTGGCCTTTAGGAGTGTTTTCCGGTTGAGTTTGATGGGGTGCCAAGTCCTCACCCCAAAGTCTATTTTTGGAATTCCCTGGGGACTTTCTTGCTCTGTTCCCCTTTCTGTTCTGTTGCACACCCTTAGTGTTTTGCCTCGGTGTGGTGGGATCAGATCAGGTGCAATTCCCACACTGTGTCTCCAGTGTTGTTCTCTGTAGGGCTATGGGTCAGTGAGGGATGGCGTGTCTCATAGTGGAGCTGGCCATATGGTCTTCTCTGTGGATTGGTTACTCTGAGTGGGAATATCATCCTCAAGGATTGGTGGCCCAGGATGTGCTCAACTCTCTTTCTCCCCCTTCATTTGCTCCCGTGTGCTCTGATCAGACATGTCCCTCTCCCTGAGCTGCAGCTTCAGTTCTGTCCTCTGAAATAAATTCTTCTGGGGGGAGGGGCAGGTGTCCACTTAGTTGGGATTAGCACTGGTCACTCAGAACTCTCCACTGGTTCCTTACTCCATGCGGGTATGTTGCATTCACATCATGGAGCACTGGGTTTAAGTCTGGTCCCTCTTTCCCTGTGGAGATATAAATAAGACCCTCCCCTGAGGTGGGTTAGTACCCTGTTCCCCTGCTACCCTTTTTTTTTCTTACCCCCCTTCCTTTTTAGTAAACTACCGTATGTATCCCTGGATTTGGTCTGGCCCCTGCCATACTACCTGGACTTCACCCAGCGATGTTTGTATATTTATAGGTTTAGTATTAAGGTAGCAGATGGACATTTGACCTCCACTCAAGCACTCCTCAATACTGGCATTCCATGATGCTCACCTTCCCAACACAATCACTGAAGACAAAGCGGGTACATAAGCAAATGTGGTGAAGAAAGCTGATGGTGCCCGGCTATCAAAAGATAGTGTCTGAGGTCTTAAAGGCTTCAAGGTAAACAAGCAGCCATCTAGTTCAGAAGCATCAAAACCCACATGGAAGAAGCACACCATCCTGTATGATCACGAGGTGTCAAAGGGGTCAGGTATCAGTCATCAAAGAACAAAAAATGAAATCATTGTGAATGAGGGGGAGTGCAAATTGGGGACCCAAGACCCATTTGTAGGCAACTGGACATCCCATTACAGAAGGGTCTCAGGGAGGAGATGAGCCAGTCAGGGTGCAGTGTAGCAACAATGAAACATACAACTTTCCTCTAGTTCCTAAATGCTTCCTCTCCCCACCCCTCCTCCACTATCATGATCCCAGTTCTACCTTAAAAATCTGGCTAGACCAGAGGATGTACACAGGTACAGATAGGAACTAGAAACAGGGAATTCAGGAGAGTGCCAAGAGTAGTGATACCAGGAGGGTGGGGTGTAAAGGGGGAACCAATTAAAAGGATCTACATATAACCTCCTCCCTGGGGGACAGACAACAAAAAAGTGGGTGAAGGGAGACATCGGACAGTGTAGGATATGACAAAATAATAACATAAATTATCAAGGGTTTGTGAGGGAGGGGGAATCAGGGAGGGAGAGGGGAAAAATGAGGACCTGATGCCAAGGGCTTAAGTTGAGAGCAAATGTTTTGAAAATGTTGAGGGCAATGAAAGTACAAATGTGCTTTACACCATTGATGTATGTATGGATTGTGATAAGAGTTGTATGAGCCCCTAATAAAATGATGTGCAGAGTATAGCACAGGGAATCACAATAAGATCAAGCAAGTCAGTGCTGGAGGGAGAGATGAGATTAGATCCAAAGAAATGCAAGCAGAGAGATTTAAAATAGAAAGTGAAGTTTGGAAGTGAGAAGCAAAGAGGCAGGGAGTAGGAAGGCACCTTTGCTTTCACGAGTGGAGAGAGGTATAGGTCAAGAAGCAGATTTAGAATTTAGAATAGCTTATCCCATTAGCGTTACAGACAGGGAGCTTAACGAACAGCACCCACAAGGGAGGCAAGAATGGTGACATGACACGCTGCCTTTCCCTTTAACGAAAGATCTCAAGCAAGCTGTATCTAACTGTGGTCCAGACTCACCCTTTGTAATTAGTGTGATAACATCTCTGGCCAAGGCTGAATACTGGATTTCTGCTGACTAGAGGACGCTGACTAAGGTGTGTCTTTCACCTTTAGAATCTTTGCAATATCAAATGTGGAACGAAGCAGCCCTTTCATGAGCACGCAAAAATGCAGAAGAGAGTGTATATATAGGGATTCATCAGCTGCTAGGAGATGAAAATTACGTCACAGTTGAGGCGCAACTACAGTTTCCGGAGCTGATATTCGCAAAGGTACGAGAAGTCTGCCTAAAGGTCGGGGAGAAAATAATACCATGAGGAAGCAGGCGGCTGGGTTACACGGCAGTGAAGCAAAGGAATGATGAGCCTTCTACAGATTTCATAACCAGAAGCAGATGGACGCCTGCTCACCAACCACCAGGGGACCTACATCCTGCAGGACAACGACTTACCCAAGTTCCTGGCCTTCACCTGCGGCCTCCTGCGCGGCACTCTCAGCACCCTGGGCATCAAGAGCCTGGTCACCGCCTCCGTGACAACGCTGCCCGCCTGTAAGTTCCAGGTGGTGATCCAGAGGGCCTGATGGACCCCTCCTTCAGCTGCGCCTCACCGATGCACCCCACTTCTGTTGTCCCTGAAAATGGGCCCCTACCAAATCTCACCACTGCCCCCTGACAACCGGTTTCCCAGAAAGAACCAGATGCTTAGGATCTAGGGGTGGCTGACTTTGGGGGTGGTCACAGGCCTGGTGTTGGGTGCCCAGCACAAGGGGGGATCTCACAGGGATGCAGGGGAGGGGGGGGGGGTGTCACTCAGGCAGGTGGTGGATATCCAATAAAGGCAGAAGGAAGAAGCAGGAAAAAAAAAAAGTTCTCATAATTAGATAGCTCTCTAGATTCCCTGAGACCTGGAAGTCATAACAATGAACTCTATCTAAACAGTTTTACAGGTTCATGACCAAGCAAGTTAACTGAGATAGCTAGCAATGATCTAATATCTGCATTGTTTTTGTTTTTTAAGAAATTATTATTTTTATTAAATTAATAAATCTTTTTATTGGGGCTTATAAAGCTCTTATCACAATCCGTACATATATCAATTGAACAAAGCACCCTTATACATTCGTTGCACTCGTCATTCTCATAATTCACCTTCCACTTGGATTCCTGGATTCAGCTCGGTTTCCCTTCCCCGCCCCCCCTCCCTGCATTGTTAAAACAGAAGGGAGAGAAGAGAAGTCTTATGTGTGACAAAGTTCATTTAGTCATTTTAACTAAAAATTTTTTCTCCTTGTTAAAAGCTTGTAACAAAGTTAGGGCAGATAAACACATGTTCACTTTCACAGCAAAAGCTGATCCTAAGAGGTCCCAGGAAGATGGGAATTGCATTTGGGATCCAGGTCCATTGGTCACCTGGAGGAAGGGCTATACACTTCTGTTTTTACAGAGTAAAGCTGATGGACTCCCTTTAGAAGGACACAACCACATTTGGAAAAAGATGAACAACAAGCACCCGATCTTAACCATAATTCTGTGTCCAGGTTGCTGACACCCGGTAGGGAGGAGCTATTGTTTATTTTTTCACACGCAATGGAGATAGATGGATTTCTTTTCAGCCAGCAAGGCCCAGAAGAAAGGAAGGAAGCTCATGCTGTGCCCCGAAAGTTGAGAGAACAGCCAGACATCCTGATGAGGAAGGCAAAAATTTTAATTTCACTGTGGGTTTTGAAAACTCTGCCTTTATGTGTGGGTGCCAGCCCTAGCTGTTTAGCTGTTAACTCTCAAGCATGGACTAACTGGCTGCTGCTTAATGAAGCCAGCTGTGGTTTCCATATGATAATGGGTGGAGCATCTGCAGAATATGAACACTCCACCACTGTGCAGGGGAGAGGAGACATGGAAACCTGTAAAGTTATGAGTTACCGGCATGTCGGTGCTGACAGACTCAAACGCCTCAAATGTCAGGGGCCCCATGGAAAAGTGGTAAGAAATGACATAGTAACTATCATTGATTGGGACCCCCATGGAAAGTTTCTAACTAACCGCTCAGAGGAATCCAACATCACCTCATATGATTATGTCAGTAATTGTGAGTGCCACAAGACCCCTAATGGCCTTGCCACTACCAGGTCACAGTTGACAGCCAAGCATGAAGGCGGCCTTGCACCTCCCCGCCTCAGGTTACTGAAGCCTGTGACAGGACATGAACAGTGGGACCTGTGGAAATTACCTCTTGCCACTAAGCCTTTAACAGGCTACACAGGAAGCCTTACTGGCACCAGTCAGTCTGGCTATACGATTCACAAGAATGAGACTGGATACATAGTCTCGTGTGTAAGCTGCCTTATGTGCTTCTGTAGGAAACATCATCATAAATGAAACCGCTGGCAGTGCCACTTGCCATACTTGTAAATTGTTCACTTGCATTAACCATGCGCTGCTTATAAACCTTTCAAAAGACAGCATCCTCAGCCTAAAGAGCAGGATGGGGTGTGGTTCCCGGTGGAGATGAAATGCAGATATGGGAGAGCAGTCCAGAATTGTCCTTCTTGATGCAAGTGGTGTCGGAGATGCTGAAAAGACCTCGCCAATTCGTGGGAATGCTGATCGCAGCTATAATTGAACTTATAGCCATTGCCACCACTGCTGCCGTCCCTGGGAGTGCTTGACCAGAGTCCATCAAAAGCGAACATTTTGTGCAGAAGTGGCAAGTGAACTCACATCAGCTCTGGGCCACTCAGGCAAAGGTGGACAAGGAATTGGGGGGTGGGGTGGGGAAGTAGTGGAGCTGCAACAAACTGTCCAGTGGTTGGGAGATCAAGTCATGGATTTGCAATATCAATTACTGCTAAAATGTGATTGGAATGTAACTGATTTTTGTATAACTCCTTACCCATATATTAAAACATCGCATGATTGGGATTTGATTAGAAAACATTTGCAAGGGCTTAAGGGAAACATTTCATTAGATGTTGATCAGCTTAAGGAGGATATTTTCTATATATTCAAAGAAAAACTTGAGGCATCTCCTGGCTCTGACATGATTAAGCAATTGGTAAATGGCATGGACGGGTTGGATCCTCGAGCTTGGGCTCAAAGTATTTCCCATAGCTTAAGTTCCAGTCTGACTGTGTTGTGTATCATCCTAATTCTGATGCTCGCAGTCTTGTGTTGCTTCTATAGGAAGCTAAGAGATATGAATGAAGAGAGACCATGTTGCCTCCGTGACACTATTAAATCTTAAATGTAATGCAGAAGTGGGACATGTGGGAAACTAGCACTGAGGGAAAGAGACCTGGGTCTTATTCCCTGACTGGTACGGCAGGAATCTGGAAGGCCCGCGGAACGCGGTAGGAAGGCCGCCACTCTGGTGGTTGGAGACATAGTCCGAGTACATTTTCTTGCGTTAATCTATCATTTCCACAGTTTCTCTCCCCTTAAAGCTGTGTTGCCTTAAAGTAAGCACATGGTTGAGTCTATCTCCCTATAGAAGCAGACATTCCTATTGCTCTATTTCTTCCTGCTGCGGCATCCAGCCCCTCTCATACCTTCCCCCAGTAGCAGTTGGGCATAGGGGGACTTTTGTCCCCCGTGCCTGGACGTTTACCATACACCTGAATTTTTGGCTATATTAATTTGGTCATTAAATTTGCCTTGACAGCTTTCAATGTATAGAAAATAACCACTCCGCCCCTGTGGCTCTTTTAATAAACAAAAGGGGGAATTGTGGTATTATAAAGAGACTTTCCCCCAGCTTTTTCTCCCCCGAAGACATGCCAAACACTAGTGGCTATTTGCCAGCATATGGTGGGAGGTCAGATGCTTAGAGACATCCTCCCTGAAGGCAGTCAGTTGCCAGACTACTGTCTGTTCCCACCACAAGAGGGTCCCACTCCCTGCTGTTAAGGACAATGGGATACTTTTCCCTAAAGGCTTGCTGCCATCAGTCTGGTCCCTGTAGGTGGGGTTTGTACCCTACTGATAATGGCTTCTATAGTGAGCCAGAGAACAGCTCAAACCAAGCTCAGTGACATCCAAAATTAAGCTGTCTCCCTAAATCTAGGATCCACCCACCTTGTCACTGTACCTCTTATACCTCCCCTTCCTATTGCATGTAATGTATACCCTTAGATCAGCCCCCTCTCATTACTGTAGTACCTATAGCACAACCCTTTCCTGTGATGTATGTCTTTACCTGTAATTAGGGGCTTGTATGCCCCCAAAGAGATATAAGCCTTGGTAAGCAATAAAGAAGCTCTCTCTCTCCAGTCCTCTCCCCATTATCACTTGCCCTGGCAATTCCCACCTTGCACATCTGCACGTGGACCACCAAGGGGGTTGAGGTGAGCATGCTACCATGAAATGTGTCTGATTCCTTTATTTTAATCTCTCTTCTATCTCTCATGCTCTCAATGACTTTACCATAATCTTTACTTATTATTGCTTACAATTGTGCCTACCCAGACTTATGATCATTTTTTAGGGGCTGGCTTCCCTGACAAGGCATAATCTGCTTGTATTTCTCCTACAACTTTAAAATGAATAAAAAAATAGATCAAATGATAAGAATTTACACATTAACTTAGCTACATCTGCCATGACTGAGTTTATAACCTTCTCTGTCTGATAATGAGACTATTCATGTCCCTCCACTATGATCAGAGGGAATTCATCAGAAGCTTAATTCATGTGTGGATCCTGCAAATGGATTTTGGGCTTTCACTGTATCCATAGCCCTCTGAAAACCAGGTGTTCATGATTTAAGCTCTAATACCATTCTTTTCTTTGGATTCGGATTATATGATTTACAATCCGTGCATCACATAGGCTGGCGTGCTTGCTCCTTGTGGACTTAGTTTGACACCTCACTTAGACGACTGCTTATTTGGAGACAAGCCTGGAAGAACCCAGACACTATTCCTCCTGATTAACCAGGCACATCTAGTTTCTTCATGACCTATACACTTAAAAAAATCATTTTATTCGGGGCTCATACAACTCTTTTTAAAAATCATTTTATTAGAGGTTCATATTAACTCTTATCACAACCCATACATACATCAATTGTGTAAAGCACATTTATATATTCATTGCCCTCAACATTCTCAAAACATTTGTTTTCCACTTAAGCCCCTGGCATCAGCTCCTCATTTTTCCTCTCCCTCTCCGCAGCCCCCTCCCTCATGAACCCTTGATAATTTATAAATTATTATTTTGTCATATCTTGCCCTGTCTGATGTCTCCCTTCACCCACTTTTCTGTTGTCCGTCCTCCCCCAGGGAGGAAGTCACATGTAGATCCTTGTAATCGGTTCTCCCTTTCCAACCCACCCTCCCAGTATCGCCACTCATACCACTGGTCCTGAAGGGATCATCCGCCCTGGATTCCCTGTGTTTCTGGTTCAAATCTGTACCAGTGTACATCCTCTGGTCTAGCCAGACTTGCAAGGTAGAATTGGGATCATGATAGTGGGGGCCGGGGGGAAGCATTTAGGAACTAGAGGAAAGTTGTATTTTTCATCATTTCTACATCGCACCCTTTCTGGCTCATCTCCCCTAGGCCCCTCTGCAAGGGGATCTCCAGTGGCCTACAAATGGGCTTTGGGTCTTTCCACACTCCACCCCTCATTCACTATTGTATTGGACAGGGTTCTCTAGAGAGACAAACCAGATTTTTAGTAATTATATATAAATATATTTATAAAGATAGATACATAATTCAAGAAATAAACCGTTGCGGGGAATGTATGGATGTGCTTTATACAATTGATGTATGTATATGTATGGATTGTGATAAGAGTTGTATGAGCCCCTAATAATATGTAAAAATAAATAAATAAATAGACTTATTTCTCCAAAAAAAGGAAATAAACCGTTAAATTATATACAGATAGATAATACAAGAAATTAACAGTTAAATTATAAAGCAGTGAGACACTAGCAGTCCTTCAAGGCTTGAGAGCTGCCAGTTGCCAGTCCCCTTCTGTAGAGAGAGCTGGGCTATATATACCCAGGCAGCAAACAGCAAGGCAGGTCCCCAACTGTCAGTCCCCAGCTCCAGAGATGAACATTCCAATCGTGTGGGCTTAAAGGGACCTCAACTTACTGTGACACAGTCCACAGGCTAGGCATCCCACAGGTAGTGTACCCCTTTAAACTGAGGCACAGAACAACCAAGGTGAGGCTCACCGAGCCATTTATCCCTCTGCCCTTCAGTAAATCCTACTTGTGTTTATCAGTCAGGCTGGCACAATAAACTATAGCAATCCACCCCTTGCCAGCCTGGCACCTGTACACAATTCTTTACCCATACATACTTATATAATTTCCAGATATTAATGAAATCACACTTATACTTATCATCAATCATCTATCATACATATAAATGAAAACACACTGAGTCAAATTATATCTGAAATAACTATAGCAACTATGGTAAGATTTTTTGTTCTGATGATGCCTGTTACCCGATCCCTTCAACACCTTGTGATCACACAGGCTGGTGTGCTTCTTCCATGTGGGCTTTGTTGCTTCTAAGTTAGATGGCCGCTTGTTTACCTTCAAGCCTTTAAGACCACAGACGCTATATTTTTTTATAGCCGGGCACCATCAGCTTTCTTCACCACATTTACTTATTCACTGGCTTTGTCTTCAGCAGTGTGTTGGAAAGGTGAGCATCATAGAATGCCAATTTAATAGAAGAAAGTATTCTTGCATTGAGGGAGTACTTGAGTGGAGGACCAATGTCCTTCTGCTACCTTAATACTAAACCTATAAGTATATGCACATAGATCTATTTCCCCATCCTCATATATAAATATATTTACTTATATACATGTCTTTATCTAGACGTCTATACATGACTCATACACTTGAGCCCTTGTGTGGTTTTTACCTCTCATTACCATTGGGAACCACGCTATAGTGAGCGTATGAATCTGTGTTGCATCTGCAGATTATGAATGGAACCCACCAACTGCCCCAAGGGAGAAAGATGAGGCTGTCTGCTCCCATAAAGTCTTGGAAACTTTAAGGGGCAGCTTTACTTTGTCCTATGTGGCTGCTAGGGGTTGGAATGGACTCCGGGTCAGTGTGTGTTTCTTGGGGGGGAGGAGACATTGCCATTTTAACACGTGATAATTTACTTGGTGTTTTTTATTTATTACGAATGTCCATCTCTCAAAACACCTAGATTATAAATCCCATGAAACCAAAAGACTTATGCCCACCCAGTGCTCTCCATTCAGTGGATACTGGCTCATAGTGATTCTGCAGGGCAGAGCAGATGGCCCCGCAGGAATGTAAGAATTCTCAAACTGCAGTTCTGTATGGGCCTCACTGTGTCCGGCAGTCCAGTGCTCGAAGCCAAGCGCCCCTCAGGCTTTTTTTAATGTTTACCAATCCCAGACACATGCCGACAAAGTTTCTGAGGCTGTCGACCTCTATGGGAGTGGACCGTCACAGCTTTCTCCTGTGGGGCAGCCTGTGGGTTTGAACGACCAACCTTTCGACAGTGATCCTAGAGCTCCTATATCTAGGTCAGTGCCTGGCCAGACGCCAGGTATTCAGTACAATATTTGGTGAGTGAGTGTATGTCGTTTAGAGCCAGGTACAGTGGAAATGGATTCAGAAGGGTATCAGACTGCCATAGAAGAAAGCCTCCTTCCCCCCATCCCCCATCCTTACCTCCCCTTCACCCACACCCACACCCACCCCGGTGGCCTTGTGTTGCTGAGCTTGGTACCCCTTGTTGACCCAGCTCCGGGGTAGCCCGCTGCTAACCGCGTCGTGCCGCTGGCGGCCGCTCGGGGGCAGTGGAGCCCGCCGCCCCGTCCCTCCCACTTGCCGCAGGGCCGCCGGGAGGGAGCCGCCCACCCCGGGCAGAAGCCGGGTCCGGCCGCGGGGCGGCTCATTCGCTCCCCGGCCTGGCCTTCGGGCACGTCCCCGCCATGTGCTGCTACATCTACCAGCTGCCTTCCTGGGTGCTGGACGACCTGTGCCGCAACATGGACACCCTCAGCGAGTGGGAGTGGATGCAGTTCGGTGAGTAGGGCTGGGGGCGCAGGCGAGGTCGGGTGTGATGGATCGAGCCCACCGGGTCACCCGCGCTGCTCTGGGTTTCGGTTTTACTAGTCCCAGGGCTGGGCTGGTTGTAAGTGACCTGGGCCTGGACGAGCCTTGCTCGGCATCCGCGCAGCGCCGGACCCCTCCCTGAACCCCAGTTGGATTACCCTGGTTGCGGATGTGACCCGGGGTCCGCTGGCGCTGAGCTTTCTGTTGGGAACCACTGCCAGCTGTTTTCTTGTTCTTCACCAGTACCTTTGCTTTGCTGCCGCCCACCGTGAAGCGTCATCCTGTAAGCATGACTCAAAACAATTCTGACTCACCGCGACCCTGACTGGCTGTCTAAGGCAGTGTAGGACTGCTCTGTGGATTTCTGAGGCTGCGAACTGTATTCGCAGAAAATCTCATCTTTCTCCCATCAAGCGGCTGGTGGGTTGGAACTGGAAACCATGAGAGTAGCGGTCCAATGCATAATCCACCAACCTCCTGGGCCCCCTTCCCCCAAGCTCAATGTCTTCCTGTCGATTCTGACTCATTGCCGCCCAGGGTAGATTTGCCCCTGTGGGTTTCATAGTCTAATTCCTTACAGGAGTAGGAAAATCTCCTGTTGCTCTGGTGGAATAGTTATTCATGTGCTGGGTACTGTTCTGGCCTTTACAGGTATTATTTTATTTAATGGGCTGCAAAGGGGAGGTGTGGGACTTGAAACCCCACAGTCTGGCTCTAGCAGGAAAGAAGATGTTGTAATTCCTTGGTGCCCCCCAGCCCTACCTCATCTCTCCCAACTTTCACCTGAGATGTTGATCAGGTGACCTGGATATTTAGAAAGAAGTTGTGGTGGGGGTGTGTGTGGGGTGTGTGTGTACTGTAGATGACATTTGTATCTTCATAAAAATTGTTGTGAGGAGTAAAATTATAGTATTAAAAAAAGCAGCTAAATACATAATTAGATACCCATGTAAGTTAATCTGCCCTATTGGGTTGCTAGAAGTTAAAATCAACCCAACAGCACAACAATAAAGAAGCGCTAAAGATGATCATTTTTCATTTTGTTTTAATCAATGTAATAGCTCGTGCTAATTTATTTTTAAAATAATGTGCATATTTTTTACTTGGTCACTTAAATTACAAAATAACACATTTAAAAGAGTGTGTATACAGTTGAAATACTACTACTAATAGAATGACAATGTGTGAGGTGGAGTCAGAAAATCCATGGAAAACTTCCATTATCTTTTAATTTCATTTTTCCATTCATTTTTGAAGCCCCCTCATGTGTTATCCATTAAGTTTGGCCAAGAAATGCTTATTTTTTTGAAATGCATATTTTTAAGAGTAGTTTTCAGCTGGGGAGAATTTACTCCCGAGGAGACATTTGCAATGTTTAGAGAGAGACCTTTTTGGTTGTCACAAATTGAGAGATGCTTTGCAGAGGCCAGGGTTAGTACTTAAAATCCTACAGTGCCCAGGGCAGTCCTCCCCAGCAGAGAATTGTCCAGGGTCAGTAGTGCCAAACCTGAGAAGCCCTCTTTTAACCCAGTAAGAAACATAATGCATGCTTATGGCAAAATATTTTAAGCGAGAAAAGATTAGTTAAAATTCTATCACCCAGGGGTAACCATTCTCCCCCTCCTCTTCTTTTTCTCTCTCTTCCTCTTCCTCTTCCTCTTCTTCTATGGTTTTATTTATTTATTTTTTCTTCTGTTTTATGGTGAACCGTTTTCCACTCAACAAGGCGCACACATGTTGTGTCAGCTTTCTTACATGCAGTCCCCTCTGCGTCCCATGCTTTCCCCATGTTCTCCTTCTGTTTCTGTGTTCACTTCTCCTTCCCTAATCTCCTGAACTGTGTGTGCCTTTGGTTAGCTGCTGCCCTTTTGATCTCAGATGGTTGATCAATCGTTCAAAGTTTGTTTAGCACCCTAGTGCTAGGCTCTTCCTATGAACCTGCTATCTGATGGCAAATTGAACTACAAAACTTGGTTCATTTCCAAAACTGATGGGTGACTAAGGGTCATCATCTTAGGGTTCCATTAGTCCTTAGAGCTTGGTATTTTTCATAATTTTGAGTTCTTTTCCACATTTTGTACCCCTCTCTGCCCAGGACCTTGTAATGGGATCATTGTCAGAGCAGTTGGTGGCGGTAGCTGGCCACCACCAAGTTCTTCTCGTCTCAAGGTCATGGAACCTGGTATTCCTGTGGTTCATTAGTCTGTTGGACTAACTGCCTTCTGTTTCCTTTCCTCTGGACAAGGAGAGCCAATTGTTTTACTGTGGATGACTGCTCACAAGCTTTTCAGACCTCAGTCACTATTGACCAAACTAGGATGGGGAACATTGTCTTTATGGACTGACTATGTTATGCCATTTGACCTTGATGTCCCCAAGACCATGGTCCTGAGTCCCCAGGCTGAGCAACTCACCTCTTGAGGTGTTGGGTTATGTCTAAGGAAGTGTGTGTGCATCACTTTCCCTCCCGTGTGGATAGATACAGCAGAAATACAGCACAACCACCCAAACAATAATAGCAGAAGCTCACATCTGATGGCTGTTTGCTCTATGCCAGGCAAAGCGGTTGGTGGTTTAGGCATTTTATGCCTTGACAGCAATTATAATGATCATGTTATATAACCATCACCACTCTCCTGCCGGTTCCTATAAATTTATCACCCTAGTCCAAACTCACTGCCCCCTGGGCAATTATGCCCCCTTCCAAGCACTGTTCTTTAACAACATAGGTGTTAATTTATTTGTCTTCAGTGCTTTATTTTTTCCTTTCAGTTTGCATTTTTTTATTTTCCATGTGAATTTACTTGAACTAATTTTAATTTAAGAAATAACGTGTGCACTGGGTTGAATGAAGTAAATAACACACCTGGGGGCAGAGAGGATAGGAAGTCTCTTCCTCTCCCTGGTCCCGAGCCTCCTGGGTCCGGTTCCATCCATGGGGTCTACCATAAGGGACACCGCTTCCAGAGAGGGGATCGATTGGAATGAGAGTCCTACCACCCACGTCTGACACTGTACTGTGTTCAGTTGATTAAGTAACCTGTGACGTAAGCAAGCAAAGTGCTTCCTGGACCATGAGGACAGGGGCAAGTTCTGTGGGTGGCACTCCTACTAGGTCTTCTGTGTTGGCCTTGCCTTCAATTGTAAGCGCTAACTCAAACAACCTGTTTCTAGGAAACTAGTTTAGAAGGCACACCCATAACTTCCAAAAACCAGCTTTACTGAAATGGAATTCACAGGTCATACCATTCGCCCACTTCGAGTTACAATCCAGTGGCTTTTAGTATAGCTACAGAGTTGTGAATGTGGCCATGGTCAATTTTTAAAGCATTTTCATTATCCTCCAAAGAAGTCTCATACTCCTTAGCCATCAGGCCTAAGCCCCGCATCCCCCTGCTCCGGGTTTCTGCGAATCTGCAGCTGTGGTGAATGAGATGGTTTGGTATGGCGCTTGTAGTCACAGTCTTTGTAAACTCTGCAAACGACTGGCTGGGAGCACTCACACAGATGGGGAGGACTCCAAGGAGGGGGTCATACAGTGTCGCCTGTGGGTGGAACGCAAGCTGCTTAGAAGCTGGAGAGAGAAGCCCAAGATCGAGAAAGAAGGAGCCCCAGTGGAGAGCACCTGCAATCCCCGTGTGAAGTGGCTGTGGCAGAGGCTTGCAGAGCAGGGGCACCCTGTGGACATTTATCAGTGCTGAAGCAGCTTCGAAACACTTGTCTGAGCAGGCCAGAGACCAAGAGGTCATGTGACCGAGGGCTGAGGACCAGAGAGAGCTGTGTCTCTGCAGCATGACTGAGCCTACTGTATGCTTGCTGGGGTTTTTCTTTCTTTTTTTTCCCCTCCGGAGTCAGGTTCCAGCCCTCTAGGTTTTATTGTGCACGTATGTGAGAAACACCAGGAATGGGGAAGTGCCTTGCTCCACTCACCCTACCCCACCTCCACAAAAAGCGCACGCGCACACACATAATGGGTGAAATGCCAACACTGCGTCCAAATGTTCTCCTACAAAGACCACGCACACCGTGTACCTATCCTGTGACATTTCCAAAGTGCTTTCTCTTTTCAGCCCATTCAACGGTTAAAAATGTTACTTTTGATCTGATCTATTTGAACATACAAGCCATTGTCAAGATGTAGAGATAAAGTTTGGTAGTATCTCCATAGTCTGAATTAACTGAAGCTGCATTTTCTCTGGGCAGTTTGCCTGCAGGGCTGACAGCTCCTTGGCCAGTCTGCACCCAGGTTGTCACACAGGAGATGGGCAGAGTTGGGTGGAGGCTGCCACAAGCAGAGCTAGGACAGGTCCCCCAGGTGAGGTTTTCCCCAAATGTGTCCCAGTCTTACCCAGTGAAGGCAAGGGGGGGATGCAGTGCTGTGCAGGTGCACACAGGAGCAAGTCAAATGACTGGAGTTTCAGCCAGTCCAAGCCCAGTGGGTGGTAAGCTGTACGGCAAGGAGTGAAATGCAAGGCTGTCAGTGGCCTCTCTGGGAGACTGCGCACC
Organism: Tenrec ecaudatus; assembly: GCF_050624435.1. Taxonomy (NCBI): domain Eukaryota; kingdom Metazoa; phylum Chordata; class Mammalia; order Afrosoricida; family Tenrecidae; genus Tenrec; species Tenrec ecaudatus. The sequence goes on from NC_134534.1 coordinate 183,103,454, forward strand.
CGCTCTTGGACTGGGGGGATAAACACACCGCTAAGAATTATTTCTAGGTGCTTACTTCGGCAGCACAAATACTGAAATTGGAAAAAAAGAATTGTTTCTAGGGTGGAAAAGTGGTTGGTGCTGGAGAACAGAATATACCATAGTTTGCTAAAAGGACAAATCCACCTATTTTGGAAGAAGTACTACTGCCAGAGTGCTCCTTAGAGGCAAGGATGACAAGATCCTGTCATCTATATTTTGGACATATGGTCAGGAGAAACCAGTTCCTGGAGAAGGCAGCAAGAAAGAGGCAGGCCTACAACTCGGTGAACTGACTCAGTGGGTGCAACAATGGGTTCAGAATAGGAACAGTTGGGTGGATGGCACAGGACTGACTGGGCATTCAGTGTTATGCATGGGGTTGGTATGGGTCAGAGGTGACTTAATGGCACCTAACAATAACCACCTGCATTGGAAAAGGCTATTTTCAGAATAGGGAAGAAATACTGCTTGTATGACAGCTTTAAGAACTTGAACATAGCTAGTTAGGCTCTGCTACTGGGAACCAAACTTCCACGTCAACAGGCACCAAGATGAAGATTTAACATTAAATCCATTAGGAAGAGAAATTGTAAAAAATATTATAGTGTGCCTATGGATATAACTGGAGAGTTTTGTTGAAAAATTGTACAATGTGAGCTCTTTCTGTACAAGATATGGGAGTTAAAACTATAAGAGCTCAATTCCAGTTACTGGTAAACTACCATGGACAAGTTTTTAACCTTCAGCTTCCACATATACAAAATGAAAACAAAATTCCTACCAGGTTTATGACCACTTTTTATACTTAATACTCCATGATTATATAGTTACCATAAAAGCTAGGCACCCTGGCATTCTGTGATGCTCACCTTCCTGACACAATTGCTGAAGACAAAATGGGTACATAAGCAAATGTGCCCGGTGGTCTTGCTGTTGTTTTGTAAAACAATTCTATTGGTGTATAATTAATATATAATACATTTCAGTAGTTCAGTCATCTTAAGAGTTGTACAATCCTCACTATCAGTTTCAGAACATTTTCTTATTGTATTGTTACTAGCTCCTCATTACTTTGAGATCTTGATGTTAACTCCCCTCATCAGTCCCATTAGGGTGAGTATTGTTCGTGAGTTCTCGGGGGCCGTCTGGCACCGGGCAGGGAAGCTGAGTGCCGTGAGAGGGATGGTTGGTGCTGTATAGGGTAGAGGAGATTGTAGGGTGCAGGCACATCTGACCTCTGCCTTGGGTGTGGTGTTGGATTCTCCTTCTTTGTCTGTAGATGGAGGAGGTCAGACATAGCCTGTGAGATTGCAGGAGATCCACAAGGACCAGGAAGTCAAGAAGGGCATGGTCGAAATTGAGGTAGATTAAGAGAGAAGATAGACGGAATAGAGGAGGCATAGGGAACTGCTGAAGCGTAGATACTGCAGGGCCCAGAACCTTGAGGCAGGTTTATATACAATTCTTGTCACGCATCCTGCATTCCTGACAAGTTCTCACACAAGGGGATTGTTGACAATGTCCCAGAAGGCAAACAAGCAGCAAGAATATCTTTAGCCAATTAGTCTGGAGGGGAGTATAACTGAACACCTGCAGAATGCTGTGTTACAGCCGTTTCCCAGGAAACAGGAGAGAAAGATTTACTGTAGCTTAGTTGAATGTGGGACTTTCAGAGTCACAGTTCCCTGGGTTTGAGCTGTCAGCTCTTTCCCGTGGCCTTGCTTCAATTGTGAAACAGGATGATGGTCTTGTCTTATTTGGAGAAGGAAATGAGGTTCAGAATGTCCCAATAACGCACTCTTGTCACGCAGAAGCCAAGGATAGCCTTCAGTTCAGGGAATTAGCCCCACTGTCTCCAGGTTCGAGACTTCAGCACCTATTCCTTTCCCAGAGTTCATCTCAAGACAACTTGCTCCCTCAATGCCCCCCCCTGTCATTTCCTTCCTGTCTCTGTGGTCTTGCCTGCTCTGGAATCATATACTGTGTGGCCTTGTATGTGGCTTCTTTCACGTAGCACAGGATTTTTGAAGATTCAACCGTGATGATTTCTTTCTGGACTATGTAACAACGGCGCACTATATGGATAAGGTCACATTTTGTTTCATCAGTTGATGGCCACGTTGGCTTTGTACCTTTAGGCTGTTATGAATAATGCCCTTATGAATGTCCGAGTACAACTCTGCCTGGACTCAGAGGTTTTCATTTCTCTGGGGTGTGTAACTTAGGAGGGGAATTGGCTGAATCACATGGTAACTCTATGGTTAGCTTTTTTTTTCCTTTTTAAGTTTCGTTGACACACAATCCACATATCATACAATTCAACTGTTCAACCATATCATGAGGAATTATACAATCATTACTCCAATCAATTTTAGAACTTTTTTTTTCATAGTTAAATCACAGTTGTGTCATCACCATCAGTTCTAGTGCTCCCTCCCCGGCCCCTCCGTCTGGTGTCAATTGTGAGGAACTGTTTTCCTAACGGGCTGCCCGCTGGATACCTGCTGGCAGGTAGCGTCTCCATATTCTCTCCTGCCATGCCCACTCACTCACTTGTTCCAGCCAGTCTGGTTTTTGTAGTTCCTGCTGCCTCCCCTCCCCTCCTGCCTCCACTTCACCCTCCTGTCTTTCCCATGGCTGACTAGCTCAAACCACACCACTTTATGGAAATGAAAGAATTGGCTTTTATTGCAGCTCGCTGGAGGGAAGGCTAGTGCCTAGACACTGGACCCTCATCAAGGGTGGCAGACAGCATTTATACAATAGTTAAGCCAAGGGGCTAGTTTGGGAGGGGACATTCGGTAGTTCCAGTCTTTGCTGGACAGGCAGGTAGGACATTGGGAGAGGGTCAGGAGGGACAGCTGCGGATGAGTCAGGGTCTGCATTCCTCCCTTATCTGGCAGACAGGTTATTGGGAGGGGTTAGGAGAGCAGCGGAGTCAAAGCCTGTCACAAAGGGGGGCTGGAGGGGCTTATCTGGCAAGAGTATTTGTGGGTGAGCCAGAGCCTGGCAGGCTATTGGGGAGGGGCTAGGAATAGCAAGGTTGTGGTCATACTGGATGGCAAGTTTAGCAACATGGAGTTCTTCAAGCTAAGTGGGTTCCTACAGTCTGTAGTTGTTTTCTATTGCTGCTGTAACAGAACCACCACAAACTGGCACACAGCACCGCCACTCGATCGTCTTATACCCTGGAGGTCACAGATTTCCAGTTGGCCTCCCTGGGCTCAAGGCCAGGTATAGGCAGGGCTGTATCCCTTCTGGAGGCTCTGGGGGGGAAACTTGATTTCTTTGTCCTTTTTCCCCGATAATGGCCTCCTGTCTAGGTGGTGACTCCTTCCTCTAGGCTGAGTCAGCAGTCTGCCATCTTCAACCCCCTCCCCCCATCTGCTTCTCTAATCTTAGCTCTGACCTTGGCCTTCTGCCTCCCTTAGGAGGACCTCATGGTGTAGTAGGCTTTGCATTAGGCTGCTAAATCACAAGGTCAGCAGTTACTCGTTCTATTCCCATAAACAGGTTAGTCTGAGAAACCTTTAGGGGCAGTTCTGCTGACCACAGAGTTCTGTAGATCTCAGTTCCTGCACCTTTCGTGAGGTCGTCCTGCCTCCCTCACCACCACTACTGTCCTTTGGGTCTCAGTTCCTTTATTCTGCTTCGCAAGCTTTGACGTGATTTTTAAAAATTATTTGTTTTCATCTGCCTCTCCCTGTAGACTGGGGCACAGGTAGTTAGATGCTTGGCTGCTAATGGCAAAGTGGGAAGTTAGAATCCATCTGCTCTGTGCGGGGAAGAGGCCACAGGTGGTTTCCACAGAGATTTACAGCCTCTGTGGACGTTCCATGGCTCTGCCCTGTCCTGTAAGGTTTCTGTGAGTGGGGCAATAGGTTGGCTTGTTTTCTCTCCGTCAACTATAAGCTTGCTGCGAGTAGAGACCTCATCTAGCTAGTTCACACCTATATTCCCAGAGCCTAGGGCAGCACCTGACAAGGGGAGATGCTCAGGTAGAATATAAGAGTAAGAATACAGGGTGAACTGAATAACAGCCGTGAGGACTGCAGAGCTCAGACCCTTCTCACCCCACAGATAGCTTTGAGGCATGGTCTGGCCACTGTCCCTGTCAACAGGTCAAAGGATGACAGATGACTTGCTACATGTGCTCACTGGATTGCATGGTTGTTGTCAGAGATAATATGACACACCTTCTGTAATAGCTGCTGCTGTTGCTGCTGCTGCTATCCTCATTTTACAGGTGAAACCAAGGGCTCGGGGAGGTGAAGGGCCTTCCCAACTTCACAGAAAGTAGTTGGCAGAGGCGGGATTTGAACCCAGGCCTCTCTACCACCAACATGAGCAAGTATACCTGAGGGAACAAGTTCTGGGAGACCAGAAGCAAATGTGTAACTCATGATTTTCTCTGGAGCTGCCAAGTTGGGATGATCAATAAGGACTTTTGCTTTTTTCCCATCCCTGAATGCCCACCATGACCATGTGCTGCCAGTGTGCATTGGAAGAAACATGTACGTGGCTTTTGCTCGGGCAACAGGCCTCAGCTCCCCAGGATTTCTCATTTGTCTTGCTCTGTCGTAAGGGTCTGCTGAAGTGGATGGAGATAGACCAGTACCGCAGACACAAATCACTTTCCTGGGGTTACACTCTCCAAACCAGAGGGCCCCTCGGAGTTGAGTTCTTCTCTTCTGTGGTCCCTGGCCAGAACGTGCCACCAGAGAGAGCAGGACCTCGGGCTGCAGATGGCAGCCCTGGGCTTTTGTTTTCCCATTTTACATCATGCCCCCTCAAGGGTGTGAGTGGGGGGTGGCGAGCTTCCTCTTCCCTCAGGTCTGCCCTTTCCACAGCCTGAGGCAGCCATGATGCTGCTGACTCACTTCCCACTGACCAGGAATCTCGGGGTTTCCAGTGACTCAAATTGCAGCTCAGGAACTTTCCATCTCTAACACGTCACTTCTTCTGGCAGCTGGAGCCTGTCACTTCTCCTAATCCAGTCCACACAGCAGGGATATGGGTGTGCAGCACACTCTCACCACTGCCTAAGACCTTCAAGGGCCCCAAGCCCAGATGTCGTGGCCTGGCGCTCTGACTGCCTTGGCCTGGTTTGAGGCTCATTTAGTCTCATGCCTACCCTGCCCCCTCTGGCAAACCTCTGCTTGCATCTTATGCTTGGCTGTGACAGATATGCCACCAGGTGTGGCTGTATCAAGCAGACATGTACTTCCCCACCATCTGAGGGACTGGAAGTATAAATTGAAGGCACCAGCTCTCGGGGAAGCCTCTGTGTCCTCTGTAGAGCATCTCTCGTCTTAAATTCTCTAGCACGTTTCTGCTTTTCTAAATCTTACTCATCTTTTTGTCATTCAGAATATACTCAGCAAAAACATACACCAGAAGTAGAACTGCTCCTGAAGGTTCTTCAGACTCTCCATCTCCTCTCCTGCAGCTTAGTTGGTGGCATGGGGGCCGGGGTTCCCACGCCTTCTTGGAGGACACAATCGATCCATAACAGCTTGTCTTCCCCAAACGAACCTCCTTGGGATTTTAGTTTACTGCCCAGGGCATCACCAGAGAGAGGTGTCACAGGCCTGGCACACTGTGGGTGCCCTGTAGTATATGTAGAATGAATACATGGTCGAGTAACTCGACACCTGTCTGGAGTCTCCTTCTCATCCACCAGACTGAGGAAGCTGGTGACATCAGCGCAGGTGATAGATGGCAAGTCAAGTCCCAAGATCCAAAGGTCAGGCAGAGGCACGCCAGACCAAAGAGCCTGAGCCAGAAGCCAATGTCCAGAAGAACAAACAGGTTCTGCTGTGCATTTGCGGCGGGAAGAGGAGGTTGTAAAGATAGCTTTGATGGGCACGTGGTTTTTGCCTTCTGTGCACTGTGCTCCCCAGGAAGCACAGGGTGATGATTTGAGACGTACTCTCCAGTAAGGTGAGGACTCACGATATACCCCACCCTAATCCTGCCTCAGACAACTCCCTTCAAAACCAGATTAACGTCGCCAGTGTAGAGGCTGGATTTTTTTCAGGTTTGCATATTTATTTCCACTGTATATAAGATAGATCAAGCAATGATTCTTCAGGAGAAGTTCTCCTGACATGTGGTAGTGGTACTGGTAGTAATGACATAGTACTTAGTCCAGGGGAAGGAATTGAAGAGGAAAACTAACTCATGTACATCTAGAAAGGGTTCATACATGTGTTCAAGATGATCATTCAATTACCCAAACAATTGTTGGAGGAAATCCTTGGAAGTGTCAGCAACATGAGGATCTGTATGGTACTGGGTCGTGGCGTGGTGCTGGTCTTCACCTCTAAATGCTTGTGTTTTTTCTTCCTTTTCTTACATGTTGGCTTGAGTTCATCACTGGACTGTGCATCATTTATTGAAATTCTCTTTCCACCTGCCACGATGTGTTAATTAGAGCTCAATAAGGCTTTTTCTTTTTTTTTTTTTTTTGATTCTCCATGTTCATCCAACCAACCTATGATCAAATGGGGAGAAATATTTCTAAGGTGCATCAGCAATCTTCCTTTCCTCCAGGGCCTGTGGAAGTTGCAGCGCCTTTGCAGGCGGAGTGCGTGGTCTACGGACCAATTCGCAGGTGGTGGTGGATTGGAGCGGGGCCCCCCTGCCACTGGGGAAAGTTGCCAGCCCCAATGGTGGCAGGGGACACCTCCCCTCCCGGGGGGACACCCCCTATACCCCCCTGCCCTCCAGCCCCTAGGAAACCAGGATGCCCGCCGCCCTAAGCCGCCTCCCTTGGAGGCCTGCCTGGTTGGCAGTCGTTAGGGCCTGCTCACTGTGTTCGAGGCTGGACGTTACAACACATCAGAGAAGGGAGAGCCATGTCTGGAAGGGCCACCTTAACTAACTGCATCTCACCCACTGGGGACTAGCAGGGAAACCTCCATATGGAGCTAGCGAGGCACCAGGGGCACAAAACTGGAGGGGCCTTTCTCACTGGGGCAGGCACATCTCAGATCAGTTCCGTGGGGCAGGCACATCTCAGATCAGTTCCGTGGGCAGGTGCTTCCTCAAAATTTGCGCCCTAACAACACACACAAAAAAACTGCACCCTAGGCGACCAACTCACCCTCCCCTAGTCACAGCACTGCCGCCCCCTCTGTGCCAGGCTTTCATTGTTGACTGCTCCTGGATTAGCCCTGGACTTGTGGCGGCCCTTACACAACGCCACCTGATCCCGCGCCAGCCCGTGAGTGGACTGCTGTGGTCAACAGGGCTCTCACTGGCTGATTTTTCTTACCAGTCCGCCCTAGCCTGGAGTCTCCACTGAAACCTGTTTAGCATCTTAGCAACACGCAGGCCTCCACTGATCGACAGGGGCCTTGGCCAAATAGCGCATCTCCCGACAGAGGTGACAGTGCTGTTGATGAACGTCGAGGCCTCCTGTGCTGTTTATCAGGGATTCAGCCACGGACCCTCACTGTGCAGTGTACGGGGATTCTTCTGAAATCTCTTCACCATTCTCTGTCCCGGAGATTCATCCGCGTTCTTCTCACTGTTTCCTGCACTGGGATTCACCCGCGTGTCTCCTCACTGTTCTCTGTTCGGAGATTCATCCGCGTTCTCCTCCCTGTTCTCTGTCCTGGGGATTCATCCGCGTGTCTCTTCACTGGCTTCCACCTGGGATTCATCTGCGTTCCCCTCACTGTGTTCTGTCCGGGGGATTCACACATGGCCACATCACCATGCTGTGTACGGAGATTCTGTCGTGTTCCCTCACTTGTTCTCCACTTGGGATTCATCCGCAGCCACTCACTGCTCTGTCCCAGGGATTCATCCGCGGCCCCTCACTGGGCCGGTACCTTGGACTCCCTGCCTGCTGTTCCATTAGGGGAAGCAGGCCACGTTGTGCTGCCCCATGCTACAGTGAAGAAACCGAGGCTCACCCGGGGAGCTAAACCTCACGGCCCCCCACCTCCTGCTGGAAGCGGCTTAGTGGAGCAGGGTTGACGGCCTGTCCTCAAGGGTATGGGATGGGACCAGCGCTGCCCGTGGGCCCCGCGTGCGTGCGGGGGTTTGCAGGGTTGGAGGGCGGGCGGTGGCATGGGTGGGCAGGGATTGCCTCGCACCCCTGAGCAGAGCGTTTCCGTCCCCTGCAGCCTCCTACGTGATCACAGACCTGACGCAGTTGCGGAAGATCAAGTCCATGGAGCGGGTGCAGGGCGTGAGCATCACGCGGGAGCTGCTGTGGTGGTGGGCCATGCGGCAGGCGACCGTGCGGCAGCTCGTGGACCTGCTGCGCAGCCTGCAGCTCTACCGCGCCGCGCAGATCGTCCTCAACTGTGAGTAGCGCCCCCCGGAACGGAGAGAACAGGACAGCTTTCCTGTGTGGCAGTTTCACTCCAGTGACAGGCAGGTGTCTCCGGCCCACACTGGACCCGGTCCGGGAGGCCTCCCTCCAGGGGGAGGAACCCAGTGGCCCGGGGAGGAGGTGCTGAACGGAGGCTCTATGATCACATCTGTGCGTTTTACTCGGTGCTTATCTATTCCAATATTCCACACGTCGATCGATGAAAAGCTGTAACACTCCCACCCACCCCCAAAATGAAAAAGTGGTATGTCTTCTGAGTTTTCCATTTTATCGAAACAATTGCTTGTCTATCTAGCAATTTTCCACGCACAAAGCAGACCAAATCCACTGTGGGTAAGTCGATTCTGACCCATGCACACCCAACTTGCCGCTGAGGGGAGCGTCCCCGTGGGGTTTTCTCGGCTGTAATCCTGGGAGCAGGTCTCTGCAGGGCCTCCCTGTGCATGGGTATGGTTGGATGGGGTACCAGCCCCCACCACTAATGACGGGTTCAGTAAGCACATTTGTACGGTTGAGATATGTATATATTATAATATAGTTATAGAGAGCATAAGCAATAAAAGAAAGAAGAAATAATGGAGTCACTACTTCGTGGTCCACATGGAGAGAGGGGGAAGGGAAGGAGGACAAGGGGAGGAGCAGAGAGAGAGATTTACTGCGAACCAAGGCCTATATATATTTGGCAGAGGGGTGCAAGCCCACTAATTACAGGTGAAGACATATGTCACAGGAAGGGGTTGCACTATAGGTTATACAGCAATGAGAGGGGGGACAGTCTAGGGATATACACGCAATAGGAAGAGGAGGGATTGGGGAGTATACATGTGACCAGATGGGTGGATCCTAGAGTCAGGATGTCGGCTTAACTTTGGATGTCACTGGATGTCATGGAGCCGGTTTGACCTGTTCCCTGGCACCATTATCAGTAGGGTGTAAACCCCACCTACAGGAACCAAGCTAATGGTCCTAAGCCTCAGGGAGAAGTGGCCCATTATTCCCAGCAGGAGGGAGCAGGCCCACCCCTGGTGAGACAAGACAGCAGACTGGCAGCTGATTGCCTCAAGGGAAGTAACTTTTACCATTAGCTGCAAGCAGTGTCCTAAGTCTAACACATTTGGGGGAGAAGATGTGGGAGAAATCTTTCAGTTTCCCACACATGGGTTAGAACCTCCCACCTGTAGATTAGCTGAATACAGACCGCTTGTGCCACATTGTCGTGCATAGATGCATGTGTGTACATACACACATGCACACACATGTGTATTTACAGCCATTTTTAATACGAGAGGTGTGCGTGCTGTGGTGCTTCCTTTTTCCTTCACCTGAAGTCTCACAGCTCTCAGGAGTCCTGCTGTCACAGTGGATGGTGTGTCGGGCTGCTGACTGCAAGGTCAGCCGCCAAAGGCAGCAGCCGCTCCTCTGGAGACCCGTGAGGACCTGTAAAGATGTGCAGCCTTGAAACCTGAGGGAGCAGGCCTTGTGTGTCATTGTAGTCAGTTCCCCATTTTTCCTCTTCTCCCCCTACCTTTCCCCCTACCCTCCTGGTATCTTTATTTCCATTGCTGTTCCTCAGGCCTTTATCTGTCCTGGATTCCTGTGTCCAGAGCTCTTACTGTACTAGTTCTAGCTGGATTTGTTAGGTAGAGCTGGGTCATGATAGTGAGGAGGAAGAAGCGTTAAAGGACTAGAGGAAAAAAAAAACTAGAGGAATGTTGTATGTTTCATCAGTGCTATACTGTACCCTGGCTGAATCGTCCCTGCCTTGCGACCCTCTGTGAGGGGATGTTTAATTGTCTACAGGTGGGCTTTGGGTCTCCATTCCATCCCCACTTGCTTGCATCAATATAATTGTTTGTTATGGGTCTTCTGATACCTGACCCTGTCGACACCTGGTGATTACACAGGCTGGTGTGCTTCTTCCATGTGGGCTTTGTTGCTTCCCGATAGATGGCTGCTTGTTTAGACCCCAGATGCTATATCTTTTGATAGTCAGCACCATCAACTTACTGTACTACATTTGATTATGCCCCCATTTTGACTTCAGTGATCACAGAATGCCAGGTCATTAGAACACTAAGTGTTCTTGCATTGAGCGAGGACTTGAGTAGAGTTCCAATGTCTGCCTGCTGTCTATAAATATGTGTACATAGATCTATATCTCTGTTGTTATATATTAACATATTTACATGTGTACGTGCCTATGCTACACCTCTGTAAATGTCTTTTGCCTCCTTGTTCTTTCCTCAATTTCTTTTTACTTTCCTCCTCTCCCACTATCATGTTCAATCTTCATTGGCTCTCGGTACTTTCTCTTGGCTATATTGCACTTGATAAAATCCCAGAAGGCATTCTATGCCCTCCTCGCCATGGATTTCAGATCGCTTGTTCCCTTGTCCCTGGGTTTGTTGGCGCTGCTACCCCCCCCACCCGTTACCCTGGAGCTGTTGGTCTGTTGTTTTCTCCTTGAGATTGTTTATCCTGCCTATGTTATATAGCTAGACATGGGGAAAAAAATAGCCTAGGATAGTTCTAGGTCTTATTTTAAGATTTGATTAGTATTAATATTAATATTGCCAAATTGCCCTTGTACCGTGCATATGTACGTGATGGGAAAGTATTTAACAGGTAGCAATACCACAAACTCTCATTTTTCATTATAAAGTTACTGCAAACACGTAATTAGCAAGCACTGAGTTGTTGCTCTTCAGGGAATACAGAGGTAGGCTCCTGTGAGGCCTTAGTCACAGTGTTTCCATCAGTTGATCCATACAGTTCTGTTTCCAGACACCTTTGGCATCACGTTGCTGGTGGGCTCACATGGAACTCCCAGCCAAGAGAACGATCGCTCAAGCCTGAGCAAAGCTTATCTGGCACACGTATTTTTTTCTACAAAGTACACCTTGCCTTTCTGCACGATGGAACTGTAACTGATGCTTTCGCATTCTATTTGGCTGCTGTTTTAAACACTGAAATCAACACTAACAGTCACAAAAATATGCAAAAAATGTGGTCAGTGCAACCTCATCTGGGAGCAGCTAATGGTTTTGAACTGCTGGCCTTGCAGTTAGCTGCACAATGCGTAACCACTGTTCCATCAGGGCTCCTGACCACAAGTATAGGGATCAGGATTTACAACACATTTATGTGGGGGACACAACACCCACCAACACCTGACAGATGTGATTCTCAGGCGTCTCCTCACCCCATAGATTTCCCCTCTCCTGCAAGTGAACCAAACTCCTCCCAGTCTGCCTGGCCTTTCTTCTAGGAGGTTCTCTAGAGTCCTGAGAGATAGCTGCCCTTTTTTCACATTCTCCCTGGACGGCAGACCCCCTTCCTGTTTGGCCAGAGAGGGCTGAAGTAGCTTTGTAGTGATGTGATGTATGCTGTTACAAGTCCTTTCCCTTTCCTGGGCCTGCCTCCCTCGTTTGTACCGTGAGATGTTGGACTGGGTAGTATGTGCTCTCAGCACCAAACTCTAGGCAGGCCTGGTACCTTGGCCCCTCCCCCATGCTAACCACAAGGTGGTTCAGCTGGTTGGTATGACTGATCTCAGCTTTGACTTCTCTCCATCCCCAGAGCCTGAGCCTAAGTTGTCTGGAGATCATTAATGAACAACTTGTTGGTTTTAACAGGCGACAAGGAGGGTGCCGTCGGAGGGAGGGGAAGAAAGGAGTCCAGTCAGGAGAGAGGCTGGCATGCAAACCCAGTTCACTTTGCACATGAGGGTAGGGCCAGGCAGAGCCCAGTTTTGCCCTTGTGGCGGGCTGAGCATGTTGCACTACAGAGAAGCCAACTGAGGGTTGAGGTGGCAGAGCAAAGAACTTGCTAATGCCCAGTGGCAGGAACTGAGTCACAGGTCTTCATATGGAACACACCCACCTGGAGGTTAAACCCAAACCTACCTCATTGCCTTCAAGTCTGTTCCATTCCAACTTATAGCCACAAAGACTCCTTTGATTTTTCCAGCTCTTTTAAATCTGCCCAGGAGCAGCTGGTGTGTTCGAACTGCTGACCTTGTGGTTACCAGCCAGTGCAAAGCCCACTACACCACCCAAACTCCTTGATATTAGAACCTGGCTATTGACTAATTTCTAAGACTTATAAGTAATGCCAACAGATAGTTAATGCAAGGTTAAAGAAACACTCATGCCAACGTAGCTCTTTTTTAAAAAAAATCATTTTATTGGGGGCTCATACAGCTCTTAGTACATATATTCATCCATTGTGTCAAGCACATTTGTACATTTGTTGCAACCATAATTTTCCAAACATTTTCTTTCTACTTGTTCCCTTGGTATCAGCTCCTCATTTTTCCCCTCTCACCCTCACCCTTCCTCACAAACCCTTGATAATTTATAAATTATTACTTTTTCATGTTTTACACTGACCGCTATCTCCCTTGACCCACTTTTCTGTTGTCTGTCCCTCTGGGAGGGGGCTATATGTAGATCACTGTGATCAGTTTCCCCTTTCTCCCCTATCTTCCCCTTCCCCTCCTGGTATCGCTACTCTCATTATTGGTCCTGAAGGAGTCACCTGCCCTGGATTCCCTGTGTTTCCAGTTCCCATCTGTGCCAGTATACATCCTCTGGTCTAGCCAGATTTGTAAGGTAGAAATGGGATCATGATAGTGGGTGGGGGGGAAGCATTTAGGAAGTAGAGGAAAGTTGTATGTTTCATCGTTGCTACACTGCACCCTGACTGACTCATCTCCTTTGGGTCCCCACTCCGCATTCCCCCTCATTCACATTGATAGGATTTTTTTGTTCTATGATGCCTGATACCTGATCGTATCGACACCTTGTACTCACACAGGCTGGTGTGCTTCTTCCATGTGGCTTTGTTGCTTCCGAGCTAGATGGCCACTTGTTTACCTTCAAGCCTTTAAGACCCCACACGCAATGTCTTTTGATAGCAGGGCACCATCAGCTTTCTTCACATTTGGTAATGCACTCATTTGCCTTCAGTGATCGTATTGGGGAGTTTAGTGCACAATGATGTGATATTTTGTTCTTTGATGCCTGATAACTGATCCCTTCGGTATCTCGTGATCACACAGGCTGGTGTGTTTCTTCCATGTGGGCTTTGTTGCTTCTGAGCTAGATGGATGCTTGTTTACCTTCAAGTCTTTTAGACCCTATCTTTTGATAGCAGGATCCATCAGCTTTCTTCAGCACATTTGCTTATGTACCCGCTTTGTCTTCAGTGATTGTGTCGGGAAGGTGAGCATCATGGAATGTCAGTTTAATAGAACAATGTGTTCTTGCATTGAGGGAGTACTTGAGTGGAGGCCCAATGTCCATCTGCTACCTTAATACAAAACCTATAAATATATGAACATAAATCTATTTCCCCATCCTCATATATAAATATATTTACATATATACATGCCTTTATTTGGACCTCTATAAATGCCCTTTCCTTCCTAGTTTTTTCCTGTATTTCCTTTGACTTTCCTCTTGTCCCACTATCATACTCAGTCTTCATTTGGGTTTCAGTAATTCCTCTTGGTTACATTACCCTTGATCAAGCCCTACCAGGACTCCTATGCCCACCTCACCACCGATTTGGATCATTTGTTGTTCTCTTGTCTCTGGGTTTGTTAACACCACTTCCTTTCCCCCTACCTTCCCCTTTCTCATGTCCTTCCCACCCCCCCAAACCATTGGTCCCGTTGTTTTGTTTTCTCCTCCACATTGTTCATCCAGCGTATCATATTTAGACAGTCCTGCAGAGATAACATGCACAAAAACAAGACAGAGCAAAACAGAGCAACAAAAGAAAACAAAACCAAAAAAAGCCAATGATAAAAAAACAACACATCACAACAACATGAAAGAAAAGCCTGTAGCTAGTTCAAGGACTGTTTGTTGGCCTTTAGGAGTGTTTTCTGGTTGAGTCTGATGGGGTGCCAAGACCTGGCCTCAAAGTCTATTTTGGTATTCCCTGGGGACTTCGTTGCTCTGTTCCCTTTGCTGTTTTCTTGCACACCCTCAGTGTTTTGCCTTGGTGTGGTGGATCAGATAGGGTGCAATTCCCACACTGTGTCTCCAGTGTTGTCCCTGTAAGGCTATGGGTCAGTGAGGGATGTCGTGTCTCATAGTGGGCCAGGCCATGTGGTCTTCTCTGTGGATTGGCTGCTTTGAGTGGGAATAGCGTCCTCAAGGCTTGGTGGGCCAGGATGTGCTCCACTCTCTCCTCCTCCCCCTTCATTTGCTCCCGTGTGCTCTGATCAGACATGTCCCTCTCTCTGAGCTGCAGCTTCAGTGCTGTCCTCTGAAATAAATTCTTCCCATATTGTTAGGATTGGGGCCAACTCCTCAGACCTTTCCACTGGTTCCCTACTCCATACTTGCATGTTGCATTCACATTGTGGAGCCCCAGGTTGAAGTCTGGTCCCTCTTTCTCTGTGGAGATACAAACAATACTCTTCCTTTGGGTGGGTTAGTTTTCCTGCTACCCATTTCCTTTTTTTTTTCCTCCCCCCGCCCCCCACCTTTTTAGTTGGCTACCATATGTATCTCTGGATTTGGTCTGGCCCCTACCTACTACCTGGTCCTCGCCCCTGTTCTGGGTCTTTAATGCCTGATATCTGATCCCATCAACACCTCATGATCACACAGGCTGGTGTGCTTCTTCCATGTGGGATTTGTTGCTTTCCTGCTAGATGTTCGCTTATTTATCTTAAAGCCTTTAAGACTCCAGATGCTTATCTTTTGATAGACAGGCAACATCAGTTTTCTTCACCACATTTGCTTATGCACCCATTTTGAGTTCAAAGATTGTGTCTCACAAGTGAGACAATGCCAGGTTATTAGAACAAAGTGTTCTTGTGTTGAGGGAGGACTTGAGTAGAGACTTAATGTCCATCTGCTACCTTAATACTAAACCTCTAAGTATATGTATATAGACCTATATCCCTATGTTATATAAAAATATATTTACATGCCTGTATTTAGACCTCTATAAATACCCTTTGCTTCCTAGTTATGTCCTCTATTTCCTTTTACTTTCCTCTTGTCCCACTATCATGTTCGGACTTCATTTGGGTTTCAGTAATTCCTCAGGGTTACATTGCCCTTGATCAAGCTGGACCAGGCATCCTACTCCCTCCTTGCTACTGATGGCCAATGTAGCTCCTTTATTTGTAAGCTAAAACTCCCTGAGCACTCTTGCTGTACCCAGCGCTCTCCTTGACGTTCCCAACCAAGACCATGGCCAGGTCTGATCCTGAGGAGGATGGAGGCCCCACCCAGCAGAGAGCAGAAGCACTGTTCTTAAGAGCTTCCCTTTAGGGCACTTGACACAGTCTTTCCGCTTCCAGGAAGCCCTCCGGATCACCGTGACTTTGGCCTGTCAGCCTCCTTTCTGTTGGTCACCTTTACTCAGATTCATGCCTTCCTGCTCCAACTGCCTCCAGTCTTCCTTGAGCTGTGAAAGGCTATCTTTGGCTCCCTCAACCTCTTTTCTAGCCTTGCTGATTGCGCTGTCAGCGGAAGAGAGATTAACTCCTGTTTTCTTTTACTATTTTACTGGGGGGCTCACCCAACTCTGATCACAGTCCATACATGCATCAATCGTGTGTGGCACATTGTACATTCATTGCCTTCATCATTCTCAAAACATTTGGTCTTCACTTAAGCCCTTGGCATCAGCTCCTCATTTTTGCCCCTTTCCTCCCCGCTCCACCTCCCTCATGAACCCTTGATAATTTATAACTTATTATTTTGTCATATCTTAAACTGTTTTCACATCCACATTTCCTTTGGTTGTACATTTGTCATGGGATTTCTGTATCTGTTTGTGGTTTTACTATTGTTTTGAGTCCTTGGGCAGAATACTTCCTTTTTCTGTTTCTTCTTCTTTTTTTAGGGGAAACAGTACTGTAGATCTCTGACACTTTGGGGGAGTGAATTTAGAGAGCAGGGGGGAAGCATTTTAAGTTTCTGAACTTTTCCCTTCCTTCCTTGTAGAGCCTTACTCTTAGTTATTTGGTATTTACATGCTTAAGGAGAAAGTTTTAACTTTCTCCTCTCTTTGAGAACATGACTTCTGCCCAGCATTTCTTTAAGTGCTCTAGAAATAGATTTTAATAAAACAGTCCTTGAAAAATACTCTCCAAACATCCTAGATGTGAAGTGGCCCCTCTGAGAGCTCCCTCTCTGGGTAACAGATTTCACTGTGGCCTTCTGAAAGTTGACTATAAACTGGAAAACAGGATGTGGGGTGTGGGGAGGGCAAGGAGGTGGTAGTGGTAGGAGAGAGAGAGAGTGTGTGTGTACTCAGTTCTCTCAGGGCCATATTTCCCTAGAGCTCTTGGTCATGAATTGGGCGGGAATCTGGCCTCCTTTCACAACAGGCTGGGACCGAAGGTCTCTGCTCCTGGACAGCCTCCTCTGCCTTCCGTGTCCTGAAACCTTTTGTTAAAAATTACGTGCTAGCAGGAACGCGAGCGTCATTCTTCAGGGGACTCTGCTCCTGTGGTAGAATGATGTGGGAGAGGATCGTGCCGATGGCGACACGTGACGGATGTAGACAATGTCACGGAATCGCTCATGTCAAAACTGTTTAAATGGGAAATGCTTTGATATATACTAAAGAATTTCTAATCATAATAAAAATTCTTTCACCATTAACCGTAAGAATAAGTAGTAATTATTACATTAGATTTAGAATGCATAGCAACTACCTATTCCTGCTCCTACAAACCTGCTTGCCAGTCCTGAGCCCTTTCTTCTTTTGGTTCGTTCTTACTGTTGGTTGGTTCTACTTACTAACATCCTGGGTTCGCTGCTTTAACAAAGGCCAGGCACAATGTTTTAACAAGAAAAACATTTCTCTCTACTGTGTCTAGAAGCAGACTATCTTAATTGCTCTGCCAACTTTGACACCTGTTTTTTTTTAATAGAAATTTTATTAGGGGCTCTGAGATAGTGTATTGTGTCAGCTTGGCTGATAAACACAAGTGGGATTAATTGAAGGGCAGAGAGATAAGTGGCTCTGTGAGCCTCGCCTCTCGCTCTTTAATCATCAGACCAGTGTGCGGCTGCCTTGCTTGTTCTGTGCCTCAATTTACAGGGTACACTACCTGTGGGGTGCCTAGCCTGTGGACTGTGTTGCTGTAAGTTGAGATCTCTGTAAGACCACACGATTGGAATTTATATCTCTGGAGCTGACAGTTGGTGACCTAGCCGACAGTTGGTGACCTGCCTTGCTGTTTGCTGCCTGTGCTGGGATAGTCTAGCTCTCTCTACATGGTGGCTCTCAAGACTTGAAGGACTGCCAGTGTCTCATAACTGTCTCACAGGAGTGAGTTGCACTGAGCCATTTGTACTGCTTTATAATTTAACTGTTCATTTCTTATATATCTACCTATCTATATATAATTTAACAGTTCATTTCTTGTGTTATCTATCTTTATAAATATATATATATATATAATTATCAGCATTCTGGTTTTATCTCTCTAGAGAACCCTGTCTAACACAAGGCTCATACAACTCATCACAATCCATACATACATCAACTGCGT
The DNA here is from genome assembly GCF_050624435.1 of Tenrec ecaudatus. Taxonomy (NCBI): domain Eukaryota; kingdom Metazoa; phylum Chordata; class Mammalia; order Afrosoricida; family Tenrecidae; genus Tenrec; species Tenrec ecaudatus. The sequence goes on from NC_134534.1 coordinate 183,121,360, forward strand.
AAAGCACATTCATTGCCCTCATCCTCAAAACATCCACTCTCCACCTAAGCCCCTGGCATCAGCTCCTCATTTTCCCCCTCCTTCTTCGCTCCCCGCTCCCTCATGAACCCTTGATAATTTATAAATTATTATTTTCTCATATCTTGCCCTGTCAGAGGTCTCACTTCACCCACTTTTCTGTGGTCTGTTCCCCAGGGAGGAGGTCACATGTAGAGCCTTGTAATCAGTTCCCCCTTTCCATCCCACCTTCCCTTTACCCTCCCAGTATCGCCACTCACACCACTGATCCTGAAGAGATCATCTGCCCTGGATTCCCTGTGTTTCCAGTTCCTCTCTGTACCAGTGTACATCCTCTGGTATAGTCAGACTTGCAAGGTAGATAGTGGGCGGGGGGGAGGGGAGGAAGCATTTAGGAACTAGAGGAAAGTTGTATGTTTCATCGTTGCTACATCGCACCCTGACTGTCTTGTCTCCTCCCTGAGACCCTTCTGTAAGGGGATGTCCAGTGGCCTACAAATGGGCTTTGGGTCTCCACTCCACACTAACCGCCTCATTCACTATGATAAGATTTTTTTTGTTCTGGTGATGCCTGGTACCTGATCCCTTTGACACCTTGTGATCACACAGGCTGGTGTGCTTCTTCCATGTAGGCTTTGTTGCTTCTGAGCTAGATGGACGCTTGTTTACCTTCAAGCCTTTAAGACCCCAGACGCTGTATCTTTTGATAGCCGGGCACCATCAGCTTTCTTCGCCACATTTGCTTATGCGCCCTGACACATGGTTTTGACTCCAATCTGAGATGGCTGCTCTAATGCCCTATGTGACCTCTGGCTAGCCAAAAAGAAAAGGAAGGATGACTATTAAAACCAAACTAACAAACCGAAAACCCTAAACTCTACTGCCTTTGAGTTGGTTCTAACCCAGAGTAATCCTTTTGGACAGAGTAGATCCGCCTTTCTGAGTTTCTGAGCCTTTACATCATCAGGGAGCAAACAATCTCCTCTTCTGGTGGATTCATGCCACCCACCTTGCGGTGAGCTGCTCGGCATGCCACCCACTGCCACCAGTCCCCGTCCCCCCCCCCCCCGAAGGGAAAGGAGGGAAAGCACAAGTGGGCAATTTCCTTGTCTTTAAAAGGCCCACCAAGAAAGCTGCACCAGGAGCTTCTGCTCCTGGGCCGTTGGCCAGAGTCTGATCCCTGGAGCACACCTGGATGCAGGGACTACCCCCTGCTCTGGGGAGATTATATCCTCAATGGTAATGTCTGTTTCTCCAGAATCATCATCTCAGCCAACTCCAACTCATGGGGACCATGTTAGGGTTCCCGAGGATGGAAGTCTTTTTGTTGCCAGCTGGACTTTGTTGACACCTGTTGACACTTCAGGTGAGGAGGGGTTGCAGCCCGACCTTCCATGATTCATGGGGACCGGCCCTGTGGCAGCCCTTTCGTCCTGGGCTCTAGCTCCATAGGGACTGGCCCTGTGGCAGCCCTTTCGTCCTGGGCGCTAGCTCCCACGGTAGGTGGTAGATGACCAAGGACTCAGGAGCAGGGCCACGTGGAACTTCTGTGTGAAGACCACTTCCATGTAAGGGAAGAAGCTCTCTTACCCAGCTTCCTCCAGTAGCCTTCCAGGTTGAAGGACCACTTGTAGGTGGCCCCTTCATCTGGCCAGGCTCCTGGAGTTCAGGGCAGCGGCCATCTGCATTTGTGTAACTTTGCCTGAGCTCTGTCCACTGCTGGCCAAACCCCTCCATCCTGGACAGACAGAGGCTTAGGCCTTGGGCTGGCTGCCCAGATGCAGTGTCCAGCACGTGTGTGGTCAGTGGGCTGCTGGGGGCGGATATCCATGCTGTTAGCTTTCGGCTGCCTGTGTCGGAGGTTCTTCCGGCGGAAGTTAGAGTCAGGATGGAAGTAGAAAATAGCATCTTTTCCCCAAGGTCGGTGCCAGCTGCAACCTTGTGGATATCAATTAGCCTGGTATTAAACTGCTGGGGTGTATTTGACACCAGAAGAGGGGAGACGAAATACTGGAGGGGAATGATCAGTCTGTGACCCGGCCCTCCCTCTATCTTCCCCTGTGTGAGAAGTACATCCCCTTTTCCTCATGAAAACCACTTTGGGAGGCCTAGCAACTGGGTAGGTGAGACTAGCTCCACACTCAGGATTTCTGGGTACTGTCTAGTTTTCTCTCTCAGCTCCTAAAGACTTACTGTCTCTCAACCAAAGAGAAGTCACCTCGGTAGCCTCAACAGGCCCCAAACACAACGGTGGAATCAGAGGAGGAAGACTCTGGAGAACCGATGAAAGAAAGTCCTTCTCTCCCCGCCGCCCCCTGGAGAGGTTGGCCAGGTTCTTTGTCAGTGGCTCTCCAGGTGTGTTCCTGGGACTCTGAAGCCACAGCATCACCTGGGGGGATTTGTCAGAAACTCACATTTTTGGACCCCCAACCCATGTATGAACCTGGAACCCTGGGAGTGAGGCCCAGAAATCCGTGTTTTGAACCAGCCCTTCAGCCTGTTTCACCGGATCCCTGGTGGTGTAGTGGTTGGACTGTGATCTGCAAAGCCAGTAGTTGGAAACCATAGCTGCTCCTTGGGAGAAAAGACGGGCTTTCTACTCCCGTCAGTCAGTCGTTACAGTCTCGTAGCAGTTACAGCCTCGGAAACCCGAAGGGACAGTTTTATTCTGTGCTATAGTAGCAGTGCTGAGTCAATCGACTCAGCAGCTCGGTGGCAAGTTGCTCGAATTGCAGTTTGGGAAGAAGGCTGATGGCTGTAACCGGAAGGGTAGAAGCAGAACACTCGGTGTGGTATGAAATTCTCTCCTGTTTCTCCACCCCCCGGGAGTCAGGCAGTGCCACAGATGCAGGCAAGGAAGTTAACAATGAGTGAAAGGAATAGTGACCCAATGCCTACAGCAGTGCAAACACAGACAGGGCCCGGTTCGTAAGAACTTACAGTCACATGGGGGAGGCCAGTCTTCCTTCGGTCATCACAGCTACACATCACCACTGCCGTCCATCCTGGGGCTCAAAGAAGGGCGGGCAGGGTGGGGCCACAGGGCAGGTAGGACAGTGAGTAGTGAGAGGTGTTGACTGCACCAGAGAAGGCTTCCCTATGGAGAGAGATGACGCCTCCGACTGAAGGGAGGACCCCACAGACGGGGCTAGGCAGAGTGACCGACCGACCGACTGGCATGTGGGAAGCCTGCTGCTGGGAGAGAGCCATGTTTGGAGGCCTGGGAAGAGGCCGCAGGGGCCCCAGTCAGCGAGCCCAGAGTGAGTGTGGGGCTGAGGCTGGAGAGGCAGGCAGGGGTGAAGGGAAGGGCAGAATGGCTTCTGCCGGGGACATCCTTGGTGCAGTGGGGGCTGTGGGGTTACAGGTGTCTGTCACCTGAACAGGAGAATGAGGAGGTGGAGGCATCTGTAGGAATTTAGGGGTGGGGGTGGAGGGGGGCACTGAGCTCCCCCCCCCCCCATCTTCCCAGGAGCTCTCTCTGACATTTTGCAGTTTCCATGCAGTCTCTTCTGGGCTTTGCAACTGGATCCGTGTTTAGCTCTCAGCTTGGCCGGCCACCCCCCTCACTACCTGCCTTTCCAGCCTTAGCCCCCACACGCACTCTGGGTTCTCTGACTGAGGCCCCTGCGGCCTCTTCCCAGGCCTTCTCACTTCCTGGAGCTGGTCCCAGTTGCAGGCCTAAGCATTTACCCCGTCTGCTTTACTTGTGAACTGGGACGCTGCCAGACCAACCAGAGATGGTGTTTGGTTGTAGTTGTGTTTTAAGTTTGTTTTCTGCCATGTGACTCCAAACAGGTCACCTAACTTTCCTTCCCCTTGTTATTCTACTTGGGGGGAAAGCAAGCCTTTAGCACACTAGGCTTCTTGGGAGCAGTGTGCGAATGAATAGAGGGACATGTGCGGTGCATTCAAACCAGTCTCCTTCCCAGTTTGTTAGAGAGGGAGGATCAGGGAGGAGGTGAAGGGAGCTGCCCTCCTGGTCTGGGCAGAGCTGTTTAAACGAGGCCCGTCTGGTTTTGCCTTTCAGACACTCACTCTGACTGTGCTCCAGCCAAGACAACCCCCACCTGCTGGTGAGCGGATTCTGTCGCAGTCAATCCATGTGGACCAGGGTGGAGCTGTGCTCCGCTGCAGAGTGCTCAGGGACGGCTTTCTTTTTCAAAAGCTGATCATCAGGCCTTTCTTCTGCAGTGTCTGGAGTGGCCTCACACCTCCCGTCTTTCAGTTAGCAGCCAAGCCTGTTAGCCATTGTACTCCCTAGGACTGCGTGAATCAGGATGGGCGCTGTCGTGCCCAGCACGTAACAAAACAAACAACAGCGATGGGGTTCTCCCCTGTGTAAAGCGCAGTGTGGGCCAGAAGGCCCGCTCATTCTCATGTCGTCTGGAACACGTGGCTTCCAAGGTCAGAGGGAGGAGGCTTGGAGGGGCTTGAGGGGCTCATGACCTCAATTACTTCCTCCAGGAAGTGACTGGAGCACTCATATCGTCAGTGATCTCTCCACGACAGCGAGTAGGCTCAGCACATAAGAACTACTTGTGGTCAGGTTAGGGCTACAATTTACGTGCGAACACCAAATCCATTTTATCTACCGCTGTGTGTGGCTCTGGTTCCCTGTAGAGAGGCCATTATCGTTTTACACTAGAGAACGTGTCGTGGATTATGTGTGGCACTGATGTCTGCCACTTCCTAAATGAAGTAATAATGAGCTCCTCCGGCCCTCTTCCCGCTGATCATGGAAGCCATATTAGAATCGCGAACATTATACATAGGTAGTTCTATTGCTCTACCATCGAGTTATTTATTTCTGACGCATAGGGACCCTATAGGACAGGATAGAACCACCCTTGTGGGTTTCCAAGACTGTAACTCTTTGCCAGAGTAGAAAGCCTCATTTTTCTCCCAAGGAGCAGCTGGTGGTTTCAAACTGCTGACCGTGCAGGTAGAAGCGCAATATGCTACCCACCACACTACCAGCACACCGTAGAATTGAGTAATCATGAATTTAGCCAATAGTGTACAATTTAAAACACTGTCAAGAAATGGAAATTATCCTTGTATAGACCGGCTTTTTGCCCCAAAGGACATGAGTTGTTGACTTGCACAGATGACAAGCTTAAGTGACCGGACACTGTTTACATGAACAGTGAAGATTGGGGATAGGGCAGAACTTTCAACAACACTGATCCCCAAAGGTGGGCGGAACTGGGCCTGCCAGACTAACATGCCAGAAAAAAGCAAAGAGTATAAAAATCGCAAAGATGTGGCGCTCTGGGCCGCATTCCCTGGGCACCCTCAAAGCAAGCGATCCGAACCACAGTTCCATGACCACCGATTCCATGACCCTTGGGACAGCGATCTGCTGCTGCTTCCCATGTCGGGCGTTTTAGCCTCACGCCCAAGGGAGTATGTCAGTTCCTCAAATCTGCTACAGGTGAGTTTGAGGTAAAGCCCACTTCTCATAATGGTTTCCTTCTGGTAGGTGAGTTTGAGGTAAAGCCCACTTCTCATAATGGTTTCCTTCTGGTACAGCCTATGAAAGATGTTGTGTACCTTAAAAAGACCAGAGTCCAAAGTCCTGCTGGTCTGGGGCACCAAGGACTGGATAGAAACTTGGTCAATAGTGTCATAATACTCTCCCCTGGGGACTTATATAAGCCTCCCTCCCCACCAGGTCTTTAAGATCTTTTTGGGAATAGAAAGCCTCAGCCTTCTCCCACTGGTCCGCCTGTGGTTTTGAACTGCCAACCAGGGCAGCCACCAGGGCTCCATTTGGTGGTAGCAGGCCCTCTGATCTCAACTCACTTCTCTATCTCTTGTAAGATCAAAGGTGCTGGCCACGCCCCAGGAAATCCCCCCACCCTGTGTTACATCTGATTGAGGCTGTGACAAACCAAGATTATATGTGTTGTCTCCCACCCCTAATCCTCTGATGGGCTTCTCACAGCTCACATTGTGGGGGAGCCTTACAGAATTACCTACCACCCTACGTCGACACAGCACCATCCAACCAACGCCAAGTCAGCGGACACACTTGGGCTTGAGCACAATTCAGGCCACCAGAGGGTTATGCCGGTCACTGTTAATGTGGATTCTTAGGAGGTGGACATCCAAACACAAGGAGGGTTTCTGGATCTGTTTACAGAGTTAGTAAGAACATGCCCTACATCCCAGAACACAGACAGTCTCTGGTCAGGTTCTGGGCTTCCGGCTCCTGGAAGGCAGTGGCACCTGGATAATTTTCCAAAAGAACCAAGTGCCAAAGGGAAAGCACTCTTAGCCGAGAAGCGTCTAGACCAGTGGTTCTCAACCTGTGGGCCAAGACCCCTTTGTGGGTCAAACGATCCTTTCATAGGGGTCGCCCGATTCATAACAGTAGCAAAATTACTGTTATGAAGTAGCAACACAAATAATTTTATGTTGGGGGGTCACCACAACATGAGGAAATGTATGAATGGGTCTTAGCACTAGGAAGGTTGAGAACCACTGATCTAGACTCTTGTTTGACCTGGAGGTGACTGTCAGGAGCTGTTCCCTCAAGATTTAAGAGGACACCCGGGACAGATAGTCTTGGTCAGCCGCGTCAGTTCCATGACCCCAGAAATCTGGTTCCAGGGGAATTAAAATGCTTTGTCCTAACTAACCTTGGTCGCCGTGGTCTGACCCTTGCCTCCAGCTCTGACGCTCTCTATCTCTTCTTCATTCTCTGAGCTCAGCCATGGAGATGCAGCAATGGATATTGTCCAATAGCTCTCTGTGGATGCTGCTCCCTCTCCTTGGAACCTTGGGCCTGCCAGACTCCTTTGCCTTGGCCCCTTGCTTAATCTTTCTCGGCACCGCCTCCCAGATGCCTCCCTACATAAAGAGTTATTCTCAAGAACCCTGCCCCAGTGTGTCCTCAGCATAGAACTTCACCTGGTTTATAAGGAGATATTTAACTCGTCTGAGTTAAAGTTGTCAGACCCTGGGTTGTGCAGACGACTTGCACCTGATTACTCACCTCAAGGTTGGTGGTTCTAACCAACCTCCCCAGTGGCACCGAGCAGTAAGGCCTGGCAAACTACTGTGGAAGGATTACAGCCAAGAAAGCCTGCTAAGGCAGTTGGACACAAGGGAATCCGTGAGTCACACCGACCTGACAGTAGTGGGATGCTGGGTGTGGTTGGTTTAATGTGAGGGTCCCAGCAGTTTGGGTTCTGAAGAACATCCCCAGGCTCATACCCCAGGAAGGAATGAATGGGGCGGGGCGGGGTGTACCATTTCCACAGCTAGTGAAGCTCAGGCCCCAGGAAGAACTGGAGGGAGCCCCCGGAAAGGCAGGTCACACCTGCCGGTGCCTTGTTTCCTGCCAAGCTCGAGATGGAATATGGTAGTGTGCTGGCCCACGAATGTCCAGGATGGCTGAGCCGGACAAGAGGCCTGGAGAGAGGTCCAGGTGGCACCAGGACTCCTGGTGGCCAACCACTTTGGTTTGTCCTGGGAGGTTCCGCAATCCAGCCCCATGAGTCAGTGTAAGAGCAAAGACAAGTGTGACAATCTTTTGTCACTGCTTATCCAAAGGGCGGTGGAGCCGGGAGATTTCCAGAATTTCCAGAATTTCACTGAGAACAAGCTGCCTCCCTACCGCCTTGAGGCCCCTCCCCCAAGGCCCAGCACTTGGTAGGCTGACAGGCAGGGTCTCCAAAGTGCACTGCACTCACTCTTGATTGTGCCAGGTGCTTTCAGTCCTTTGGACGGACACACGGATGGAAGGAGAGCATAAATAACTGAAAATCTAAACCTTTGAATAGAGGCGAGGTTTACTGGTGTTAGTTTCACCAATCAAACAGCTCCTTTGAACTTCCCTTTCTTCCAGCAGAAAACAGGTCACAGCCGGACCTTTGCCCCAGAAGGGTTGCAGTCAAAGCTGAATAGACAGGTTCAGAAAGACAGGGTCTCAGGCCACCGCCTGCCACCTGTGTGCCTCATCAGGAGGAGAGGGAGCCACATCTGGAGAATCTGACACTGAGAAAACAGTCCCTCCCTCGGCCAGCCCACGTGAGATTATAACCACAGGAAGACTGGTTAGAACTGGCAGCACCCATTTGCAGGGTGTGGTGCCATGAGTGGCCTCTGGCCCTTGTAGCCCTGGTGGTGGAGTACTTACAAGTTGGTCTGTAATCTGAAAGGCCAGCAGTTCGAAACCACCAGCTGCTCTGAGGGAGCCAGTTGGGGTCTTTACTCCTTTAAACAGTTAGTCTTGGGAACCCACAGGGCACCCTACCCTAGAGGGGTGACTCAATGGCCAGGAGGGATAGTTTTGTTTTTTGAGCCACATATGGTCCTGTAGCTCCTGGAAGTGACTGGGTAGAACTATGCAAATTAGGTGCTTATGGCCCACCAGGGGACATAGGCTGCTAATTAAGGAAAAGTGCATGGAACCCTGTGGGTGGGACCATGCAAATAAGACAGATGGAACTCTAATGGGAGTTGTTTCCATTTTGCCATTCTGCTAGCTCAGAGAATCAATCTCAGCCAGGGGGAGTCTCACTGCTACCAGAGAAGAGACAGGGCGGAGCATGCCCACCAGGCCCTGCACTGAGCTCCTTCCTGACCATGGAGGCGGGGAGAGAACTTGGTATCACCAGAGACAGGGTGGGGGTGGGGGTGGCATGGTTGGCTTCCTAGCCCGCAGAGCAGGGCCTGCAGTGGTTGTACTGACCGCCACAGTGAGAGACAGGAGGCTTCCTGGTGGAGCAGGGGCCCCGCCGGGCGCTTGTCTGTGGAAGTAGGCTCACTAGCCTATAGCCAGCATGCTGGAGAGAGGAATGCCTTCCAGGCCAAGGCTTACTGCAGAATTTGGGATCCCTCTCGGCTCTTAAACACAACTAAAAGAGCTCTGAAAATCTTGTCCCAGCAGGTCAGGCTTAGGGCACAGGGGGAAGCCTGCCTTTGGGCATGCCTGGGAAGGTGGCCGGACTAAAGAGGACTAAAGAGCCCCATCGGAGTGATTGGCCGTCACTGGGGTTATGTTCCATGAGCTCTGTGTGGCCCTCGAGCATCTGGTCAAACAAACGCAGCAGAGAAGTGGCAAGTGTTGTGGGAGGGGTCAGCGTTGGCCAAAGGGAAAAGGCCAGGCCTCCTACTCCTAGCCTGGGGCGTGATAGCCCTCATCTGAGTTGTGGGAGGGGCTGGCAGACAGACTGGCCCCTGTGTGGAGGTGGGGGCGGAGTCCCGCCTGTCAATCAGGTGGTGGCCTGGTGATGCCGCCCTGTGTGTGCAAGGTAGCCTCACACTTTGAACTGGGTGGCCACCTTGCCTCCGCGTTCTATTTTCACTTCAGCACGGTGGGCCACCCCGGGTTGAAAGCATGGGTGGTGCCCCTCCTCCTCTCAGATCTGGATCTGGTGACCATAGAAGCCCCATGCTTCCTGCCTCTTCCGGTTTTGATGATGGAAAGAGGCCTGCCCCTCCAGATCAAACCTGGGGCACTTGGGTAAAACCACAAGGTTTTCATGTCTGTAAATTCTGTGTATTGTTTGTCTTAGAGAAAGAAAAATAAAATCCAAAGCCTACCAGAGTGGGTGCTTCACCGGAAACCAAAGTTTCTCATCCCAGGGTCCCTGCAGGCTGGTGATGGTCGCTGTCAGCTGACGTCTGTGGCTGAGAGTGGCCTGGTGGTGTGGGAGTGTGGGCACAGCCTGCAGGGCCTCCCCCCTCACGCTCCCCCAGCTGCCCCTGGCTTGCGTGGGATGCACATGCCAGTGTGTCACTGGGGAAACCCTGACAGATACGCAGACCGGGTTTTCCTCGGGGCAAAAGCACAGCCATGGACGGGGTCTGTGTGTCACCACAGCGGTCAGCCTGGCCATAATGATCTGGTGACCTAGATGTCCCTGCCCCTTCTGACCTGACAGAGAGGCAGAGGTTAAGACTGAGCGGGAATAGGGACCCAAAAGTAGGTCATCAGACCAAAAAACCCACCGCCTTCAAGCCAGTTCCCACACGGGTGCGTCTCTCTACAGGGCTTCCGATTCGCAACCCCTCCCATGGGTGAGGTTGTCCAGGCCCCACGGGCTGGGCTGCACGTTGTGGGGTGGGGCTTCTGTGGGGTTGCAGGCGGGGGTCTGCGGGGCTGTTCCCTGCTGTCAAGGACCTGGGATCTGCAGGGGTTACGCGTTGGCGGATCGAAACCACCAGGCGCTACTCAGGAGAAAGATGGGGCTTTCTGCTCCAGCAAACTCTTCCAATCTCAGAAACGTGGAGGGGGCAGTTCTACTCTGCCCCATAGGGGCCCCGAGAGTTGGCAGGACTCGGTGGCAGTCTCCATGTGCAGATTGTCAGGCCTTTCTGCCGAGGCACTGCGGGGTGGGGGGTGGGGGGGGAAGGCTCACCTTTCAGGTCTTCAGGGCTTACCCATTTGTGTCTCCTGACTGCTCTCCACCTACCACAGCACTGGTTCAAAGGAAACCCAGCCTGGAGGCAGTGGGTTGGGTGTGCTAGGGGTGGGACCCCTAAGAGGGTCTCCTGCAGATCCAGCCAGAACGGCAGGAAATGCCTCTGTTAGACCCACCCTTGCAGACCCCGCCTACATCCAGAACCCTCTGAAGCCCATAGGAGAAGCCCCCTCCCCAGGTGCAGCCGGCTCAGAGAAGGAAAGATGTGTCTAAGGCAGTGGTGGTTCTCGACCTTCTAAGGCTGCAGCCATTTCATACAGTTCCTCATGTTGTGGTGACCCCCCCCCCCCGCCAGCCAAAACATTATTTTCGTTGCTACTTCATAACTGTCATTTTGCTACTGTTATGAATCGGGCGACCCCTGTGAAAGGGTCATGTGACCCCCAAAGGGGTCACGACCCATAGGTTGAGAGCCGCTGGTCTAAGGTCACACAGCCAGTCGGATTGGAAGCTGGGTGTTTCTGACTCTGAGTGTCACACGAGAAGGCTGAGAACCTGAGAGTGGGGGAGCCTGCCCAGGGCCCCGCGTGCATGCCAGCCAGAGCTAGGACTAGCCTCAGTCTCTGGCTTCTGGACCCGGCCTTCTCCTGGCTGACCTGCTCACTGAATACGATTGCATTCTCTTTCCATCCTGTGTTCAGGGAAACCGGTTCCAGAACTCCAGTCTCCTCCTTTCCTGGACACGGTGAAGCCAGGAGGGCCTTTGGCAGCGACGGTGGGCAACGCCTCCTTGGAAAAGCAGGAGCTGGGGTGGCCCCTGCAGCCAGCCTCCAGCCCAGGCCCAGGTACTGTCATCTGGCTCTCTGGGACCCCAGCTCAGAGGGCTCTTGAGTGTGCCGTTCCCCATAGTCCCAGCTATACAGGGCCAGCCTCCCTGCCGGTTGATGTCGGCGTGTGCAATGGGAAGTTGGAGGTGTTGGCTGCCCTGTCACCTCTCTTCCAGCAGAGCCCCGAGAAGGGAAGCAGTTTGCCCAAGACCACACAGCTATGAAGTGGGGAGGGGATGTGTGTGTGGGCATTTGTGCTATGACAGTCGAAAAATCTTCTTTTTCTAACCACCACAAGTGCTGTCCTTCCAGCTCTAGACGGAGAAGGACTCGCCCTCTCTATGCTTGGCCTCTCATCCATGGAACAGAGCTAGTAATTGAACCTACTTCCCCAGGTAGTGTGGGGACCAAGCACCTCAGAAAAGGAGACCTGGAGTCAGTTCCAGCCCTGGGTGCGCCACCCCCCCACCCCCCCACCGGAGGCAGGGCAGAAGCAAGCGCCCCTGTGGCTTTCCCAGGCCATCAGTCTTTACAGGAGCAGAAAGTCTCTCTCCCTCCCGCCCCCCCCCCCCCAGAGTGGCTGGTGGGTGTGAACCATAGCTCCGTGGTAACCCACCCCACCACCAGGGACCAAGCAGCATCAGGAAAGCACTCATTAAATGTTGGCTGGTCTCAGTAGCACTCCACAAGTAACCCAACACACTGGAGAGGTTGAGTCTCGAAAAGTTAATTTCAGGCCAAGCCAAGGAATCTCAATGTCCTGTAGCCAAAATTTCATGAAAACAAAAAAGCTTTGAGCAGCAGTTAAAGATAAGGGGTAATGTCCCTAAAGCAAATGGGGCGCTGGCTGAACAATGATGAGTAAGAAGACACTCATGTGCACGGGGGAGGTCACGGCCGCTCCCCTCCTCTCCTGCTCCTCACCACTCTCTCACTCTGCCCGAGAGCCGATGCCAATTCCCGGTGGCCCTCTAGGACAGGGTGGAACTGCCCCTGTGGGTTTCTGAGACTGCATCTCTTTACCGGAGGAGGACCCTCCGTTTTCTCCCGAGAGCAGCTGCTGGTTTCCACCTGCTGACCCTGTGGTTAGCAGCCTGACACAGAACCCCCTCTGCCCCTGGGGCTCCGGTGCCTCATCTGAGTCACAGGAAAACAACCTGTGCTCTGCCTGCCTCTGCGCGTTGAAGTCCAGATGATCGAGTAAGCTACACACACAGACAGGAAGTCAATTGTCTTTTTGCCCAAGCTGAAATCAGGAGAGTGATCACTTCTGTTGCCCAGTAAGCCCAGGCCTGCATTCTCTTGGGAAGACCCCCACAGCCTCACTGGGTCCAGCGTTCCTACAGAGAACAAGCATGGAGTAGGGTGGGGGTGTCAGGAGGTGGGGTCACTTGCTGAGGACCCACGCCTGTGCCTGGCACGCTGAGTCCAGCCTGTGCACTGGGGTGCTTGGGGCAAGCAGACCTCCCACCCTGACTCTCCCAGGAGGAGTGGTACTAGTGTGACCCAAGGCCACTGCAGCACCGGGCCTGTGACACAGGAGGGGTTGCAAAGGCAGCAGTGACACCAGGGTTGGTGTCATCTGTCGCCCAGTCACCCTCTAGTCTGGGTGCCGATGGCAGGCCAAGGCACCCTCCGCCCTGGGTAATGGGAGGGGGGCACCCTGTGAAGGGCTGGAGGGGCAGAGCAGTTCAGCACTTGATCCTCTGTGGAGTCCTGGGTCACGTGGCCCCTGAGGCCTGGGGACAGATGGTTTCCTGGTGTCTCTGATTTTTTCCTCGCCTTCGATCCAGATGAAAGGAGACCAGTTGTTGCCCCTTTATGCTGCTCACAGATATACAACCCAGATGCAGATGTACAACCCAGATGCAGATCACCAGATCTCTATGAGCTGATAGACCTAGTTGGTTCCCAAGACGGTGGTTTGTAGCCTCCACACCCAGTTACACCGTCTTAGGTGTTTAGACGCGTGTAGGGAATTTCCATCAGTGTCCTGTGTGCTCTGTGTTATGTTTATTACATATATGAAGCTATATATCAAGGGGAAAGAAAGAGCTGTGGGAGCACAGTGGTTATGCATCAGTCTGCTAACCACAAGGTCAGCAGTTCAAAACCACCAGCCGCTCTGAGGGAGCTAGATGAGGCTTTCTACCCCTGTAAAGATGTACAGTCTTGGGAACCTGCAGGAGCAGTTGTGCCCTGTCCTGTAGGGTAGACTCGGCAGTGAGTGAAGTTATACATGCAACACCTACACAAGTGTACCTGTGTGTGTGGAAGCATGCGTTCCACACTGTCCGCAGTGTACACAGCTTCCTCTGGGACCACTCACTTGTTCAGTTGCCACAACTGCTCTTGCTGATGGTACGTGCCAGCATCTCTGGTTGCTCTCCCTTCTCCTTGCGGACCGTCCGCATCTTCATCGGCTTTGGGTGAGCTGGGCCGACTCCCCCCTTACTGCACATTGCCCTTCCTTTTCCGTCCCCAGAATTAGCTGTCTCTGCTACCTCCCTCCTTCGTCATCTCATCCCTGCTGACCGCCAGGGAATTGTCCTTTCTGTGGGTAACCCCACACTTGGCTTTTCAAACCATGGGGTAGTTGTCCCCTTCAGGCCTGTTTCCTTTCACCGAGCTGAGTGCAGTGTGTCGAGGACAGGTGCTGCATGAGCCACCATGACGAGACGTCAAGAAGGGGTTTTCAAAGGAATTTACACTCTCTTCTTTTTTATTATGAAAAATTCCAAACACCCGCCACGGCACAGAATGTGGGACAATGAGTGCCCGTGTTCCAATTATCCAGCTTCTGCGATGATCAACAACACAGAGCCTGCATCTTGCTCTGCCTGCTCGCCGGACCCATATCCCACTCACTCCCTTGGATGTTGTATTAGTCTGGGTACTTTAGAGAAACAGATCCACAGAAACTCATGTCTTAGAGTTTAATACAAAGGGTAAGTGCACATCAAGAAAACATCCCAACCCAGTGCTGTCCAAGCCCACAAGTCCAACATTAACCCATTTGTCCAACACAAATCCACAAAGTTCTCCTCCATCTCACAATACAGACACAATGATGCCGATTGTGGGACACAAGCCGAGTCAGTGAGCGTGTGAGCATCTCAGCGCTGACAGGGGTCTCCACATGGCTGCTCCAGCACCAAGGGTTGCATCGGGGTAGGTCCGTGCAGCTTCACCTTGGGGATGTCTTGCAGGAAGTGAGCCTTGGCAGCTGAAGCAGGGAACTGCTAAGGCAGCTGCACCCTGGTGCGGCTATCACAAAGCAAGAGACCCGAGAAATAGAAAGGCGAGGCTCACCTAGCCATTCATCCCTCTGCCCTTCAATTAATTCCTCGTGTGTTTATTGGCCAGGTTGGCACAATAAACTAACTAACTCAGATGTTATTTTTAAAACATTATGCCGATCTCTCCTCTCGGTGGAGTCTTGGGACAGCTGGTAGTAGATCGCCTGCCCAGATCACCTTGCACTTAGCCATGGCCTGCGGTCTGGTGGCCAGCAACCTGATCCTCAAGCCCGGGACCTGCCTCCGGGTGCGGGGCCAGGTGGCCCCCGACGCCAAATGCTTCGTGCTGAACTTGGGCAAAGACAACAACCTGTGCCTGCACTTCAACCCTCGCTTCGACGCCCACGGTGACACCAACACCATCGTGTGTAGCAGTAAGGACGCCGGGGCCTGGGGCGCCGAGCACCGGGAGACCAACTTCCCCTTCCAGGCGGGCAGTGTCGCTGAGGTGTGCTTCTCCTTCGACCAAGCCGACCTGAGCATCAAGCTGCCAGACAGACACACGTTCAAGTTCCCCAACCGCCTCAACCTGGAGACGATCAACTTCCGGGAGGCCGATAGCAACTTCCAGATCAAGTGTGTAGCCCTTGAGTGAAGCAGCTGTGTGTCCCTGGACCACAGTCCCCAATAAAGGCAACTGCCTCGCCTCGCCCTGAAAAAACAAACAAACATTTTGCCACTTAAAACCTCAAAGCTCCTGCAGAAGCACAGAGCAGCATCTCACGAGGGCACGGTGCCCACCACCCAGCTTCAGTGACTTCTGATACTTGGAGCAAATCCCAGGGAGGCTCTGTGACCTGAGAGTGCCCCCCATCCCTCTACCCACCCCGGGGGCACACTGGAGGCCCTGGCCTTTCCTGCCCAGTCTCTTCTGTCAATGCCTTGGCCAGCTCCCATTCCATCCTGTGTCCCTACTGAGCTGGCAGTCTGTCCTGCTGGAGATCGAAAGATGGCTGTTCCGAATCCCGGTCTCTGTGAGTTGGCATCAACTTGCTGGCAGTAAGCTGGGTTACTTTGGTTTGGTTCGGTTCGGGCAGCCCCCCCACGCTGAGCACAAGGAACTGATTGATAAGGTCCCAACAGAAAAGAGGGAAGGGAGGAAGACATGGAGAGAAAGGACTCCTTGTTCCTTTTCAGTGTGCCTGCCTGTGGTATTGACCCAGATCCCATCCCCAAACCACAGGGATGAATAGGCTGACTAAGGCTGTGTGTTCCACCCACTCTCCATCCTGCTGGGGAAGTTCCCATCTGGGTGAGAGAAGGCCATGGAGCTCCCCAAACAGGAGACCTGCTTCCACCCGCAGGGCAAACTCCACGCACTGAGTCACCAGAACAAAGGTGGCTGGGTGTGTAAACCCAGTAGAGGGAGAGGACAGAGACCATGTGCCCAGTGGGGTCTCTGCCTTGGGACCCAGTGCTGGGACAGGCACACAGAGGGCGGAAGTCAGCACAGTGACAGGAGACACACAGCTAGCACAGAGGGAGGCACAGCGTCTCAGTGCTCGGCTGCTAACCTAGGGCTGGCCGGGTGACACCCACCCCCATCAGCACCGAGGGAGAAAGACCTGGCAGTCTATTCCTGGGAATGTACAGTGGAAGAACCTGGTGTTGTGGGGGGTGGGGGCCGGTTTGACTCCATCACGTGCAGTTCCTGTGGCTCGGAATCGACTCTGCAAGACCCAGCAGCAGCACAGAGATCTAGGGTTTGTGAAGCATCTTGTTTGAGACAAGGTGAACAACATGAATTACAGCTGCCTCTCCTAGGCAGGCAGGTGGGCGAGCAGCTGGTGCAGAGATGTGGCAGGTAGCCAGACAATGGGGATGGGGCCCAGCCTACAGAACCAGGCTGCTGCTGGGTGGGGACCGGAGGAGGTGTGGCAAGCAAGCAGGAGTGCCCTCTGACAGGGAGCCTTTCTGAGGCTGGAGGTTGGCAGGGCGAATCCAGTCCTTTGGGAAGTCGGCATCAGGAGGGGATTAAGCAAGGATTTCACTGGGATGAAACCTGAGAGAAGCCAGGTGTTTTGGTTACCTACTTCCTGCTCCTGAGTCGGAACGCCGGCCCTCGGGTGGCTGTGGACACCAGCAATGTCGTTCCCCAGAGCTCAGGAATTGGGAAGTCTGAACGGAGGGTTTCGTGTAAGGTGGAGCTCCTCTCTTACCAACATCAGCTTCTAGTAGCTTCCGGTAGCTGCCAGCAATCCGTGTAGATGTTTCTACCCATCGTCCATCTTTTGTTCTTTCTGCGTACCTGTGTGTACCCCGAAGAAATGAATAGGCTTTAGGACCACCCTATTCTGGCATGGCCTCAACAGATCAAAAGAAACGCCCTATTTCTAAGCAAGGTCATTTTATAGGATTGTCTTTCAACAAATCCTGTTGGTGGTTACACCTCACCCCCTAACACTGGGCAAAGCTGAAGATCCAGGGAGCTGGGTGTGGATTTCCTGTGGCAGCCGTAACACACTAACTATCGCGGCAGCTTGAAGCAGTACACACTCACTCTCACATGGTTCTGGAGGCCAGGACTCTGACATCTGGACCATGGGCTTGGAATTAAGGTGGGGGTGGGGAGGGCTAATGGGTGAAATCTCGTCTTTGCCTCCTCCAAAGCAGCTTCTGGGGGCTGCTCATTCCTTGACCTGTGGCTACGTCACTCCAACCTCTGTCCCCACGGTCACACTGCTCTCTCACAGGTTTGGATATACCTTGTCTGTCTGCCCCGTCTGTTTCTCAGTCACATGGACACGCAGAATGAGACGCTGCCCCATCTCAACCTGTCACACTGGGGCCTCCCGCTTTTTTCTTGACCTCTACCAAACCTGGTGTTCTTCTCTATGGGCCGGTTCTTTTTGATTATGTGACCTGAGATAAAAGCTCCTGTCCTCACTTCTTAGAAGCATTCTAACTACTACTTTCAAGGCAGAAAATCGAAACAAGTACAAGAGCCATCTCCCACCTGAATTCAGAGACCATCTTGAGAACAAATTTGACTGATCATGAACCAAGTACACTGAGCACAGACCAGATGGCCTATGGGGTGGCACATAACTGGTGGTGTGGTGGTTACACGTTGGGCTGCAATCAAAATGGTCGGCAGTTGAAAACCACCAGCAGCTCCTCGGGAGAAAGACTGGGCTTTCTGCTCCCATGAATAGCTACAGTCTCAGAAACTTCCAGGGAGGTAGGTCGCTGTGAGTCAGCTTGGATCTGATGACAGGGAGGATTTGTTTGGTTTTTATCCTAATATGAAGAAAGCAAAAGGTCATGAAAAAGGAAAGGGAGACTAAAATGGATGTCAGAAGAGACTTAAATGTTCTCTGGAATGTTGAGTAGCTACAGAAACAGTGTTGTAAAAGACCCAAACAGAAGAGCAGTTTGAGAAGAGAGATGTATTATAATAAAATGTGCAAAGACCTGCCTGGAAATCCAAAGGTAAGGACCCACGCAGCCTTTCTCATGCTGAAGGAATCGAAGGAAAAATCTGAAACGAGCCATGAGTTGTAGCATTGATGGGTTCTGTGGACCGCTTACTGAGCCACGCCCGCAGCATCACAAGATAAGAACGCAGTTGCTGCACCAAAAGGAGTTGGTCCGTGTCCTACCATTTCTGCATGTGATGAAGACCCGCAGGTGTTCAAGGAGGAAGTCCAAGCTCCTCTGAAGGCTTTGGTGTAAAGCAAGGTTCTAGGAATCGGGATACCAGGTGAGGCGCTCCAGCAAGTTGTTGCAGTGCCGCAAGCACACACCTGACACCATGTGTTTGTGTTCCGAAGAAAGATGAGCGGACAGAATGTGTGACATTTTGGACGACAGCCTTAAGATAGCGCAGGCAAGTAAGATTTTGTGAAAGGTAAGGCAAAAACATCGACAGGGAACGACCAGAAATCCAAGCCAGATTTGGATTCCGAGACTGCGGGATGAGGGACATCACTGTTGATGTCAGGTGGATCTGGAATGAAGGCAGAGAATACCAGGATGACGTGTTTTACTGACATCTGCCTGTGTGGCTCAGAGCAGATTATGAATATCACATTGTTTTGTTTTTTTTCCAAATATGATCACATTGATAAGATTCCAGGGATTAGGATATGGGTATATTTTGCGGGAAAGAAAGGGAGGAAGTGTCTGAGCCTCCCCACTTTCTGAGGCAGGCTTTTGAGGAGTCCTGAGTCAGCTACCAGAGTTGTCTTGGATCAGATGTGCCTCATTCTCGACCCCGGCCACACTCAGCCCCTGGTGGGGAGCCAGGGGCAGGTGACCGCAGTGCAAATTCAGGAATGGGTTTCAGGGCACATGGTTGGGGGTCTGCCAGGTGTGTCCATGCCACTGAGACTCAAGCTAGGGTAGACCCAAGAAAGGAGGGTGAGGGCAGCCTTTGTGCCAGGCCTCCTTGATGCTGAAAGGAGCACAGGCTTTATCTCAGGTAAACAGGGTTTTATCAGCTCCAGCCTGGGTTCTTGGGGATCCTGGCGCAAATGATTAACACACTGAGCTGCTAGCCCAAAGGTTGGAGGCTTGAGTCTGCTAGCCCAAAGGTTGGAGGCTTGAGTCTCCCCAGAGGCACCTAAAGAAAGGTGTGGGGGTTCTTCTGAGAAGTCAGCCTCTGGGAGCCACTTGGAGTCCAGGTCTTCTGCCACTTGGCTTGCCAGGAATTGGCGTTGACTCGGTGATGGCTTCTGGGTGTTAGGGTTTTTTTTGGCCTGAATAGTAGTTTGATTAAGATGATTCTAGTTTGGCCCCAGTGCCTTTTCAGGTCTTCTGAATGCATCTTTTGTGATCAAAGTTTCGGACTAATTGCTGCCCTTCCCCTTTTGATTTCCTCTTCCCTGATGTTGTAACCTGGGAATGCCTCAACCCAGTGGACTTGGCCAGTGGCCCTGAGGTCATCTGGAGCCAGGAACCCTTGTAAGAGTCAACCCCTGAGTAACTCAGAACCCCTCTCTGCAGCAGGATATTTACAGAGATTAAGGGAGGCTATGGCCTTTGGCCCAGCACTGCTTCTGTGGTCACAGCTGACTCCCTCCTGCCTGCTGCCCTCTCCAACCCAGCCGGCCGGCCCCACACTGCTCATCTTTCTAACCCAGCCTGCCCCACACTGATTCCTAGTGAGGAAATGCCAGCTGCCTGAACTGACTTACCTGGCCTTGACCTTCTCAGGTTTGCTCTCCTCATCTTCACTCACGAGGGACTCCAGAGCCAGCCGGTCCAACGCTGGTCCTGCCATGGGCAGTGTGCCCCAGAATAACATCTCTGTCAGTCTCACCACTTGCAAAGAGAAGCTGGAAAGGGATTGCTATGAGGATTGATTGATGTGTGTAATTGGTTCATGTGTGTAAAGCATTCAGCACAGTGCCAGCCATGATGCAATATTGGCTAGCTAAGGTGCCTTCCTTCCCCGGGACTTCCCCACCACCACGCCTTTGTTTGCTCTGGTTCCATTGCCTGGAGGCCCCCTCCCGTGTCCACTGGGCGCACGCCCCTGTTGCCAAAGCAGCACATCTACATGTGTAGTCCGTCTCACATATGCCAAGGCAACACATCTGCACGTCTGGGCCGTATCACATATGCAACACGTCTGTGTGCAGGATCCGGCGTCCTTGGCTTGTGTCCCCACTGTGGAGCCTTCCTTGCTGCCCATTCCCAGCTGTCTCACCAGCACCGTCAACTCCGCACCCCCTGAGCAAAATCAAGCTGATTTGGAGTGGATCCCCTGGCTCTGCTGCTTGGTGGCCGTGTGGCCCCGGGCAAGTTACTCCCTCTCACAGCCTGTTAGATGGGGGAATACGTGGCCTTCTCCGGAAGCATCCTTAGACCTAGCCGAGGTAGTCCTGCAGGAGTCTGTTGGCTGCTGCCATCCCTGTGTGTCGGGACACATGTGGGGAGTGAATGGCTGGAGGGGGCTGGGGCTGGCAGGGAGCCCATCCAGTACTTGTTCTCTGTTACAGGGTCCGCTCCAGACCCGGGGGCTCAGCAGTCCTCTCCCCTGCCTCTTTGGGAAGAAGACACCCCTCACTCCTTAAGGAGCAACCGCCCTGCTTCCCCCGACGCAAAGGTAAACCCAGCCCCTCCCTTGGCAAAATGCAGTTTCTTTATTCCCTGAGGGCTAGGAGGAAGGAGGTTCAGAGACTGTGAGTTCCAGAAATCAGCCAAACACTAGGGCAGGAGGGGGGCGGGGACGGGGGCGACGGTGCTTGAGTGAGTATGAGCCTTTCCAGTTCATTTGTGTTTAGACCGGAGCTGATGACTGACATTCTCTCTCCAGACTAGTGGTTGCAACAGTCATTTGTTACGGCCCCTTCCTCCCCACGTGTTGAAACTACTCTCAGTCTCCAGTGACGTGGTTCAGGGCCACACTTTGACACCCACGGGCTCCTGTACTTCTGCCTTCTCACTGGCTCTATATATATATATACTTAAAATTTAATTAATTCGTTTTTAGAAATCGCATTAAAATAAAAAGCTTTTCCTTTGACTCTAGACATTTTGTTTTGTCCTTGTTACGTTAAGAGGAATTAACTAAATGGTTCAGGGGATTCCCACACACGCTGGGGACTGTACCAGGCACACCTGCTGGGGAAGCTAGATTTGGCTGGGCCTGACCAATGAAGCCGCCCCTCAAAACAGACTTGCCGAATCCAGACTGTTTGAACAATTAGCCTTGTTTTGAGAGATTGTGTAAATACTTGGGATAATTGGGATATGAGTGAAAACACTGAAAAGGAAATCTGCGTATGCAACTTGGTCCCCCCTTCATTAAATATATCCTGACATCGCTCATTAGGATGAAATACTGTGCATTTCAATCGCCATTCAGGGGATAATGGCCTGTGGGTGATTTTTCTCCCCCAAATTTGTAACAGAAGTGTTTGTACCTGGGGACAGAGCACAGACCGACCGTATCTGTAGTCTCTCAACGAGCACCACTGGGATTTCCGTAGCAGCTGAGGCACCTTTATTAGGAAGAGCCCTAGAGACTTATGTGTTGCAATGAGAACTACAAGGTTGGCAGTTTGACCACTCCAGCTGCTCCATGGGAGCAAGATGAGGCCTTCCGCTTCTGTGAAGACTCACATCCATGGGAACCCAGAGGAGCAGTTCTACTTGGCCTGCGCTATGGGGTCCCTGTGAGCCAGAGTGATTCGATGGCAGTGGCTTGGGTTTGGAGTTTGATTACGTAAACCCTCTTAGCTGTGTGGAATGACCGGGGCATCCCAAATCCCGGGCCTGGCAACTCCATGCAATAGCTCATGCACATTCCTGGACGGAGGCAGTCAGTCATGGCTGTACAGGCCCTATGCGTAGAAGTTGCTGGACTCTTGGGTTGGTGATGACAGCGGTACACAGAAGGTGACATTACCCCTGGGGACAGTGGAGGTCCCCTGTGGAACCCCTGCCGAAACTCTTGCATCTGTCTCAGCTCACATCTTTCCTGGTTATGAGACATGGGCAGCAGTCAGGACAGTCTTAGTCTTCATGAACGCTGAGCTGGGTAGAGAGTGAATGACCCCCAGAGGGAGGGTCAGTGAGCCAGCAGAGGCTGGTGCCGGCTCATTGGGTGTTATGTTGAGGGGAGCCCTTCTCCCTTGTGAACTCTGACTCAGCAATGGGTGACTCTTCAGGCACGGAATGTGGGGACAAAGTCCTTCTAATTTGCATGTGTTGACATGGCTCAGGGTGGCCAGGGATGAGAAAGTGACACGGGAGGGCCACAAGGATAATGGAGACGTGGGCAGGTGGAGACTGGCCCCATCTCCGGGTGGGAATTGGACTCATGCTGATCCTTGCCACCCAGTTAGCAATGAAGGGAGGCTCTGCCGGCCTTGCCCTTTGCTTTGTGCAGTTAGTGTGAGCAAACGTAAGTTTATGCATAGGAACATGTTCTATAAAGGGAAGTCATGGAAGCAAAGCTATTTGTAAAACATAGATCGTACATACATGTGGTTTCCCAGAACCACGTTTGTCTATGAACCTCTGTATGCTCTTATATCAAGGACGTCTGGCCCAGCATGGAGACCAGGTAGAGGACCAGGACTGGACGCTCAGTCTGGCCATTGACCAGTTGTGCGACCACCTCTAGCCCACTGATTTTCTGGATGCCCATCTCTGCAGGGATGAAAAGGAAGCGAACACTGATAGGACATGAGCCACTGGCCTAATTTATGTCATCCTCAAAATGCTCCCCTGATGTCCTGTCACCTTCCTCTTTGCTCGTGAGGCGCTCGAGGCCCGCTGGGGTTAAGTAACGTGCTCAGGGTAACAGAGCAAGTTAAAGGAGGAAGTTGGATTTGAGCGCAGACCTCCTTGTGATCTTTGTAGCACTCCTCCCTTCGTGACCATTACAGGTCATGTTCATAGACTGAGGATACTGTACAGATGAGAATGGAAATTACCCATGTTAAGTTCACGCTCCCGGCTAGGAAGGGGTGGTACACCTAGGTGGGTGCTACACCTGGATTGGCCCATCTGGTCCAGGTGAATTTGATCCAACCAGTGGGGTCGCCCAGTATCATCGACCAAGGGGGGAGCAGGCTGAAAAGGCCAGAAGTGTGCTCCCTGGCTCTCTCTCCCAGCGGCTGCCACACAATGCAGCGCAGCTGGGCTGAGGTCCCACAGCTGTGTCGTGGACTCTGTCTGGCTCGTGTCCACTTACTGTAAAACCTGAAAC
This sequence comes from Tenrec ecaudatus, assembly GCF_050624435.1. Taxonomy (NCBI): domain Eukaryota; kingdom Metazoa; phylum Chordata; class Mammalia; order Afrosoricida; family Tenrecidae; genus Tenrec; species Tenrec ecaudatus. The sequence goes on from NC_134534.1 coordinate 183,144,545, forward strand.
AGCTTCTCACTTTCATAAAATTCACTTGGATAACAAACCAGGCTTCGGCGTTAATTCTCTCTCGCGCGGAGCCAAGAACTGAGGTATATCTCTCCCACGAGAGGGAGAGATCTAATGCCCCTACCTAATTTCCACTGCCCAAACACAAGCACTTGTCATCGATGAGTGTGAATGCACTCACGCGCGCACACATGTAAATGACCGCATTCCATCAAAACTGGAAGGACCCACCGTATCAGTCCCTTCCCACACTGACACAGCGTCTCTGGAGCCAGCATGCACGGAGTCATTGGTTGTTTCAGAAACTCAGTGGCCAGGCCCTTTCCCAGCTCTGATGTCCTAGAGCAGTGGTTCTCGACCTTCGTAATGCTGCCACCACCCTTTGATTCAGTTCCTCGTGTTGTGGTGACCCCCCCAACCATTACATTATTTTTGTTGCTTTTTCATAACTGTCAGTTTTGCTACTGTTAATGAATCGTCATGTAAATATCTGATGTATAGGATGTATTTTCATTGTTACAAATTGTACATAATTAAAGCATAGTGATTAATCACAAAAACAATGTGTAAATATATATTGTGAAATACTTACATGTTTTCCAGTGGTCTTAGGCAACCTCTGTGAGTTGTTTGACCCTCAAAGATCAAACAAAGGGGTCGTGACCCACAGGTTGAGAACCGCTGCCCTAGAGCCTGTGAGGCAGTGGAGAAAACAACTTTCCACAGTAGCATCTGTCCTGCGTCTGGATTACCTTGGTGGTGTAATGGTTACACGTTGGGCTGGGGTCCGCATGGTCTATAGTTCGAAACCACCAGCAGCTCCTGGGGAGCAAGTCTGGGCTTTCTACCCCCCTAAACATTTGTGGTCGCGGAACCCCACAGAGGTCTCTGTGAGTCAGCATTGGCTCTATGACGGTGAGTTTGGTGGGTTGGTGCGTTTGTTTTCGCTGAGCGCTGATGTTGTAGATTCTGGGAAGTAGTGGAGAAAACAGCTCCCACAGTAACGTCTGTCGCGTGTCTGGTTGCCATGATTTCCGCACCTCTACTCAGGAGCCGGGGAAGCTGGGGAGCCTGGCCGGAGACAGCCTTCTCTGGAGGGAGGCAGATGTGGTCCAGGCGACCGATGACTTCGATCCAGACCACAAGATCAGTGAGGGCACCTTTGCTGCCGTCTATCGAGGGCAAAGGCACGGCACCCCGTTCGTCTTCAAGAAGCTCAGCGAGGCAAGCACTTCTTTGTTTCTGCAGAGGTTGGAGGGTCCCGGCCAGGTAAGGCTGGGTGGTCACAGTTCAATGTGCTTTTCCACAGGCAGCCTGCTCAAGCCCAGGGTCCGTTGAAAGATTCTTCCAGATGGAGGTGCAGGTTTGTCTCCGGTAAGCCTCCCCTCGGAACGCTTTCTTGTACTAGTGACAGTATAGCTACCCTTGCTGGTGCAGGAGCCTGCTGCCATAGTGGGCTACGTGTTGGGCTTCGAACTGCAAGATCAGCAGTTAGAACCCACCAGCCGCTCCTCGGGAGAAAGAGGAGGCTCCTGTAAACTTCCACAGCCTCAGAGACCCACGGGGCCCTTCTTGCCAGGCCTGCAGGGTCACCGTGAGTCGGCATCGACTCGGCCTGTGGGTTTGACTGGGTTTATGCCCCAAGCATGCTTTAAGGGTTTCGTATGTGTAAACACACTTACTTTTTACAAGAGGCCTGTGGTGTAGCTTCTACTGGGATGTAACTTTTCATAGGACTGGCATGCTGAGACCCAGGGGGGTTAATCGTCTTATCCAAGGTCACACTGCCAGTCAGTGGCGGTGTCAGGAGTAAAACCCCGGTGGTCCAGCGCTGGAATCCATGCCGTTGTGCGCTGGGAGCCTACCCTCGCTGAGCTCCGTGCCTTGCTTCCTTCCAAGGAGGAAACGGGTACAGCGTTACTCCACCTCCACAGAGCAATAAACTGACCTGCGGCCTGCAAGCCAGGATTGGTGTTGGGAATCCGTGTTTGGTTGACACGCTGCCTCTGGCTCCCTTTGCTGCTGTCAGTGGCTGCTTTCCTGCGTGACCGTAGATTGAGTGGTGTGGCTCCAGAGACCATGCAGCCTGTGAACCCTCAAATACTTAGTACCTGAACCTTGAAGGGGAGTCCACTTTCCCTGGGTTAGCATAACAATTCTCTGACAACAGCCCTTCCTTTATAGCTGAGGATGCTAGGGCTGGACATGCAAAGGGAGCCTCCCAGGCAGAGGTGTGGGCAAGAGAAGGAGACGTTCTGAACCGTCGGTAGACAAGAGCCTCGTCCTGGCCCAGCTGGCACTGACGGACAGACTTACAGTACATAGAACCCATGTGAGGCTGGACACCAGTCAACGGTCACCCAGCCTCAGCAAGGGACAGGCTGAGCCTCCTCTGCTTGGGGGCGCCTGGGGCTAGGCGCCTGGGGCTAGTGAGCCTGCCTGCTTGTTGTGGAATATCATTATGAATCACAGATAAGAGAAGGAAGTGGGCCATCTCCTGTCCAGAGCCCTCTCAGTAACCACACTTATACTCATATTTGGGCTTGTTGCCTAATTCTGGTTCCCTCTGCATACATGTGGGAGGAGGCACATGCAAGTGGGAGGAGGCACATGCAAGTGGGAGGAGGCACATGTATGTGGAAGGGTGCACATGCATGTGGAAGGAGGCACACATGGACAGACACTCACATGCACATGGAAGGAGGCACATGTATGTGGAAGGAGGCACTCGTGGACAGACACATGCACATGGAAGGAGGCACATGTATGTGGAAGGGTGCACATGCATGTAGAAGGAGGCACATGTGGACAGAGGCACACACACTTGCACTTGGAAGGAGGCACCAGCATGCATCTCTTTGTTGTCTGTCGTCATTAGACGCTGTGGACTCATCGGCAAACTCCGCCCAGTCCTACACCGTCCATCCTCACATTTGAGCCCGTGGTCGCAGCCACGGTGTCAGCACATCTTGTGGGCAGTGCCCCCTGTGGCACACACTTAATTCAAACTGGAAGCATAAGCCCCTCTCTTCACTGATGGTGTCAGCAAACGCGAACTGTCAACCCCTTTCTTGGGCTCCAGGGAGTAGACTCGGAGGACACGCAGCCCTTATCTTGGAGAAGTTCATGGTCCAGCAGGCAGACTGGCGTGGAGACAGCTAGCTAATGGGTGTGGACATGGTGGAACACGATGCACTGGGGGTGTCGGGGTTCGTGGAGAAGGGCAGAGAGGTCAGGCCTTTTACAGTAGGTCTGGGGAGATTTGATCGGATGCTGAGCCGAGGCACGAGGCACAGGAGAGGGCTAGTTTTGAAAGTTCTTTACGACCCTGAGCAGTGACTAATAAGATGTGAGAGGAAGCTAGGTGGAGAGAGGTGCCCTTTGCTGGGACCTTCAATATGGTGGAGAAGTCCTTGTGGGACTTCTGAGTCTGGTGTGTTCACCTAGACCAGGACTGCTCAACCTTCCTAATGCTGCGACCCTTTCATACAGTTCCTCATGTTGGGGTGACCCTCCAACCAGATAGTTATTTTGTTGCTACTTCAGCACTGTAACGTTGCAACTGTTATGAACAGCTGCCCTAGACCAAGCTTATCTGTTCTAATGCCCCCTTTTCAGGAAAGACGAAACAAAACAAAAAATGTAGGCAGCACTCCCCTGGCCATTAAACACTTTTGTGTTACAGGCCATGATCCAGGATGGAGTGGAGACATCTGCTTTTGCAGACCCCCTCCCCATACCCCCACCATTCCTGGGTCCCCTTGGGGTGGTACTGCCGCTCTGAGAAACACGGACCTAGACCATCAGATGCGATTAGACACTCGGGTCGGAGGTTAGTCAGTGTGAGGCTAGAGATGAGCGAGTGTGGAGAGGCCCTCACTGAGCCCTCAGCTGCTGAGAGCAAGCAAGGGCAGCTGTTTGAGAAAGGTGTGGTCGCAGGCTTCTGTAAAGAAGGCAGTTCTCCTGCATCCGCAGTGCCCCTCTGAGCCGGGATGGGCTTTATTTTCTTTTGTTTTCCTCTGCGAGGCAGAAGGTAACTGGTGGAGCAGCAGATAAGACCAGCCGAAAGGTCTGCGACTGGGGGGACACTCACCTCTCAGAGGAGGGTCATGGTGAAGAAGACCAAGAACGAGTAGTCAAGAGGCAGGAGGCGGCTCTGGAGGGAGGGCGACTCAGAGCCCGAGGAAGAGGAGCCCCAGGAAGAACCCCGTTCTTAGAGGCAGACGTCAGATAGACCTGGGATCTGGTCACAGCCCCTCTGCCTGCCAATGCAGGACGCTGGGCACGTTCCTTAACCACGGCGGTTCTCTTTCCAGAAGACAGATTGGTTAGGTGTCAAATGCTACACAGTAGAGGCAGGATGAGCACAATTAGACTTAGGGCCCCATGAGGCAGACCCCCACCCCCACCCCCACCCCTCCACCCCCGTCCTTGGCCCTCAGTGAGAGGTGGAGTATTTGGTACCAAGAGGGACTTCCCCAGAGGGAGAGCAGGAAGAAGCAGAGCCGCCTTCGGTGGTCCTACTTGGCCTTTCACCCCTGCTCTGATGATTGCTTTCAGATGCTGCCACCCCAACGTCCTACCTCTGCTCGGCTTCTGCACCGGAACCCGGTTCCAGGGTTTGGTCCACCCGTACATGGCAAACGGCTCCTTAGAGGACAGACTCCAGGTAAGGACCTGGATCGTGGTCAGAGAACTTGGGGCTCAGCAAGGACCTCGGGGAGCCCAGAGGGGGGAGAAGCCATCCAGAGGAGAGACCAGAGAGGGCTCAAGAAGGTCAGCTAGGGGTGGGGGGAGATAAGATCTGATAACTAGCCTCAGATGAGTAAACTGTAAACATATTTGGCAAGAGCATCTTACTCAAGTCTAGAACAAGACAAGGTGTCCCCCCTAACGCTCATCTTATCAACGTTGTTCGGGAAGCCTTGGCCAGTGCAGCAGGACAGGAGAAAGAAGCAAGCCATAAGCGTGGTACAAAGGGGGAGGTGCACTTTTAATCTACCAGCCGATGGATGGTGAACGTGTGACGGACATGGCATGTTGCCATGGCATGTTATTCCCCACACAGCAAAAGGAAGTTCTTGTACCTCCAACACTTGGATGAACTTTGAAAGCATAGTGCTGGGTCAGAGAAGCCAGACACAGGACAAATGCTGCATGTGCAATCTGTGAATGAGGCAGGGGCACAGAGACCAAAAGACACTCCTGGTCACCAGGGTCGGAGGCGGGGGAGGGGAGGCGTTGCTGCTGCTGGGATGCAGCTTCTGTTTGGGGCGATGAAGTCGTGTTAGAAATAGGTAAGTGCTGGTTGACCACCATTGGGAATGCAGTGGACCGTGCTACACACACTTCACCACAGATTTAAGGGACTTGCTCGAGCATTACCGGAATACCTCTGGAAAGATGCGCAAGAAACTGTTCCCTCAGCCTGCCTCTGCGGGGGAGAACCGGCAGCTGGGGCACAGGATGGGGGAAAACTTTGACTAGTTTCTCCTTTGTATGTTCTGGGTGTTAGATCATGGGTGTGTAATATATGTTAAAGCTTAGAAACATTAAAGCTCGCATGTCCATCTCCATAAACATCCTCAAACCGAGGGCTGGGTTTCCACAAGGGACCAGACAGAACAGTTGTTCCTGGTGTCATGGTGATTGCTCGCCACCCTGAGCTCTTCTGTGCACCAGACACGGAGATCAGGGCTTCCAGTCCCCTCCCCAACCAAGAGGGCCCCCTGCTCTCCAAAGGGGCGTCTCTGGCCCAAGGGAGGTGAACCAAACCGACCAAAGGGACCCGACTAAGCAGGCGCAAGGGATAGGGTTTGCATTGGGTGTGTCTGGCTCCAGATCTCATAGACAAACACACGTCAGAGCTTGCCAGGACCAGTTCTAGAGTGGGCAGGGTACCTGGGAGCAGTGGGGGAGGCTTGAACTCACCCCACAATCTCCGGCAGCTCTTTGTCAAGGAAGTCTGTTCAGAGACATGTTGAGGTCCCCAGGCCCCCTCCAACTAGACTGCTGCGCGTAAGCCCCAGTCATGTAATAATAGAAAGGGTGGCAGTTTACTGAGCACTTAAGACGTGGCAGTTGCTATGCTAGGAACCAGCCTCCCTTGGTGTGTGCTCCCTAGCCTGGAATCCCGACAATAGGGCGAAGACACGGGATTCTTAATTCCATTGTATTCCTGAGAACTGCCAGACCCAGAGATGTTCAGTGTGTTTCCCACAGCACACAGCCTGTGCGGCTGGTGCATGTCTGAGTTGGATCACTACCTGGGAGGGTCTGAGTCCCTGCCCTGCTGCCGAGGGGGGAGGCCTAGAGGAGAGCTAGGAGCCAAGGGCCCTGCCATCAAGACAAAAGAAAGAACAGGTGTGAGGCTTTTTTTTCTCCCCCTCAGGGCAGCCCAGGCTCTCTGCCCTGGCCCCAGCGCATCAGCATCTGCTCAGGGCTGCTTAGAGCAGTGCAGCACCTGCACGGCCAGGACATCATCCACAGCAATGTCAAGAGGTGAGAGCGTGGGGCCTCCCCGGGGCGGGGCGGGGCCTCCCTCTCTGTCGCTCTCTGGAGGTCTGCTTTCAAGGTGTCTGGGTCATGCTCCATCTCCAAGTGCTCTCAGAATGAACTGCCTGTCTGTCCCCACCAGCGCTCTGCCCCTGGGCGCCAAGGGCCAAGCCCTCTGCGTTTCCAGCTCTTGTGCATCCTGCTTGGTAAAAGACAACACTCTGTGTCTTGGAAGCTCCTGCAGGTCTGGTGTGCACCCCAGCAATGCACACCACCCTGCTCCAGCCACCCAAGAGCCTAAGAGCCCCTCCTGGGCCTGGCTCCATGGTGAGAAATTCCAGAAGATACCCGCAAATCTGGCCTGAATGGAAGAATGGAAGCCGTAGAACTCACACTTGCCCAGAGCACTTTCCCAGGGCATGAAGTAGTCCTTCTCGCCTCTCTCTCCTAAGACGCACGAGATGAGCTCACCACTGACCCTGCTCTCCTGACTCCTCTACCAGCCTCTGCTGGCCTATTTCTTTCAGAGTCTCTGACCACCCTACAGGTAGAGGGGTCACCTGGCCAACTGATGCCGTGCTTCACCCCCCTTGCACCCCCCCCACATTCAAGCCTGGGGACATTTTTCCAGGGTGCCTATCCTCATTTCAGTTTGTGTTCTAGTTCCTCATTGTGAATTAGGTAAAGGGGTACAGACCACATTGCAAGTTCACGTGAGACATTCCACAAGCATCCTGGGCTCATCCATTGCAATTTTCTTAAGGTTTCCTTGTGGGTCCCACTTATACCCTGTGTCTCCTGTTCCCCAGTCCTCCTCCTCTCCCAACCCTTTCGATCGTGAGTGGTGGTTTCTCTCTAACACGGGGCGAGTTCAGTTCCAGATGAAGGGTCATTAAAGGCCAGAGTCTTGGGGTTCCCACCAGTCTATCCAACCTATCCAGGGCTGTTCCCCTTTATGATTGTGATTCTTTCCACTGTCTCGGATCTTGTCACAGGGTCCCTTTCTGAGCAGTTGGTAGGGGGAGTGGGGCACCATCTAGTAGCTAATCTGGTAACTGGATTCCAGTTTGTCTGGTCTCCGGGCTGTGGGGACTGATGTCTGGGGGCCCATCAGCGTCTTTGGATTCCTTCTCCTGAGAGTGAGAGACGAGTAGTTGCAACTGAGATGGCTTGGTTGCTCACGAACCTAAGGCACTACTTGCCCTAGTGGGATGTAGAGCATTATCTTCGTGGACTGTTACAGACCAGCGATTTTATTAACTTCCCGGGATTCTATTGCAGGGATGTGCTCACACACCATTCACTTACCACTTCTGGTTGGGGTTGGGGTCCTGGGGGCGGTGTCAATGGTTTGTTCTTGGCTGCTAACGAAAGGCGAGCAATGTAAACACAACAGTTGTCTTCACAGGGCCTTGAAAGCAAGGCCTCGGGAATTGGCTGCTATGAGGCGGCCTTTCAGTTCAGAACTGAACTGAAGTCACCTTGCAGCCAGCTAATAACATGGCTCATCAAATAAGCCATCCCCTGGTGAGCACTGCGCTCCTTGTAAATGATGGTCTGTCTGAGCCCAAACAGCGAATGTTCATCGCAGGGAAGCTACATCAATGGAAACGGAACAACCAGAATGGAAAGACTGAGCAGGCTGATAGATTGTGGGGGAGAAAGAGACACTGAACAATGTGTACAGACATCGTAAAAGCGGCACCTTTCACCGGAAGTATCACACGAACAACCGTTCCCTCTTTTGGAGCTAGCTTTCCGGGCTATGTGGCGGGAAAGGGTATTTTCCTCATTCATTTTATCCCTTCGAATCCACTCAGGTTCAGGGACCAAGGATGATTCATTTAGACGTTAGACTTAGGGGTCACGGCAGCTTGATAAGGGATCTACCACCACAGCCTCTTGGGCCTGGCAGGCTGGGCATCCGAGCGGGTCCGAGAGGCTGACCTTCTGCCTTCCTGGGGCCCCAAGACCGGCTCTTCATCCCCTGGCCCTTGCTGCTTGGGGTGCATGGCTCAGACACTGCGCACGAGGGCCTTCTGACCTTGTTCGGGACTTAGTTGTTGTCATAGGGTCCCCCATGGCAACCTCCTCTTGCCCAGCTCTCCTTTGTTCTCTGCTTGCTTTTTTGCAGCTCCAATGTGCTTCTGGACCACAACTGCACCCCCAAGCTGGCTCATCCGAGAGCACCCCCGGAGCCGGTCAGCAGGAGGTCCAAGTACACCCTGATGAAAACCCACCTCTTCCAGGCCTCTGCTGCTTACTTGCCGGAAGATTTCATCCGGGTGGGACAGCTGACGAAACGAGTGGACATCTTCAGCTGTGGAATCGTAAGAGCCTCTTTCTCTGCAGAGACAGGGGCGGGACTGCGTCCGGTTATCCTTCCCTGGGCTCCTTTGTGAGCACAGGAAGTGCTTTGTCAGCATTGGAAGTAGAGGCTCAGAGACCTGATCCATCCAAGTGCCGCAGAGGTTGGCATACTCAGGCCCACAGACCAGACCTGGCCCCTCTGAACAGAGAGTGACTTCTACACTTTAGAACCAAAACAAAAAGGCACATATCACAGCGACTGTGTGTGTGACCTGCAAAACGCCCAGTATCTAGACCATCCATTGTCTGCCCATTCAGTCAGGATCAATCTGCCCATCCACTCATGCTGTCTGATTACTCAGCCATTCTTCACTCAGCCCCCATCCCTGACTAGCATTACCATTTCTCAGCCAAACTGCCGTCCCTCCCACAGAGGTCCCTGTTCAGTGTAGCAGTTGTCAGTGCATGTTTCAGCAGAAAGAGGTTTTCTTGTGTGTCTCAGAGGGATTTTGTTGCCGGGTAACCTTGGGAAATACTGGACTTAGCAAAGTCGAGCTAGTTTCTTTGTTACCAGATGAACCAGCCCTTGAATATGGCAGTGAGCGTTGTCACTTCACTCCAGATCCCCAGACTCGCGGCCACCGCGTTCATTCTGACTCAGAGCGAACCTTCCTAGGGCTTCTAGACTGGCCTCTTTACAAGAGCAGACAGCCCCATCTGTTCCCCCTGCAGTGACTGCTGGGTCTGAACCACTGACCTTGGGGTCAGCAGCCCATTGCCTGGCCCATGCCACCAGAGGAAAAACAGCACGCAGTGATTCCCAAATGGATTGGATGGTGGAGCCCTGTTTTCTTAGCATCTCTCTTTCTCAGTGTAAGCGCCCCCAGAATCCAGTTTGGAAATGCCTGAGAGACGTGAGAGACTGTGGCTTTGAGCCTCTTCTCTGTCGTCACACTTGCCTGCCATCTCCCGCTGCCACTGGCTGTCCATGGTGCCTTCTGTACAGGGCAGACCTCTGCATGCACCCCTCTCCCCTGAGATGGACACGGCAGTGTCGGCTCGCCCTTTTGGATGGGTTTCAATGTCACTGTCTACAGTTACCAATAAGAAACACACACTCAGCCTCCATGCTCTCAATGGGATTTTTGGACGGGCAGCTGGGGGGAGTCGTTAGCTGGAGGAGGGTTGTGGTGATATTTTCTTGTCCCAGAATTTGGGCAAGTTAAGTACCTCTGCCGGCAAAGGTTGGGCCTGCGCCTGGAGCCCAGGCTTGGTCCCCGAGCAGAGGTGCGTGACTCTGGGGCAGGAGCTGCTGCCTGGCCTTTGGCGAGAGCGCGTGAACCACGGACCCCGTGTTCTCTGCAGGTCTTAGCCGAGGTCCTCACTGGCATCCCTGCGATGGACAACGGCCGAAGCCCGGTTTACCTGGTAAGGGATCCAGTCACCGCTGCCTGGCAGTATGTTTCGCCTCAGCAACATCGCACCCAGGGCACGGAGGGCCAGGGCTTCACCACTTCCCAGGTGTTAGTGAGACCTCGGGCAGGGTGTGGGGTGCCCCTGGAGACACAGGTAGGCGACCAAGGCTGGCCCTCAGCGTGACAAAGGCAGCTTAAGCCTTTTAAGCACCTGATTCCTATACTAAAAACATTAACTTTGATCTTTTAGATTAAAGGACTAACATTTGCTCTCTCTCTCTCACACACACATACATGTGCACGCACACACAGCCTGACTCTGTGTTAGGCACTTTATATCTGGTATCTTTTTAGGGCGTCTCACCTTCCCAGTGGGATTGAGAAGGCCCTTCCATTCAGTTCCAGGTGAGAACAGCTAGCCCCGAGATTCACCTGGGATCTCAGGCTCCTGCTCAGTGCTTTTCTCAGGCGATGCGGTGCTGTGTCCTTCCTGCAGTCTCATAACCCGAGCGAGGCCCATGACACACTGCCCTACTTGGAGAGCTGGGATCAGTCCGTGGGTCCCTGTGGAGTTGTTGATCCCTTTGTCACAAAGTTCCCAGCACCTTCTCCCAGAGGATTCTGTGGCCATTGCTAAATGAGATTCATACAAACCACACTCACTGCCAGGGCCCAGACCAACTCTTAGTGACCCCGGAAGACAAAGGAGGACCACTCCCGTGTGTTTCCAAGACAGCAAATCTTCCCAAGTGTAGAAGACCCTATTTTTCTCCCACGGACTGGGCTGGTGGTTACGCAGCATGGACCAACACGGCTAGCAGTACAACATGCCACCGTCTGCGCCACCCAAAACCAACCAAACCCACCTGCCATCAAGTCGTGGCTGAGTCGCAGTGACGTGACAGAACTGCCCCTGTGAGTTTCTGAGACTGTCACTCTTCACAGGAGTAGAAAGCCCCCTCTTTCTCCTTTGGAGCAGCTGGGGGTTTCAAACTGCTGACCTTGGAACCAACTCGAAACCACTCTGTCTTCAGGGCTCCTGAGAGGAAAAAGACCACCATCCTTTCTGTTAAGCATGCAACTGCTGCCCCACCAGTGCACCTTATTTTTTAAAAAAAGATACATATCAATAATGCATACTTTAGTGTCTAAAGAAACTTAGACATTTAGAATATATACTACAGTATATATCTAATAAGGTGCAGTAGTTTGGGGCTTTTAAACTTTAAAATGCAATGTATATACATAAATATATATAATACTATTAAGCCATGGTATTTTCAGTCACTTACATGCACGTGAAAGTTGGACATTGGATAAGGAAGACTGAAGAAGCATCAATGCACGTGCACTGTGGCTCTGGTGAAGAAGCATGGATGCGTGTGCACTGTGGCGCTGGTGAAGAACAGTGAAGAAGCATGGATACGTGTGCACTGTGGCGCTGGTGAAGAACAGTGAAAGCCCCATAGACCGACCTGAGAACACACCAACCTGTCCTGGAAGGAATGCGGCCAGAGTGCTCCTTAGAGCCCAGGGTGGTGAGACTTTGTCTCAGGTGCTTTGGACATGGTGTCAGGAGAGACCTGTCCCTGGAGAAGGACACCGTGCTCTGCAAAGTGGAGGGGCAGCGAAGAAGAGGAAGGTCCTCCACCAGATAGAGTGACACGGGGGCTGCCGTGCTGGGCTCAGGCAGAGGGACAGTCGTGAGGGTGGTGCAGGGCCGGGCGGTGTTTCCTTCTGCTGCACGTAGAGAAGGCTGCTGAGTCAGAGCTGACTTGACGGGCACCAAACAACAACATACACTGGGCCTCCACGTGCATATTTATGTAAAAACTATACATGGCAGAATACTACCTTTCCTAGTGTGTGTTTTCTACCACACAGGACCGTCCGAGTCGTCGTGAATAAAATTAAATAATCGATGTTAGTAAACGACGCGGCATGTAGCCTGTGAATGGTAGCTGATAGGACTTGTTTTTCTCACGAACATCTCATGTCATGTACTCTTCCAAACACCGCTCTTTATGCATCAGCTGCACTATATCACGTCAGCCCTCTGGGAGGGTATTTTTATTACCCTCCTGTTATCCCGATCCAATGAGGCCACATCCTGCACTGGTGATGCAGGAGTGCTATGGAATGGCCCCTGCCTGTGGGGAGGGTAGCCATTTTCCAGGGGGCGCCTTCACTTGTTCTGGGATCCTTGCAGTCATTGTGCACGGAGAAAACCGGTGGTTTTTAAGAAGCCGTGGAAGCTCCCGTGTCGTCGGGCAGACCAGGGGGTGGGTGAGGCTCCTGCAATGGGCTTTGAGCTCACGAGGCCTGCTCCACATTTTCCTTTCTTCCCACAGAAAGATTTGCTCCTCAGTGAGATCCCAGGTAGCTCCACGTCTCTCTGCTCCAGGAAGGTGGGTGTGGAGAGGGTGATGGCGAGAGGGATCTGCAGCAAGTACCTGGAGCGGCGCGCAGGGCAGCTCCCCAAGGACTGTGCCGAGGCCCTGGCCACCGCCGCCTGCCTCTGCCTGCGGAGACGCAACGCCAGCCTGGCCGAGGTGAGAGCCGCAGCTGGGGAGCCCCGCCTTCGTCAGGGCACGCTTTCGTGAGCCACGGCTATATTTGGTGGCAAGGAACAGAGGCGCTCCCGTGTTCCCTCGAGCAACGAAGGGATGTCGATGGGTCATGCACTGGATGGCTCAGGGACTCCGGGGAAGGACTGGACCCCCGTGTCCACGGGAGATGCACCACCATGTCCCAAGGCCAGCCTCGTGGCGTCGTGGTTCGCAGCCTTCCTAGTGCCGCGACCCTCTCATACAGCTCCTCATGTAGTGTTGACCCCCAAACCATCACATTATTTTTGTTGCTACTTCATCACTTTTTCATGAATTGGACGACCTGATGAAAGGGTCTTTCGACCGCCAAAGAGGCCGCAACCCACAGGTTGAGAACCACTGGCGTAGAGAGAGAAAAAATGATCAGTCTAGTTTGGATCACGTGTCTACACCTTGGTGGGCAGGTGAGGTGAGGGCCGTGGGGTCAGACAGGCAGTCATTGTTGAACAGCTGCAAGCAGTAAAGTTGGAAAAGAAACCTGCTCAGTGCCCGTCGCCTTGCCTGGTAGAGGAGCAGAAAAGCCTGCACAGGCCGAGTGTGTGCCGCCCGCGGACACCAGGCGGCGCTTCAGTGTGTGCCCGTCTCAGACAACGCGGCCCCCCTTGCGCGTCACTGGCGTAGGATACCCCAACCACGGCTCCAAAGGAAGCCGGAGAGACCAGCAGCAACGCCGAGAGGAGCACTGAGCCGCGATAGAGTCAGAGAAAGAGATCATGGGGAAATTTGAATGCGGTCGCCGCGCGTCTGATGTGGCAGCTAGATACAACCTGGCAACGTCAACCTTCTCAACAATCCTGAGGGAACTAGGTGGTGAGACCAGCGCGCGTAGTGAAAGGCGGGAAAGCGGTGACTGCGAAACAGAGAACCCAGGCCATCGGAGAGGTTGAAAAGCGACCATGACTTCGGATAAACCAGAAACAGCTCGATGGCGATCGTGTACCCGAGACAGTGACCGCCAAGGCGGCCGCTAGTGATGGAAAGCTCTGGGAAAGGGAGTTTATAAGTGCAAGGTTATTTGGTGCCCCGTTACTCCTCACGGGAACAGGTCGGTGTTCGGGCCCAGATTTGGCAGGAACTGAGTTCCACAGTGAGGAGGCATTATGGTGGCCTCCCTGTTGAGGGCCTACCCCCGCTGTCTGCAGGGCAGACGCCACAGGGACCAGGACCTTGTGGCCTCGACAAGGAGAGGGGGGAGCACACGTGAGTGGGCATCAGCTTGGGGGCCGCTGCCACATCTTTCTAAGGACAAAATCATGCTCCGAGGGCTTGGGGGCATCAATTTTCAAGTCCTTGCCAGCTGAGGGGAGCTTGGTATATTTCTTCAGATGTGGCAGAAGGAGGGTTTGAGGGAGCTATTGGGAGAGACACCCACTTTTAACCCCCAGGCTTTTAACGGGCTTTCAGTGTGACTTCATTTGAGGAAGGGGTCCGACAGTTGAAATAACCTTCCAACACCAGTGCTCTCCTGTGAGTCTCCTGTCTCCGTGGGGGTGGGGGTGGGGGTGAAGGCCCAAAGAGGAGATGCGGGCACAGAGGGACTTTGTGCCAACAGCCAGGACCACGACTCCATGCTCAGCCACTTTGCCCACTGGCCCAGCCAGAGCCAGAGGCCTGAGCCATGGAGTCAAACCCGGGCCCGTCCCCAGCTGCCCCTGTGCCCCTGGCACCGAGTCCTTCCCCAGTTCTGCTCGGGCCCCGGGGATGTATGGGTGAAGAAGGCACCCCCAGTCGTGTTGGCCGAGGCAGCTGTCTGTGTACTGAGTGCCTCCCCGCCTAGACTTCCTGAGGAAGTGAGGGGTGAGCAGACCAACAGGGATCCCAGCACAAAGAACAGCTCATGCAAATGTTTGCGGGGAGAGAGCTTGCCCAAACACAGGGGCAGAAAGGAGAACTGGGGAGTGTGGTTTGTCAGGGCAGTGTCAGGGACAAAGGGCTCAGTCGGCACGGCAGGGACCTTGGGGACATCACAGAGAACTTCAAGCAGGAGCGAGACACCCACCACTGGCTCTGTGTCGTAAAGGGGTCTCTCTTCCTCCACCGGACACTCATCCCTTTACTCATGTAGTGTCTTGGGCTAAGCGGCTGTGAGGAGATTCCGAAGTACAGTGTTTAAGACGGGAGACATGAGCCGGTCCTTATGGCTGCTCTTGTCTCCCCCTCCCCAAGGTGTGTGGACCTGTGGACGCCTTGGAGGAGCAGCTCCGGGGCATGGGCATGTCGCCCCCGGGCAGCAGGCTTTCTGAGGCCACAGGCACCTCCTCTAACACCCCAGAAGAAACGGACGATGTAGACAACTCCAGCCTGGAGCCTGCCGGAAGGGGGCCTGCCTCATCGCCTCACCCTGCCCAGGATGGAGAAGGAGGGCCAGGGGCTAGCCGGAAAGTAGAGGCCACCTCCTCCTCTGACACTTGTGCCAGTCCGGTGCCCCTCCAGGATGGTAAGTCTGATTGTGGGAGTCGGGGTACCTGAGCACAGGCACTCTGTGCCTGGAGGTTGGTCCAGTGTGTCCTCAGCCCTTCATCCATTTAGTCAGCCAGCCAGTCACTGACCAGCTGATGGTACAGAGAGAAACCTGGGAGTCCTTCTTGACCCCGCCCCACCCCGGCTTCCTGCCCTCTCCCCAACAACACAGCCGAACTCCTCTCCTGTTGGGATGATGGCAGGGACTTTTCTGCACCCCTCGGACTTGCTCTGGCCCTACACCTACCAAAGTGGATTTTGAAAACCCAAACCATGTTACCCCATGTTGAAAGCCTGTCCATCCTCACTGTACAATAGACCCCCACCCCTTCTTAGCGATCCCTCCCTTCTCTCACACTCAGTTCCAAAGACACCTGACACCCTCTGAGACAGGAATCTGGAAGGTGCCTTCCACACCGTGTCCCTGGCCCTGGAGAACATGGCTCAATGCGGATCCCAGGCCCCACTGGCTCCTTCCAGGCCTCAGTGGGGAGAGGTGAGGAGAGAGTAGAGAGAGGAAAGAGGCCCTCATTGTCTCCTCCCAAAGTGCCCACTCCTGGCAAGCAGCCTGGAAGACGAGGGTGGGTCTCAGGCTGCCCTACCAAGGTGGAGTGGAGAAAATGCCCATTAAACTCAAGGTCCTGTTCAGATCTGAGAGAGGGAGTGGGCAGTCTGACTCTAAGAACTGTAACCGCGACTTTTTCCAAATGCCTGTGCCCATGCTGTTCTTCTCTCCTTGCTGGTTACGGACAGGCTCAGAGGCTTCGTTGAAAATCGAGATCAATGAGGCCAAGCGGAAGCTGATGGAGGACATCCTGCTCTACAGAGAGGAGAAACTGGACAGCATTGAGCTCTTTGGCCCCTGATGACCTGGTCGAGCTGACAACCCTTGTCCTTACATTGGAGACCAAACCAAAAGACCAAACTCACCGTCACTGAGTTGATCCTGGCTATGGTGACCCCAGAGGACAGGGTGGAACTACCCCTGTGAGTTTCCAAGACTGTAACTCTTCATGGGAGTAGAAAGCCTCATCTTTCTTCCTTGGTGCAGCTGGTGGTTTCGAACTGCTGACCTGTTGGTTCTGAATGGCTGACCTAGCAGTTAGCAGCATGAGCACTACACCACCAGGGGTCCCTGAGAGTGAAATTGAGAATGAGGTCTAAGGCAGAATGTAAGCTGTCCCAGGAAACACATAGTTTCATCTGCAACACGTTTAGGGAAGAAAGACCTTCGTCAGCTTTTGGAGCTATAAAAATCTGAGAAACCCACTTCCTCCCCGGGACGTGTTCAGTCTGCTGGGTGCCAGAAGAAAAGGAAGTGGGAAGCTGGGCCCCAGGGCCCAGGATGTGGGTGATTTTGTGGTTCCAGGAGGCATGAGAACCACCCCAGCAGCTGCTGTAACCCCGTGCTCACCCCTCAACCAGGGATAGTGACCCCTCTGCCGTGTCCACATGCAGACCTCGGCTTGCATCTGCCCTTATCCCTAAACAAACGGACTTCCGGGTCCGAGTGCAGGTTCTGACTCGCCGCCACCGCTCGAGTTCTCATATGTTAAAGTGCCAGGCCCCTGGCAGTGGACTTTGTAGGGTCTCAGCACACAGAGCGCTCCCTAGTGCCCTCTTCGCATCTCTGCCCTCCCAGCCCGCCCACGCGGAGGCTTTGCACTGCACGGCGTCCCTTTGACAATATGCATTATTTATGGCCACCCGAGGAATCGGGGGAGCTGAGTGTCTGTCTGACCTGCTGCTGATGGAGAACTACCGTCTGCTCGCCCGAAAGACAGCCCTGGCTCAGCCGCTCGCTGTCCCTGGGCTGCTGGAGGCGCTGAGGACACCATGGTAACAGAAGCACTTTGAACATACACTTGTCCTCTTTGAGGAGATCACACACACAAAGGGCTGACGTGTAGCTGTCCTCCACGGACCTGACATTCATGCAGCATATGTGGTTCTGCAGATGCTGGTTTAAATTCACTGGCGAAGCATCCTATTGAAAACAATTCTACCATGGCTTTTATTTTATTTTATTTGTGAAGTAAAACTATATTTATGCATTGAAGGAACGCCTACCTTATTTTGTGCCAAGGGAATTTGTTTGAGAACAGGTCTTCTAGGCGTAAGAGGAACGTCATGAGAAGGTAAAAGCTTGAATGCCAACCCTGAACGTTGCCCCTGTTAATAGCTATGTGGTCCTGGGCCGTGTTAGAGCTACTCTGAGCCTCAGTCTCCTTATCTATACAATGGGGAGAGTTGAAAATACCTGCCCCATCAGATAGCTGTCAGAGAAAGGGTGGGTCTCTCCAGTGAAGGCAGTGAGCAGCACTCTCAGCCAGTGCTTCCTAGCACTGGGCCCTGACTCGGGCACACTGGTCTGTCCAGACACCCCATTTAAGCTCCGGGGGCTGGGCGGATTCAACCGAGAATTCGCTGTGCACTTCTGGCAGTTTAACTGGGGCCGTGCGTCGCTTGGAGAATCTGCTGAAGGCTGCGGCTCTTTGCTCAGCACACTGTAGAGCCATAATGCACAATTCTGTGTATGAATTCCAGGGGCTCCAAGCGCCAGGGGGCAGGTCCATGGGCTCTCAAGGCAAGGTCTACCTGGAGAAAGGATTCAAATGAAAAAAAAATCCAAACAATATAAAAGGTTACAAGGTTCAAAGGATGTCCCCATTGCCCCCCACCTCTAGTCTCTCACTTCTGCTCCCCAGAGGCAGTTGCTGTTACTAGATGTGCTTTAGAGAGAATTTATACATTAAAAAAAAAAAACGATCTTTGTGCTCAACGCCATCAGTTAGAGACCTGCAAATCCAGACTCCAGTGAGACACCCCTGCACATGCACGAGGACGGTGAGAGTCAGAAAGATGAGGGCTGATGAGGGTTGGGGAAGTTGGAGCTCCCGGACACTGCTGCGGAACACAGGGCGACAGCTCCAAAGGTGAGGCAGAGCTCTCGTGGGTCCCAGGACTATCACCCGTAGGCATTTACAAGAAAAATGAAAGCACGCATCCAGGAGGAAGAGCTTGTCTACTGATGCACACAGCATTACTCATTGTAGCCAAATGGTGGGAGTGACCTAATAGTCCCCAGCTGAAGCATGCATCATTTAAATGTGGTCTAGCCATACAAAGGGATATTATGGAACCATGAAAAGGAAGAACATCTGGGACAGGCTTAAAGAATTGAGTCTTGAGAACGTTATGCTCAATAAGCCAGTCATACTCCTTGATTCCATGTTACTGAAGTGTCCAGAACAGATACATTGATAAGGACTACCAGCTGCCTATCAGGTGGTCATATTGTGATTGTTAAGGTTTTGCGCCAACTTGACTGGGCCAGGGCTCGGTGGTTTGGCAGATCAAACACAGTAATAATCACCCATGATGACATCCGACCCAATGTAATCACTTTGACAATGAGATCTGCTATGAGCAGCCAGTTAATCAAAGGGAAGGTTCCTTGGGGGTGTACCTGATGGAGAAAAGCTTGGTTTTTGCTGAGTCCAAATCCTGCAGCTGGCTTGTCATCTGACCTCCAGTTCTTTGGACGTGAGCCTTTGGTCTTGGAGTTGTCAGCAGGCTGCCATCTGACCTGTCCCTTGATCTGCTGATCTTGGGATCGCTACTGAGTCAGGAGAAGCCTCCAGTCCGACATCTGACCCATGGACGTGGAACTTGCCCGTCTCTCTCGTGTGGGTGATTTATTTTCTCTTTAGATTCATACACGCATGAACTGACAACCATACACCCTCTACAGGGGGAAGAACAACAGAAAACATGGGGAAGGGAGACAGCTGTTAGTGTGAGATGAAAATAATAACAGTACAATGTATCGGGGTTATGAGTGGGGTGAGGGGAGATAAAGCTGATACCAAGGACTCAATAGAAAGTAAATATCTAGAAAAGAATGAGGGCAACATGTACAAGCATGCCTGATTCAATTGATGTATGGATTGTGATAAAAGTAGTACAAGACCCCAATAAAACGATTAAAAACAAAAAGTTGTACGAGCCCCCAATAAAATTATTTTAAAAACAACAACAAGCAATATTATAGACAGGGGACAACTAGGGAATTAAAGTCAACAACGAAGAAGATGTAGAGATTCTGGGCGTGTTGGAGCAACAGCAATTGAGCTGGAGAATTACTAAGAGGCGGAAGAAGGGCGAGAGTGATGGTGGATCTGGAGGAAGGTAAAAGGAAACAAGAAAGGTGTAGGAAACAAAGTTATGGATAGAGGTATAAGCATAGGTGTGTACATATGTAAATAAAGAGATATTGGCTTATGTAAATATATTTATATGGCAATACACTGAAATAGCGGATGAACTAGATAGCTCTAGACAGCTGATAACCCTCAGGCAGATAACCTTTAAGCCAGCGGTTCTCAACCTATGGATCTTAACCCCTTTGGGGGGGTCAAACAACCCTTTCATAGAGTTCACCTAAGAGCATACTTCTGATGGTCTTAGTAACCGAGACACCCCTCCTCTATCCATCTCCAGCCATGTCTACCCACATGCAGATACGCCCACATATGGGCATATACTGCATTAAAGGGTCATTAGGAGGGTTGAGAACCACTGCTTTAAGCAGTTGCCCTCCAAGTGTATAGTCAGTGCCTTAGGTGTAGCATATATTATTGGGAGGACATCCTGGGGAATAACTTTTCTGTTTCCCTCACTTCTCTAGATGGAATACATATAAGTCAAATTCACTGTATTTGTGGGAAGAGATGATACAAAAGCTCAATATAAACAGCTAAAACCGGCCCAGGAGCTGACTGGAACAAATCATCAATGGCTCATACGTAAATTCAGGTTGAAGTTGAAGAGAATTAAAACAAGTCCACTGGCGCCAAAATATAATCATGAGTCTATCCCACCTGAATTTCAAGAACCTCGCGAGAATAGATTCGATGCATTGAACACTAATAACAGAAGACCTGCTGAGCTGTGGGATGACATGAAGAAAGAAAAGATCAAAGTGGATGTCAGAAGAAACTGAAGCTTGTTCTTGATTGGAGAGTAGCTAAAGCAAATGGAAGAAATGAAGTAGAAGAACTGAACAGAAATTTTCAAAGGGCAGTTTGAGAAGACAAAGTATTATAATAAAACGTGCAAAGACCTGGAGGTAGGAAATCAAAAGGAAGAAATGCTCAGCAAATCTTCAACTGAACTGAAGAAAAAAACTCACGTCTTGAGTTGCAAACCCGAAAGATTATGACGTAAATGCAAAAGGTTGACTGATGCAGGAAGCATGAGAAGAAACTAGAAGGCATGCCCAGTCACGGACCCAAAAGAACTAGTCAAAGTTGTACCATTGCAAGAAGTAGCAGCCGAATAAGAACCAATTGTATTTGAGGAGAAAGACCAAGTTGCCCTGAAAGCGATTAGCCAAAAAAATCCACAAAAAAACCCCAGACTCCAGGAATAGATGGAATACCAATGGGAATTTGGAAGACAGCTGCTGGGCAACGGAATGGAAGCGACCCATACTTGTACCCATATCTTTCAGGGAAAGGTGACCCGACAGTGCTCAAAGGAGAATTTGATTTGTATTTTTTAAATGATTGATATGGGACCATCTGTTCCTATTTTACAAAACCCTCTCATCATTTCTCATAGGGCCTGTTAGGTTTCTGGAGTCGGTAACACCTCCGTTCTTGGCTTTGCACGGTGAAGGAATTCACGCCGAAGCCCGTTTTGTAATCCAAGTGGGTTTTTATGAAGAACAGGACACGTTTCAGGTTTTACAGTCTTGAAGGGGCTCACAACTGGGCCACCAACAACCACGTGGAAAAGAACATCCATGCGTGCGGAACTGGGTCGGGATTCTAGGAGGCCAGAAGCCCAAGAACCCTAGGGGCTGAGAGCACGTCCTGGAGTGGGCACATGTGCACCTGCATCGGGGAGGGAGACCCTCCCTTATCTGTCTTTGACCAGGAGCAGGGTAAGAGAGTCCCAGACTGTTGTCCCTGCCTTTATTCTAGCCCACTCTCTGGCTGGGGGAAGGTGTGGTTGATGGTACTGGTTGACCCCATTGGCTGAGTTAGGCCCACCTGGGTGATGTCATGAGCCTGGGCCTAGTTTGGCCTACCCAGGTGTACCTCCTGCCTGACTCAGAGGATTGAGAACCAGAATGCTCACTTTGGGGGCTTCCTAGGTGTCTAATGGTTGCCTGATTTTTTTCCAACCTCCTCTATGGGGGTCTTTGCAGGCATGAGAGGGACAACCCCCTGCCCCTAAGCTAGCTGCCTAACAGTCCCGTAGGATAGAACTGTCCTTCAGGGTGCCAAGGACTAGAAATTCTTACCAGAATAGAAAGTCTCCTTTTTTCTCCCAGGAGCGGCTCTTTGCTTCAAACGATGGACCTTTTGGCTCACAGCCCAGTGGGTCAGCATCGGCTTGATGGCAATGAGTTTGAGGTTTTGTTACTCATTTGTTAATGTGGATGATTGGTTCACCCCTCTTGCCCATTTTTAAGCCCGAGTATTCTTCATGTGCAAGAGTATGGACATCGGCTCCTTATCATAAGGTTGCAAATATTTGTACCTTGTCTTTTGACTTGGCTATTTTTTTGCAGGGGGCTATATTTTATATTTATGTGCAGCTTCTGTCTTTCTCTTACTTGGTGGAGGGAGGGTATTTCTAACTTCTAATTTCAATTCTGTCACTTTTTCCTTTGTCAACATTTTGATAAGGTAGCTATTGAGGAAAATAAACATTATGAAACCTTTTGGATAAGCCAGGAGATACCTGACCCATGGAACAAATAGGCAGATTTGGGACTTGGTGATAACTAAATTGTTCACAAAATTATTCTAAAACCTAACAAAGCAGTGAATTAAATTTCAATAGGAATAGAAAACCTCTAAAATGAGTAATAAACAAAGTCCAGATTAATGAGGTGACCACCAAACGAGGATTCTGTGAAACAATATTCATCTCAAGCCAAGAAAATTCTGAAACTACATTCTGATTATCTTTGGAAATGATTCTATATTATTCATAAAATAAAAAGGTCTACCACATAGAAAAGATTGATGTTTTTTGAAAATTTAGAGATACCCCATAATAACATTTGGATTCCTTAGTTGTCTGTTAATTAGGTTCCCCAAAGTTTACATTTTTAATAGATAAATATATAATTGGAAAGAAAATACTATTAGACTTATTTTATATTCTTTAGTTCTATCGCTTCTCAACCTTTTGGCTAAGATCAAGTGTAGTTCTATGTGCAGTAGTCTAATATGGTTTCAAAATTATATAGTAACCAAATAAATTAAAGTAATTATATAATAATCCAGGCTCAAAATCTCTACCACCTCATAATTATTTAAAGCATTTAACAAAAAAGACACAAGGGTAATGCTTCATGCATCCTACAGTGTTAACTTCTTTTTAATAAATCTTTTTTTATTGGGGGCTCTTACAGCTCTTATAACAATCCATACATCTACTGTATCGAGCACATTTGTACATATGTTGCCGTCATCATTTTTAAAGCATTTTCTTTCTATGTGAGCTCATTTTTTTCTCTCTTGCCCCCACCATCATAAACCCTGATAAATTATAAATTAGTATTATTTTCATATCTGACACTGTGCACAGTCTCCCTTCACCCACGTTTTTGTTGTCACCCTGGGTGGGGGCGGGGGTGGGGGTGGGGTGGGGTTCGGTTCCCCTTCTCCCCACCACCTTCCCCCTATCCTCCTGGTATCATTACTCCCATGACTGTTCCAGAGGGGTTGAGTCCTGGATTCCCTGTGTCGCGAGCTCTTATCTGTACCCCGAGTATATGCTCTGGTCTAAGCGGATTCATAAGGTAGAACGGGTCATGATGGTGGGGGCGTGGAAACATGAGAACTAGAAGAATGTTGTATGTTTCGCCTCTGCCAGTTTTCTTTTTTTTTAATTTAAAAATATATATTTATAAATGGCACAGAGAGATATATAACTTGTCAAAGTGGTAGAAAAATAAATCAATCTGCCAGTTTTCTAAGTGTATCGCGTGACTTTTCTGGGCTATGTCAAATGGGTGATAGTGCAAAGGGTTTGGTGCGAGGTCAGCGAGCCACCTGGGCTGAGCAGGATTCAGGTAAGAGACGGTACACAAGTCCTAAGCTACACCGGCCTGGCCAGAGGGGCGTCGGCCACCTTCTATCTTCGCGCTTCGCGAGATCCAGCGAGTGGCCCCGCCCCATCTTGCTTCCTACCAATGAACGAGTGTCTTCAGTCGTAATTTCCCGGCCCCCAAATTCCTAACCAAGAAGCGAGCTTCTTCTTGCCAGAAGTCCCGCCCCCTACCTTTTCGACCAATGGGGTCTCTCCGCTCGACGCCGGCCCCGCCTCTGGCCTGGCTGCGGGTCGCAGGATTCATTCCGGGGGCGCCGCGGAGGCAGCTGCTCCCCCAGTTTGCGTGCAGGCCGGGCCGGGGTCCCCGGAGGCGGGTGGTCGGCGAGCCGGCGGCCAGGAGGGACGTTCGGGCCGTGGGGGCGGCGGCGAGGTCTAGGCCGCGGCGTCCGGGACGGCCCGGCGGGGCCCCCGAGGCGGCAGGCAGAGGCGCCACGGGACCCTGAGGGCCGCCTCGGCCCCCTTCCGGCCGGAGCTCGTCGGCGGGGCCGCGGGAGCCGGAGGGCGGGCCTGCCCCGCCGCCCGGGCCTCGCGGCGCGGGGGCTGCGGTGCGAGCGCCAGGCGCGCCTCCTAAAGCACCGGGAGGCGTCTGAAGCGCTAGCGTCTCGGACGGGCTTTGTGTCCCAGTCGCACCCAGCCGCCGGGTGGCCCCGGAAGAGCTTTGACATCCCCTCCCAAGTGGCGTCGCACACCGACCTGCAGCCTGTCGCGAACCTCGGACCCGTTTGGCCCTCGACGCGCCGTGGCATCGCCGGGACCCCGGGAACTGTGATGGGCAGTGGCAGCAAGGGGGAAAGGTGAGTCAGGCCAGTCCTGCCAAAGGCCTTCCGGCTCTGCCCTCCACCCCATCCCCCGGGCCCGGGACGCGGGGGGAGTCTGAAGTGGGCGAGCCGGGAAGGGTGGTGATGGTGGACACCTGGCCCCCTCTTTCCGCTGCAGGTGCCCATGGCGTCGGAGCGGCGCAAGGTCAAGTACCACTGGGGCAGCACTTCGGCTGGGGGGTCCGGCAAGCGCAGCTGTCTCAGGGAGCCCAATCATGTGGCCGCCGCCACCGCCCGCCCGCCGGCCCTCCGCCCCGCGTCGCCCTCGGGGGCGCCCAGCAGCCCCAAGCGCCTGAAAGCCGGCCAGGAGGACCATGTGGCCAGCACGCAGAGGTTGCTCCGGGGCCCATCCGGCCGCCGAACTTCCGCCGCCCGGGCCTCCGGGCCAGGTGTGGTCGAGACCCGCGCCAAAGGTCGCCTAATAAGGAGCACTGTGGGCTTCCTGCGCCCCGCGAGCCCCTCTCCGGAAGACATGGCTTCTTTCGATGAGGAAGCCGTCAGCCCTAAGGTGGGTGGCTGCGGCTGCGATTGCTTGCCTCTGGTGAAGCCCCTTCCAACGTGGTTCAGGAGGTTGGGGGTGAGGATGTTGGTGGAAGGTCGCTGGAGAGATCTTGTTATTGGAAGCCGCTCAAGGGTCTGCCCAGAGGTCTATTCCTTGCTTACTCAGAAGACCCTGAAGTTGGCCTGACATTCAGTAGAAAGGCTGTTTTTTTTCCTAATGTGGCAGCACATGGGGGCGACCTTTGAACCACGTGGACCGAATTTGGGCTGCAGTGTGGTCTGGCCACCCGGTTCTCACAGAATATTCAAACATTCGGCCAGCTTGCAATGCATCCTAGAGACACACGCGTCTTGTGTGTTGGCTGTAGGTGTAAAGAATTGTGCCCTGTCTACTTGGGGCTGCTCTGAATTTCAGCATCAAAGATGGAGAGTTTGGCTTTTTACCAAAGCTGTGGGACTTGCCGCCCGGGATCTTGCTTGGTGGTGGGAGGAAGTTGTTTGGAGGACGA
The DNA here is from genome assembly GCF_050624435.1 of Tenrec ecaudatus. NCBI lineage: Eukaryota > Metazoa > Chordata > Mammalia > Afrosoricida > Tenrecidae > Tenrec > Tenrec ecaudatus. Next base: position 183,169,798 of record NC_134534.1, read on the forward strand.
GCATATCTTTCCCCCTTTGAAAATTTACTGGGTTTGAGGAGTAGTTGTGGCAGGCTATTAAAAACCCATTGCTTTCTAGTGGATTCTAACTCACAGTGACCTGGGAGTTAGGGTTTCTGAGGCAGCTGTGTCTTCCAGGGAGTGGCTGATGGATGGGTTCAAAGCACTGATCTCTGGGTCAGCAGCCTAGTGCTTAACCCACAGTGCCACCAAGACGCCTTGGGGACAGGCTCGGGAGATACATTTCATCTGTTTACTCTGCCAGGTTTTGAAAAAATGCCAGGGGTCTCCTTTGTGTAAGTGGAGCCTCGGTGGTAAATGGGTTACCCCGAAACGGGCCGTTCTGCTGTGTCCTCTAAGGTCAGAAGCAACCGCCCCCCATGGCTGTGTGTGAGTGAGTGGGTTTGTGCTGGGCAGTGTGCTAGGTAGGAGACTCCAGAAGTAGCCAAGATCACTGTCTTCCAGGTTCTGACAGTCCAGGTTTGGGAACTGCAGGCCTTCCCAGGTTGAGAGGTGTTCTGCACTTGGAAATGGGGAAAGACAAGACAGACCAGTTGGTGCTTCACAGTGGCATAGTGGGGCTCACGCTGGGCTGCCAACCGCAAGGCCAGCACTTGGAAGCCACCAGCTGCCACGTGGGAGAAAGATGAGGCTTCCGTCTTACCTCCATGATTTCGGCGGTTTTAGCAGTACGCCCTGGTCCGAAGGGGTCGCCATGAATCAGAGGTGCCTCATGGCTTGCTGCCTCATGGCTACTGCGTGCGTTCCAGAGTAGCGCTGTCCACTGGGCTGTAAGCCTTGTGGATGCAGGCGGTCAGACCTTTCTCCCGAAGCCCCCTTGGTGGGGTCCAGTTGTCTTTTCCATAGTAGCCTCATAGACCATTGGGGGAGCACAGGGAGGGTCTTGTTTGTTTACAGTGGGGTGGGCTGCCTCGGAATTATTTTGCAAAAGTAATACACAGACCCTCAACAGGAAGGGTTTGTTTTCATAAGCCTTTGCTCAGCGATGTCATAGAGCTAAGGGGTTAGGCTGTTAGCTTTTCCTCTTGGGGATTCAGTATGGACCCCAGTCAGAGTTGATGTTTATGGGCATGTGTTTTTATTTATTTTTCATGATAGTGTGTTAAAAGCCACCAATTTTGGCTTAAGAAAACAATCTGATTTAAAGATAAGTTAGTTAAATATGAAGCTTTGCTCAGATAAATTACAAAAGTTATTTTATTGGAGGCATGTACTCCATCCATCCATCCATCCATCCATCCATCCATCCATCCATCCATCCATCCATTGTGTTAAGCATATTTCTACATTTCTTGCCATCATTTTCAAAACGTTTTCTTTCTACTTGAGCCCTTGGTATTAGCTGATTTTTTTCTGACCCTGCTGCTGGTCAGAGGTTGGAGGTTCAGGCCATTCAAAACATTGTGGGGCATGAGCATCTGCTCTGCAGCCCCTGGGGCTCTTGGCAGTGGTTTGCTTGTATTGTATTCTGAACTCTCCAAAGCCTTTCATCCTCCCCCAGTGCCGGCTCTACAGGGTTGGCAAACTGGCAGGGCCTGCAAAGTCCTCATAGTATTTCAATTTCTGGAAAACCACATTAGGCATTTATACCCTCAGCCTTAGTCTCAACTTTGAATTACAGACTTGGGTGACCCTGCCCTCCTTTCCCCCATTGCTTGCTCTCCTTCCTGGTTCTGTTTTTATCCTGACACTTTATCTTCTCTGACATACACAGAGTAAGTCAGGAAGTGCTGCCACAAAACCATACAATCCTGTATTAAATATCAATGTGAAGCTGTGTTTTCAACCGAGCTTCCATCTAGGCCTCTACTTCTGAAGATGGTGCTTATATCTCTCAGAGAACTCTATTTTCTCCCATTTACACTGTGTCAGAACAGTAGTTTCGGCTTCCTTGAGGGATTCAAATTGTGTTTTAAATATTTGTTGAGGTTTGGAAGCAAAGAGAAGTCTAAAGGAAGGATTGGGGCTGTGAGTGGAGGGGGTAAGGTTTCCCAGGGACAATCTTGTAGGAAAACCCTTGCTCTACCCTCTGTAAACAAGTAAGTATGTTGTGGCAGGAAGAAAAATTCCTTGGCCCGCCTTTTCTGACCTTTTTTCTTGCAGTGTGATTTTCTGAAAGCTTCTTCCTAACCATCCCCCATGATTGTCCTGTGTTCCTCAGGAACATCTGTCAGGATTGATGACTCGTTTGGAACCTGAAGCAGAGTGACCCTACCTAGCCTGAGCTGACGTCTCTGTTTTGACTTGGTGTACCCAGCAGGTCCCTCAGGAGCCACTGTTTTTTGACTGGCCCTTTTTGAAGTCAGCCATACAAGACGAAGTTCTCAGTGTGTGTGAGACAGAACTACAGCCATCACACAGACATTTGGAACAAACCCATGAACTGGAGCCCTGTTGCGATGCTCTTTGACTCCCCGTGTACGTGGGCTTGCTTTTCCTGAGGTTTTTCTCTATCGATCGGTCACCAGCCGCAGGAGGCAGGCATGTTGCATTTTCGACTGCTAAATCCTCACTCCAGGAGCCTTGGTGGTGTAGTGGTTATATCTTGGGCTGCGATCCCCATGGTTGGCAGTTCAAAACCAACAGCAGCTCTGCAGGAGAAAGACTGGGCTTTCTACTCTGGTAAACAGTTCGTCTCTGAAACCCACAGCGAGGGAGGAGGGAGGCCCAATCGCTATGAGTCAATTTGGAAATCCCCAAATCTGGAATAGAATAGTACCTGCTGGCATGTAGTAAGTACCCAATAAATACTGTTGAATGAATGAAAATATGTTAAATTCCAGATCCTGGTTTTGCTTAAAAAAATCAAAAACAGAATCTGTAACTCTGGGTCTGTATCCCAAAATGACTCCACAGTTGGTGAGTGGAGAGTAGCAGTCTTGCACAGGCGGGGCACGTGTTTGCCAGTTTCTGTGTTGTCTCACAGCTGGCCTGGAGTGGGGCAAAGATGGGCACAGCAGGCAGCGGGGGAGAAGCAGAGCTGTTGGACTGTTGGCGTTTACTGAGATTAAGTGGCACTGGGGCAAGAGTACGGCAGGCAGAAGAAGATACACCAGTGACCTGGTGTCAGAGGGTCTGCAGGCTAGGGGTCGCACAGGTGTGCTTTGACTTTAGTCCAAAGAGGGACCAGAGATGTCAGCTGAGGAAGTTTTAAAATGCTGACAAACATCCAGGAAAGAAAAGTGGTTCCTGATTTCTCAATTTACCAGAGAATTCCTGTGGCCATTAATAAGAAAAGAAAGTCCATTATGTATAAAGTTAGAAAATTAAGAACTTTCTAAGGCTCAAAGCCAAAGCCACCCTCGTTTCTGCTGAGCTCCCACAGCGTCACATGGGGCTGTCAACAACTTGAGCCCTTGGAAAAAGCGAGACTGTTTTAAAATCTCTACTTCCTTGTTTACAGAAGCTTAGTGGACTTATTTATTTATTTTTTAAGTAAGAGCTTAGGTACTTCTTGGGGAAATTGTCAAGCAATATAAAAAGTGTAGAAAATAAGAACTTGTTCTTTTCCCCTCATTCCTCATACAAGTAGGTTATCCTTTCAGACTGTTTGCAAAGACAAAACCCCAAACTTACCTCCAAATGCTAATCCATTTTGACTCATGGCATAGGGCAGGTACCACTGCCCCTGGGAGTAACTGCGGGAATAGAAAGCCTCGTCTTCCTCCCTCAGAGCAGTTGGTGCTTTCAAACTGCTCACCTTCCAGTTAGCAGTTCAGCATCTAGCCACTATGCCAGCAGGGCACTTTGGTTTGCAAATACATACACACAAAACATTGTTGGCTTTTCCAAAGAGATGACGCTGTGCTCGCTGTTCTGCTCCTGACAGATACTCTGCTGCCTACGGGTCTTTACAGCTGCACTGCTGTGTCTGCTCACTTCCCTAGACCACCCTCCATCGATGGGCAGCTCTCGAAGGAGACGCCACTCTTCCGTGTGGGGTTCTTTTCTTGAGAAGGGAATTTAATAACAAAGAATTAGTACAGCTGTTAGCTGCAGATTTTCAGTCCTGATCAGCTTTAGGGATGACTGTTGGGGAAGTCTGATGTTTAGACGGGCTTGGAGTTTCCTTTGGCGCTTGGACTCAGAGCCCCGCAGGGTTTTCTTCGTGGAAGATATTGCTACTACTAATAATGTGTTCTTTGTGAAAGCATGTATGGCAAAACCGATGACCATTCAAAAATATCTACAGAAATCTTTCAGAAACACTGGGTGCATTTTCCATTCTTTTTCGGTACTCTGATCTTTTCTATTCTAGTTCTTCATTTTCAGCAACCTGGTCTCCCTGCTCTCCTACCTTCTCATCTTTGCTGACCATGTGGTCTCCTGTAAGTGATTTATTTTTAATCGTTTTATTAGGGGCTCATACAACTCTTATCACAATCCATACATACATCAGTTGTGTAAAGCACATTGTACATTCATTGTCCTCATCATTCTCAAAACATTTACTCTCCACCTAAGCCTCTGGCATCAGCTCCTCATTTTCCCTCTCCCTCCTTGTTCCCCGCTCCCTCATAAACCCTTAATAATTTATAAATGATTATTTTGTCATCTTGCCCTGTCTGACATCTCCCTTCACCCACTTTTCTGTTGATGTTCCCCCAGGGAGGAGGTCACATGTATATCCTTGTAATAGGTTCCCCCTTTCGAACCCACCCTCCCTCCACCCTCCCAGTATCATTACTCATACCACTGGTCCTGAAGGGATCATCCGCCCTGGATTCCCTGTGTTTCCAGTTCCTACCTGTACCAGTGTACATCCTCTCGTCTAGCCAGATTTGTAAGGTAGAATTGGGATCATAATAGTGGGGGAGGAGAAAGCATTTTGGAGCTAGAGGAAAGTTGTGTGTTTCATCATTGCTATATCACACCCTGACTAGCTCGTCTCCTCCCCGAGACCCTTCTGTAAGGGGATGTCTAGTGGCCTACAAATGGGCTTTGGGTCTCCCCGCGTTCCCCTCCCTTATTCACTGATAGAATTTTTTGTTCTGATGATGCCTGATACCTGATCCCTTCAACACCTTGTGATCTCACAGGCTGGTGTGCTTCTTCCGTGTGGGCTTTGTTGCTTTTGAGCTAGATGGCCGCTTGTTTACTTTCAAGCCTTTAAGACCCCAGATGCTATATCTTTTGATAGCCGGGCACCATCAGCTTTCTTTGCCACATTTGCTTATTCACTTGCTTTGTCTTCAGCAGTTGTGTCGGGAAGGTGAGCATCATAGAATGCCAATTTAACAGAAGAAAATTTTCTTGCATTGAGGGAGTACTTGAGTGGAGGCCCAATGTCCTTCTGCTACCTTAATACTAAACCTATAAGTATATGCACATAGATCTGTTTCCCTATTTTCATATAAATATATTTACATATGTACATGCCTTTATTTAGACCTCTATAAATGTCCTTTGCCTCCTAGCTCTTTCCTCTATTTCCTTTGACTTTCCTCTTGTCCCACTATCATGCTCAGTCTTCATTTGGGTTTCAGTAATTCCTCTTGGTTATATTACCCTTGATCATGCCCTCCCAGGCCTCCTACACCCTCCTCATCACCGATTTGGATCACTTGTTCCCTTGTCCCTGGGTTTGTTAACAGCACTACCTTTCCCCCAACCTCCCCCTCTCCCATGTCCCGCCGGAACTGTCAGCCCTGCTTTCTCCTCCAGATTGTTCTCCCAGCCTATGTTATTCAGACAGACCTCCGGAGATAATAGCATGCACAAAAACAATACAGCAAAACCGAGCAACAATAAACAAGAACAAAAACCCAATAGCAAACCAATGACAAAAAACAAAACACAACAAGAAAGAAAAGCTTGTAGTTAATTCAAGGACTGTTGACCTTTAGGTGTGTTTTCCGGTTCAGTCTGTTGGAGCACCATGTCCTGACCCCAAAGTCCACCTTCAGCATTCCCTGGGGACCTCACCTCTCTGTTCCCTTGCTGTTCTGTTGGACCCCTTAGTGTTTTGCCTTGCTGTGGCGGGATCAGATTGGGTGCAATTCCCACATTGTGTCTCTGGTGTTGTCCTCTGTAAGGCTATGCGTCAGTGAGGAACGTCGTGGTTCATAGTGGGGCTGGCCGTGTGGTCCTCTCTGTGGACTGGCTGCTCTAATCGGGAACATCATCCTCAAGGCCTGATGGGCCAGGATGTGCTCCACTCTCTCCTCCCCCTTCATCTGCTCCTGTGTGCTCAGGTCAGATATGTCCTTGTCCCGGAGCTGCAGGTTCAATGCCTCTGAAATAAATTCTTCTGGGGGAGGGGCTGATGTCCACATTGTAGTTGGGATTGGGGCCGGCCCCTCAGAACTCTCCACATAAGTGAAACGGTCACAGTGCAGAGGTGGCACATTCCTGGTCCCACCCATTACCCAGCCTGTTATTTAGCCAAGAGCTGACTTTAGGGGATAGTTTTGATTCAAGGTTAAAATACATCTTAGGGAGATGGAAGTGAGTGGTGGGACTGGTGGAGGCTGAGAGGCCATGTGGAAAAAATGGACTCATGAGAAGGCCAGAGGACTGGATCTCAGGTGAAAGACAGCACCCCAGTTACTGAGCTCTCCACAAGTGCAGACATTTACTCGTATAGTCAAAGCCATATGTAGGCCATATGGGGTCACGTAATTTAATGGTGTGTGTGTGTGGGGGGTGTTACACAAAAATTGGCAATAGTAGGGTCTCTGAATACACAAAGACTAAAACTTAAAATCAAATGCCTAGTGAATCTGAGGTATTTCTGACAGCACTTGCCTGTGTTCACATTTCTTGGACCAAAAGCCGCTTTGAATGGAAAATGCTTAGAGATCCATGCTGTAAATGCATTTCTTTGACTCTTGGGTTAGCTCCTTTCTCCTTTGCTCCCGAGGAGAAGACAATACGTGTGTCGTAGATGGCTGCCCAAAGCTTGTATGATCCAAGACACTGCTCACCAAACTAGGAGTAGAACCCAAACTGAATGAACTGTATGATGCTAATAGCCTGGGCTGTCCCTTGAGACCATGGACTTCACGGGCTTTAAGCTTAATGGAAGCAGATTGGTCAGCAGTTGAACAGTGAATGGTTCTGCTAAGTAGCTTCTTGCCCGTGGACTCCAGGAGTGAGTGGGTACGGGGGAGGAGGGAGAAGGCGGAGTTTCCCTCTGCCTTTCAGGAGATTCTGGGCACTGGAGAGGTGGGTGACTAGTTATTCTTTTTGATGGACCCTGGGGCAGTCTTTGGGAGAGGAGGCGTCTTCTAACACCAAAGTTAAGGTTTAGGGGAAGAAGTTTGCAGAGAACTTCAAGGAGCCTTGTGGTGTAGTGTAGACACTGTAATCAGGAGACTAATCTGCTGTCTCCTGGGGCCAGCCAGTTCCCCCTTCCCCTCACCAGGACTTGTAGGTGTCTGTCTCTTAGATGGGGGTTGGGTTACCTCGTCTCTTAAGAGCCCTTTGGATGCTAAAGTGTGGTGTTCTTTGTGTGCTTGTTTTAAGATAATGCACATTGTCTTCCATGCCTTCAAGGAGCTTGTCATCTAGTCTCATTAGACAGTTAATGTCGCAGCCTATTCCTTCTCTTTGTCCAAATGAGCATGTGGCACTTTTCATTGGGAGCCATGGAATCCATCACCCTGAAAGCATCCATTGTGTTAGCTATACCACCAGTGGAAGGGCAACTTTTATCTTTGGCTGGTGAAATCATCACTGATTTGTAATTTGCAAAGGGCTTCAAATATGTAGGGAGGGTGCCTAGCGGGCTCTTAACTACAAGGTCAGCATTTCAAAACCACCAGCTGGTCCACAGGAGCATCTTGAAAACCAAGGAGGGGGCAATTCTACCCTATTCTATAGTTGCTACAAGTCATTTGACTCAATGGCAGTGAGTTTGGCTTTAGGTCACATGTGTAATTGTCTTTGAGATAACCCTCTTAAAGTCTTTATTTTCTTCCAGGTTTATTCTAAGGATAGTTCCTGTAACTTCACAAACTCTGGATTTCCAGCTAACGCTGAGGATAAAAATAATACAACCGAGGAACCAAATAAAGTCCAGAAAAGGAGGAGGGAGCGACTTCAAGACCAAGACCAAGGCTCTACAGTAATCTACCTGAAGGCCATCCAGGGCATCTTGGGGAAGTCAATGCCCAAAAGGAAGGACGAGACTGCCACCAGGGCAAAAGCGAGTACAGGAGCAGGTGCTGCCCAAGAGAGAAGGCCAGCCAGGAATGTCACAGCTCTGGCTCGTCAGCCAGAGCCAGCGCCAGCCCCAGAGGTCAGAGCAGAGGAGGAGCAGACCAGGAGCAGCTTCTTTCATTCGAGAGTGGTTGTGGACACACAGGAGAAACTCATTCAGGTGCCCCTTCATGACCGGAGAACAGTCATCGAGCTAGACTCTTCCCCAGACTCTTCCCCAGACTCGTCCCCACTACACTTTTCGAGAGGATGCAACTCCCCCTCAAAAACCCAGACGGTGAGTCAGTCTCAGGCACCTTATCTGGGCTGTCTGGTACTTTTAAAAAACCCATTCCATCTTTCTAGTTAAGTCTAAGGGTTTTTAAATGCCTTCACTATTTTTATTTATTTATTTTTTGAAACATTTTATTGGGGGCTCATACAACTCTTATCACAATCCATACATATACATATATCAATTGTATAAAGCACATCTGTACATTCTTTGCCCTAGTCATTTTCAAAGCATTTGCTCTCCACTTAAGTCCTTTGCATCAGGTCCTCTCTTTTTTTCCCTTCCCTCCTTGCTCCCCCCTCCCTCATGAGCCCTTGATAATTTATAGATTATTATTTTGTCATATCTTGCCCTATCTGGCATGTCCCTTCACCCCCTTCTCTGTTGTCCCGTCCCCCAAGGAGGAAGTCACATTTAGATCCTTGTCATCGGTTCCCCCTTTCCAACCCACTCACCCTCTACCCTCCGAGTATCACCCCTCACACCCCTGGTCCTGAAGGTATCTTCTACCCTGGATTCCCTGTGCCTCCAGTTCCTATATGCACCAGTGTACAACCTCTGCTCTATCCAGTCTTGCAAGGTAGAACTTGGATCATGGTAGTTGAGGGGAGGAAGCATCCAGGATCTGGGGGGAAAGCTGTATTCTTCATCGGAACTACATCGCACCCTGACTGACTCATCTCCTCCCCTAGACCCCTCTGTGAGGGGATCTCCAGTGGCCAACAAATGGGCTTTGGGTCTCCACTCTGTACTTCCCCCTTCATTCACTATGGTTTTTTTTTTCTTTTCTTTTTTTACATTTTATTAGGGGCTCATACAACTCTTATCACAATCCATACATATACATACATCAATTGTATAAAGCACATCCGTACATTCTTTACCCTAATCATTTTTAAAGCATTTGCTCTTCACTTAAGCCCTTTGCATCAGATCCTCTCTTTTTTCCCCTCCCTCCCCGCTCCCCCCTCCCTCATGAGCCCTTGATAATTTATAGATTTTTATATTGTCATATCTTGCCCTATCCGGAGTCTCCCTTCCCCCCCTTCTCTGCCGCCCATCTCCCAGGGAGGAGGTCACATGTGGATCCTTGTAATCAGTTCCCCTTTCCAACCCACTCACCCTCCACTCTCCCAGCATCGCCCCTCAAACCCCTGGTCCTGAAGGTATTGTCCACCCTGGATTCCCTGTGCCTCCAGCTCCCATATGCACCAGTGTACAACCTCTACTCTATCCAGTCCTGCAAGGTAGAATTCGGATCATGGTAGTTGGGGGGAGGAAGCATCCAGGATCTGGGGGAAAGCTGTGTTCTTCATCGGTACTACATCGCACCCTGACTGACCCATCTCCTCTCCTAAACCCCTCTATGAGGGGATCTCCAGTGGCCGACACTTGGGTCTTGGGTCTCCACCCTACTTCCCCCTTCATTCACTATGCTATCTATCTATCTATCTATCTATCTATCTATCTATCTATCTTATCTATCTATCTTATCTATCTATGTATACATACACACATATATATTCTTTTTTTTTTTTTTGCATGATGCCTTATACCTGGTCCCTTTGGCACCTCGTCATCGCACAGGCTGGTGTGCTTCTTCCATGTGGGCTTTGTTGCTTCTGAGCTAGATGGCCGCTTGTTCACCTTCAAGCCTTTAAGACCCCAGACACTCTCTCTTTTGATAGCCAGGCACCATCAGCTTTCGTCACCACATTTACTTGTTCACCCGCTTTGGCTTCAGCAGTTGTGTCGGGAGGGTGAGCATGATAGAGTGCCAATTTAATAGAAGAAAGTGTTGTTAACAAACCCAGGGACAAGTGAACAACATGGGACCCAAATTAGTGGTGAGGGGGGAGTGGCAGGCCTGGTAGGGAATGATCAAGGGTAAGGTTACATAAAGAAGAGGTATAGCTGTAACCCAGGTGGGGATGGAGCATGGTAGTGGGGCAGGAGGAAAGTCAAGGGAGATGGAGGAAAGAGCTAGCAGGCAAAGGGCATTTATAGAGGTCTAGACAAAGACATGTACATTGCAAATATATATATGAGGATGGGGAAATAGATCTATGTGTCTATATTTATAGGTTTAGTATTAAGGTGGCGGAAGGACCTTGGGCTTCCACTCAAGCACTCCCTCAATGCATGAATACTTTCTTCTATTATGGCTAAAGATCGGGAACATTTTCTCATTTGTTTGATGGCCATTCGGATTTCTGTCCCTGTGAAACTTCTGTTCAAGTCCTTTGCCCATCTCTCAAGTGGGCTATTAGTTTTTTTCTTTTTGGAAGCTAGCAGAGGATTGTAGATTTTAGTAATAAGGCCTTTGTCTGATGTGTCATTGCTAAAGATGTTTTCCCAGTCTGTGGACTCTCTTATTACTCTCTTGGTGAATTCTTTTGATGTACACAGGTGTTTTATCTTCAGTATGTCCCATTTGTCAATTTGTGCCTCCTCTGTGTGTGTGTCCTTCCCTATTTCTGATAGCCTGTGTATTCCCTGCGCCAATGTATTCCCTGCGCCAAAGTTCTCAAGTTGGTCTCAATCCCCTCATTGATGGCCCTAATAGTTTGGGGTTTAACTTCAAGGTCTGTGATCTACCTTGAGTTTATTCTTGTGCATGGAGTGAGAAAAGGGTCTTGCTTCTTTTTTGTGCATGTTAATATCCTTTTTTTCCAGCACCACTTGTTAAAGAAGGCATCTGTTTCCCAAGCTTTCACTATTTTAAAGCAGGGCTCCAGGGTGCCGGTGACGTAATGTGTTATGCATTGGGCTGCTAACCGAAAAGTCGGCAGTGCGAAACCACCAGCTGCTCTGAGGGAGAAAGAGGAGACTTTCTACTCCTGTAGGAGATAGTCTTGGAAACCCGCAGGGACCGCTGCCTTGGAGTGTCGCCATGAGTGGAACTGACTCAGCGGCAGTGAGTTTGGTTTTAGGAGTTGGGCCAGGAAATCAATCCATAGTTCTGTCCCAGTATCTCTGAGAATTCCTCATCACCCTCGATTTCTTGTGGTAGGTGTTGTTGAGTAGGGTTCAGCTCTGTAAGGGCCTGTGCAAACAAGGGGACACTGCCCGGCTGGCCGTGCTCCCATTTGCCAGGTTTCAGCCCATTGCTGCGGTCCTGCATCCGTCCACTGTGGTGAGGGGCTGCTTTTTTTCTCTCTGACCACTGACTTCCCCAAGCATGAGGTCTCTCTCTCAGGACTGATTCTCTCCTGGTCACATGTCCGAAGAATGGAGACAAAGCCTCACCATCCTTGTTTCTAAGGAACACTCTGGCAAGATGAGTTGACAGATTTACTTGCTCTTCTGGCAGTCCATAGTACTTGCTATTTAAAAAAAAAATCATTTTATTGGGGGCTCATACAGCTCTTATCACAATCCATTGTATCAAGAACATTTGTACACATGTTGTCATCATTTTCAAAACTTTCTACTTGAGTCCTTGGTATCAGCTCCTCATTTTCCCCTCCCTTCATATCCCCCACCCTCCCTCCTTCTCTCCCTCATGAACCCTTGATAATTTATATATATGTTTTTTCTTTTCATGTCTTACCTTGACTGATGTCTCCTTTCATCCTCTTTTCTGTCATCCATCCCCCTTGGGGAGGGAGTTATATGTAGATCATTGCAAACAGTTCCTCTCACCACCCCTACTTCCCCTTTCCCTCCTGGTATCGATGCTCTCATTATTGGTCCTGAGGGGTTTCTTGGATTCCCTGTGTTTCCAACTCTTATCTATACCAGTGTACATGCTCTGGTCTAGCCGGATTTGTCAGGTAGAATTGGGGTCATGATAGTGGGGGGTGGGGTGGGGTGGGGGAAGAAGCATTAAAGAACTAGAGGAAAGTTGCATGTTTCATTGGTGCTACACTGTACCCTGACTGGCCCGTCTCTTCCTTGTGACCCTTCTGTAAGGGACTGAACAATTGTCTACAGATTGGTTTTGATGCTGGATACTTGTTTCTATCGACACCTCATGATCACACAGGTTGGTGTGCTTCTTCCATGTGTTCTTTGTTGCTTCTCAGGTAGAGAGTCGCTTGTTTATAATTAAGTCTTTAAGACCCCAGATGCTCTTATCTTTTGATAGCTGGCCACCATCAGCTTTCTTCACCCCATTTGCTTATGCACCCATTTGTCTTCAGCAATCATATCAGGGAACGTGAACATCATGGAATGCCGGGTTATTAGAACAAAGTGTTCTTGTGTTGAGAGAGTATTTGAGTTGAGGCCCAATGTCCATCTGTTGGTTACCTTAATACTTAACATGTACATTTATGTACATAGATGTATATTTAAACGTATTTATACATGGACGTGCCTGTATTGAAAGGTCCTGTACTTCCTGGTTCTGTCCGCAGTACTTTGGATGCTCCTCGTCATCACTGTGATCAGTGCATCGGTTCTTCATGGTCTTAACTTGGTGACTAGCTTTCACTGGACATGAGATGATTGAGTCTCCCCTGCTTGGGTCAGGAGCTCATTTGTCTTCAACATGGCATCTTTGCTCTTTAAGGCTTTCAGAGATCTGGTGCAGCAGATGTGCGGAATGCAATGGGTCACGTGATTTCTTGACTGCCGCTTTCATGATTGTTACCTGTGCATCCAGGTCAGTGGAAATCTTCAGCTTCAACCCTCTCTCCACTCCTCACCAGGTCCCTTGGTCCAGCTGTGAGGATTTCGGTGTTCAGTTTAGTGCTTTGTTGTAGGATTTATGTTGTTTATACTGTTTAGGATGTAGGTTTGACAGTGTAACAGTGACTTTACAAACAACATGGTAAACTAATTTGTCTTTCAAAAGATGGGTTCTCTCGTGTCAGGGGCCCCAATATGATCTCTGTTGCTCTGCCCCCCTTCAAGAGTTTGCACTTTGGTGTTCCGTCTGACAGTTACTCTGGGAGGGCGCTGTGTACACTCCCACCTCCCTTTATTAGAGACCAAGAACGTGCATGTGCTCCTGTGGGCCTGTTTGTAAGGGTTGGCTCAGTAGTTGTGCTTGCTATGTGCTCACACCTCTTGGACAAGACTCTAGAAACCTGGACAGCAGGAGTCAGGAAAAGTGACCTTCATGTGGGCAGAGTTTTTCACTTCACATAGCTACAGAGGGACAGCATTGTACCCATCTCTGCCCAGCTTTTCTTAACTACTGCTCCTCACAGGCAACCCCTTTTGTTTTCTGATTATTCATCTTTTTAAAAAACAGTAGCATCTCTGTCCTTGTTTCTTTTTAGAAAGTGTTTTTCTTTTTCCTGTGTCCTATGTTGACCCTTTTTTCTTCCAAGTTAGAAGCTCTGGTGTGGTGTATGAAGGACACTTTGGTTGAGTCGGGGGATGTGCTGGATGTCTAGAGACAAAAGGTCAGTTATTGGTAGTTGTGGGAGGCTGAGGGGAGTGAGTGATGGGGAGCTGTTGCTGAAGGGAAAGACCCTTAGTGGGGTCAGTTAGGCTTTGAGCTCCTAATTCAAAGGTCTGCAGCCCAAGCCCATCCGCTGCTCCATGGAGAAAGGATGAGGCAGTGGGCTCTCTGTAGGTATAGGGTTCCTGTAAGGCGGTGTCAATCCAGCAGTGGTGATGCTGGGAGTTGAGAGCTCGCTCGTTCAGAGAACCCTCCTTTTTACTCTCTTCCCACAGCTTTCTGTGAGCATGGAGAGTGTCTCCAGGGATCCGCCCGGTCCTTACAGCTTTCCCTGGTGCTCCTCATTTTCACCTGACTTGTTTCCACACTCCAGAAACCCTTGGAGGGTGTGGCCCGGGCAGGGCCCAAGCTGTCTGAGGTTCTTGCCATGTGTGTGCCTCGATGCTGGACTAGGTTAGACACTCTGCAGGTTCTGCAAGTTCTTTTTCCATCTGCTTTTTAGCTTAAAAATTTTTTTTGATCATTTTATTGGAAGCTCCTACAGATAAAACATTTCGTAGTTTCATCACATTGAACAATATCGTACAATTGCTACCACAGTCAATTTCTAAAAAAATCATTTTATTAGGGGCTCATACAACTCTTATCACAATCCATACATACATCAATTGTGTAAAGCACATTTGTACATTCATTGCCCTCATCATTCTCAAAACATTTGCTCTCCACTTAAGCCCCTGGCATCAGCTCATGTTTTCCTCTCCCTGCTTCCCCTTCCCCCCTCCCTCATGAACCCTTGATAATTTATAAATTATTATTTTGTCATATCTTGCACTGTCTGACTTCTCCCTTCACCCAATTTCCTGCTGTCTGTCCCCCAGGGAGGAGGTTATATGTAGATCCTTGTAATCCATTCCCCCTTTCCAACCCACCCTCCCTCTAAGCTCCCAGTATCGCCACTCACACCACTGGTCCTGAAGGGATCATCTGTCCTGGATTCCCTGTGTTTCCAGTTCCTGTCTGTGCCAGTGTACATCCTCTGGTCTAGCCAGATTTGTAAGGTAGAATTGGGATCATGATAGTGGGTGGGAGGAAGCATTTAGGAGCTAGAAGCAGGAGTTCTCAAACTACGGCCCGTGGGCCACATGTGGCCTGCTGAGGATATTTATCCAGGCTGCCGGATGTTTTTGCCCCGTATTGTTTTTTTAGTTCAAAATAAGGTATGTGCAGTGTGCATAGGAATTTGTTTATAGTTTTTTCCAGCGCGTCTGAGGGACAGTGAACTGGCCCCCTGTTTAAAAAGTTTGAGGACCCCTGAACTAGAGGAAAGTTGTATGTTTCATCGTTGCTACATCGCACCCTGACTGGCTCGTCTCCTCCCTGAGACCCTTCTGTAAAGGGATGTCCAGTGGCCTACAAATGGGCTTTGGGTCTCCACTCTGCACTCCCTCCCCCTCCCCGCCCCATTCACAATGATATGATTTTTTGTTCTGATGTTGCCTGATACCTGATCCCTTTGACACCTGGTGATCACACAGGCTGGTGTGCTTCTTCCAGGTGGGCTTTGTTGCTTCTGAGCTAGATGGCCACTTGTTTACCTTCAAGCCTTTAAGACCCCAGACACTATATCTTTTGATAGCCGGGCACCATAAGCTTTCTTCGCCACATTTGCTTATGCGCCCATTTGTTCTCAGCGATCATATCAGGGAAGTGAGCCACACAATTATATGATTTTTTGTTCTTTGATGCCTGATAACTGATCCCTTTGGCACCTTGTGATCGCACAGGCTGGTGTGCTTCTTCCATGTGGGCTTTGTTGCTTCTGAGCTAGATGACCGCTTGTTTATCGTCAAGCCTTTAAGACTCCAGAAACTATCTCTTTTAATAGCCAGGCACTATCAGCTTTCTTCACATTTGCTTATTCACCTGCTTTGTCTTCAGCTATTGTGTTGGGAAGGTGAGCATCATAGAAAGCCAGTTTAATGGAACAAAGTGTTTTCGCATTGAGGGAGTACTTGAGTGGAGGTCCAATGTCCATCTGCTACCTTAATACTAAACCTATAAGTATATGCACATAGATCTGTTTCCCTATCTTCATATAAATATATTTACATATGTACATTGCCTTTATTTAGACCTCTATAAATTCCCTTTGCCTTGTAGCTCTTTCCTCTATTTCCTTTGACTTTCTTCTTGTCCCACTATCATACTCAGTCTTCATTTGGGTTTCAATAATTCTTCTTGGTTACATTACCCTTGATCACGCTCTACCAGGCCTCCTACACTCTCCTCATCACCGATTTGGATCAGTTGTTGTTCCCTTGTCTCTGGGTTTGTTAACACCACTACCTTTCCCCTCTCTTCCGTGTCCCCCCGGAACTGTTGGTTCCATTGTTTTCTCCTCCAGATTGTTCATCTAGCCTATCTTAGACCTGCGAAGATAATAACATTCACAAAAACAAGACAGAGCAGAACCAAGCAAGAAAATTAAACAATCAACCAATGACACAAAACAAAACACAACAAGAAAGAAGATTTTGTAGTTAGTTCAGGGACTGTTTGTTCACCTTTAGGACTGTTTTTCAGTCGAGTGTTGGAACGCCAATCCCTGACCCCAAAGTCTATTTTTGGTATTCCCTGGGGACTTGTTGCTCTGTTCCCCTTGCTGTTCTGTTCCACGCCCTTAGTGTTTTACCTCGGTGTGGTGGGATCAGATCGGCCAGAATTCCCACAATGTGCCCAATGTTGTACCCTGTAGGGCTGTGGGTCAGTGAGGAATGTCGTGTCTCACAATGGGGCCGGCCATGTGGTTTTCTCTGTGGATTGGCTCCTCTGAGCGGGAATATCGTCCTCAAGGATTGGTGGCCCAGGATGTGCTTTGCTTTCTCTTCCTTCCCCTTCATTTGCTCCCGTGTGCTCTGATCAGACGTGTCCCTCTCCCAGAGCTGCAGATTCAGTGCTGTCCTCTGAAATAAATTCTTCTGGAGGTACAGCTTTAAAACATTTTCTTTCTTCTTGAATTCCTTGATATCAGCTCCCCTTTATTCCCTCCCTCTCCCACCTTACCCCCCAGGAACCCTTATTTATATATTTTTCCCTACATGGTTCTTTTTTTCTTTAGCTGTATCTCACACATTCCAATATATCCATTCATATGCAATTCTGTTCTATCCCAACAGTGGGGTTCTACAGTCATCAGTGTGATCTGCTCCCTAGTCCCCTCTCCCCTCCCTCTCTTCCTCTACTGCAGGGAACCATTACTCCTCTGACTTTTTCTGAAGGGTTCTATGTCTTGTCTTGGCTTTCATGTATTGAGCTGTCTTAAATATATACATGAACATGCACAAATCTAACATGATCGACTAGGTCAGCAATAAAAGCCATAATATTAAAGGGATGAAATATTAACCAGAAGATATGTACGTGGTTCATCAGTGCCGTACCACACCCTGGATTTATCATCCCTTCTGAGAGGGACTGTCCCATTGTCTCACAGGGGTCTCTACTACCTCCACGTACCTCCGCATGGATTTGGTTATTTGTTTTTTAATTTCTGCTAGCTTGTGGTCACACAGGCTGGTGTGCTTCTTCCATGGGCTTGCTTTGTCCCTGCTTTGCTTAGAAGGGTTATCAGGAAGAGTAAGATAAATGCATTTGTTGGAGTCATCCTTAGCCCAGAAATGCCTGGAAAGTTTCTTACTTTTTTTTCCCTCTTCTGGAATGCCATATGTTTGTGTGTGATCTGGATGGTTATTCTAATTTTTCCTTTCCTTTCCTCCAGCTTCTGTTGGGAGAATTCAACTCCACACCAACCCAAGGCCGATTGCCACAAGGCAGACTTCAGGCATGCCTTCCCTCTCCAGTGGACTTTATCCTATCCCAATGCCAGGCCCCCCGCCCCCCCCCATGGCACTTTGCTTTTCTGGGTTCAACACTTCACTGCAGTGACCACGCAGAACTCACAGACAGTAGGCAGGACTGTGGGGTTTACCAGCCAGGATGGAAAGCATTCAGGATGTAGTCTTTGGTCCACAGCAGAGACTCTCCTCAGGTAGCCACCAAGTCTCTGTGATCCTCAGCCTCTCCGTCACATGGTGCCTTGGCCTCTGTCCCTACAGGCCAGGAAGCCCGCTTGCCCTCTCCCTCAGGGTCTCCATATCTCTGTAGCACAGTCCTTCTGTGCTGTCTCGGCCTGGCTCCTTTGCTCCATGCCATGGTCCCTGGGCCTCGGCCTCTGTTGCCCTGGTCTTGGTCTCTACCACTTTGGGTCAAGAATGTGCTCTGCTGCTGGTGGCTCTTTGTCCCTGACGGTCCCAAAGTTTTCTCTAGTTAAGAGTCCTTTACGCCTTATTTGCGTAGACTGCCTCAATCATTTGGTGGCTGTTTTTCTTTTTTCTTTAAATGTCTTCAACCTGACTTCCTAACACTTCTATATATTTCTAAATACATATTTTTAATATAAAAAGCTCTCTTTAAATCATGTTTTTCAATGATCTCTTGTTTCTGATTGTAATAGCTAGATTTCATGTTCTAAATATGGTAACAATAGTATTTTCCCCCTTGGTTTTTTTTTTTTTTTTTTTGGTATCTCCCCTTGGTTGTGTTTGAATGGTTTCTTTTGTTTCTGTTCCTGTTGGGCTTTGCTAACCCAGCAGCAGCGGCCCTCCAGTCCGCTCTGACTCCTGGTGACCATGACCGCGTGTGCAGGCGTGTGTGAGGGGAGACCTGTGCTCCGTAGGGCTTCTATAACTGATGTGTCCACCCTAGATCACCGGCCTGGCTGCCAAGGCAGCCCCAGGGGCATCTGAACCTCTAACCTCGGGTTGGCAGCTGAGAGCACGTGACTGTTGGTACCACCCAGGGAGTGTAAGACTTCTTAGACCAGTCTTTGAAGGAAATCTTCCCCGTGTGCATTTTGTCAACCTCATTCTCAGAGCACAGTTTGGTTTATTGAGCATCACTCTCCTAGAATGTCCCAGTCTTGTTTTGAGGGTTGGAGGGCTTCCTCTTGTCTGAGAATAGGAATTAGTATGGTTTTTGTTTTGAAGTTTCCTTCTATTTTGTGTGCTATTATTTCTGTGCCACCCACCCCACCCCCACCCCATATTTTATATGTGCCACGTACACCACAAAATGTGTAAGCCTGGTTCTGTTTACACGTCATCTGTTGGTGGGCATTTGAGCTGTGGCAACTAGTTCCGCAGGGAACATTGGTGCCCAAGTAGCTGTTTACATTCTTGCTTTCGGCACTCTTGGGTGTGTCGATTCTGGAGGTTCAGGATGCTGCCCGGGAATGTGTGTTTTCAACAAGTGCCCCAGATGTTCGCGAAGCAGCCAGAAGAGCCTTGTCTGCCTTTGCTCGGACTTGCAATGCTTATTTTTATTGGAGCTTTTCAGTATGGGAACATTTTTCCCCTAGCAAGTAAATTGTAACCTCTGTGGTAGTTAGATGTGTTTTTATTATTATGGAAAATTTTAAACATTTGCAAAAATAAACTCATTGCACCCCCCCCTCCACTATCATGACCTCAATTCTACCTTACAGATCTGACTAGACCAGAGCATGTACACTGCTACAGACAGAGCTTGTCACACAGGGAATCCAGGACAGATAAATCCCTCAGGACCAATCATGAGACTAGAAATACCAGGAGATGAAGGGGAAGGTGGGGGAGAAAGGGGGAATACATCACAATGATCTGCATATAACCCTTTCTTAGGGGGATTGACAACAGAAAAGTGGGTGAAAGGAGACAGTGGTTGGTGTAAGACCTGGGGTGGGGTGTCATTATAAATGATCAAGGGTTCATGGGGGGGGGGGGGATGAGCTGATTCCAAGGGTTCAAGTAGAAAGAAAATGTTTTGAAAATGATGGCAAGAAAAAGAAAATGATGATGGCAACATGTACAAATGTGCTTGACATAATGGATGTACATATGGGTTGTGATAAGAGCTGTAAGAGTCCCCAATAAAATGGGGACATAAAAAAATAATAAACTCACATCCTTCACTCATCTTCAATATTAACTCTGTGGCTAGGTTTGACTTGTTTAATTTTTAACAAAGCTACTATGTTTAATACTTGGGGTGAGCCCCATAGGAATGAAAACCCCTGGGCAGGGTTAATCTGCTCACCCCCAGGTGTGGCCCGGGGGGCCAGAGGGACTACCTGAGGGAAGGCAGCACAAAAGGGACCCTGTGGAGACTCAGGACGAAGCAGGGACTGCCATCAGTACCAGTCCAGCCCAAGGATTGGACACAAAGCCAGAGAGCTGCGTGGGCTTTTTCTAGTTCACCTCATGTGCTTCTGTTCCGGGATCTCCAAGTCGCTCTGCCCCTTCACCTCTGGCAGGCCAGCGGGAGTGGGTCCTGGCGGGTCGTGGCGGCAGCGGTGACTCCCGTCTGCATAGGTTGTGTCTGCTCGTTCTCTCAAGTTTTATGTCTATATTCCTGCTTTTTCCCTGAAATGTTTTGAAGCAAATCCTACCTACTGTATCATTTGATCCACAAATATTTCAAAGTATCTCTCTAAAAGATTTAAGATTTTAAAAATAATTGCCACAATTTTGTGGCACACAGAAATAGCCTTAATATCATCAAATAGCCATTTTACATTTCCCTCTTGTTTCATGATTGTTTTAATTTGAAACAGGATCCAGAGAGCCACATGTAGCAGATTCCAAGTCAGTTGGATCACACTCACATTCCTCTTTCTTTTATCTCTCTTTCTTTTGGGTTGGCAATTCAAACCCACCCGCTACTTCAAGGGATTAAAATGAGGCAGTCTACTTCCACAAAGAGTGACTGTGCTGGAAACCTAAGGAGCAGTTCTGCTCTGACCTGTGGGGTTGCTTTGACTAGAAATGGACTCCATAGTTCTAGGTGTTTGAGATACATTGTTGGAGAAAACAGTTATTTTTAACCTCCTGTAACTCACATTCTAGTCGGGTTAAACTGCCTAATGCAGTGTGGAATTGTTCCCAGTCCTATCATTGTCTACTTAATGGCTTAGAACCGCTCTCTTACTAGGTTTGCATTTCTTGAGTCAGGAATACAAAAAGTTCTAGCCTGGTCTCATTTTGGGGGTCCTCGCAGTGCTCAATGTGGACATTGCGGGAATGACAATCATCTGATAGCCATGCTGAGCCGGGTGTCCAAGTTGTTTGCTCGTGGGCTGGCAGCTCAGCTGGGCAGCGGAGTCGGACCAGCATGTCACAACGCTAGCACGGTGTGTCAGCGTGGCTTGACTTCTCGAGTCACGTTTTGAATCCCCGTTATTTGGTGGCTGACTTCCTTCCTCAGGAAGCGGCCCAGTACCCAGACTATAGTGCTCCGACCACACCGCGACAGTTAAATAGGGCACCATTCTGCTACGTTCCATGGCTAACGGGTGGGGGGGAGGGGGCATTGACCCCAGCAGTTGGGAGGAATCTAACGTTTTGAACATACTGGGCACCTGTTAGCCGTGAGTTGTGCTGGGCACTGCTTTTCTCTGAAATTCCCAATCGTATGTCCTAGAGAGCAGTTTTATTTCAGTGCAATCACTCCCAGAGGAAGAAGTGCGGGTCTACCTGTGCTTCCGGGAGGCTTTCTGAACCCGTGGTCACAGGTTTATCTTGTGACTGCTCCTTGCAGTGACTGCAGTATCAACCAGGGCTGGTAGTGTAGAACTTGTAAGGAACCAGGTGATAGCAGAGCTTCACCGAGGCTGGGGGACCGTGTCAGAGGCTATGGGCATTGCTAACCTGGGTGTGTTTTCTGTCCTGTAGGAGAAACACAGGAAGGTGGTGCTAGGGTACTCCTCATCGGGAAGTGACTGGTCCGATGTGGATGACGAGGTCTCCACAGTCAGATTCTCTCAGGAGGAGCCGGTCTCGCGGAAACTCTCCACAGTTCCAGAGCCCTTGCCCTTGGCCACGGACTATGTCATGTACCCTCCGCATTTGTATAGCAGCCCGTGGTGTGACTACACCAGCTACTGGACCAGCAGCCCCAAACCCTCCAGTTATCCCTCCCTGGGCAGCAGCAGCAACGGCACCTCCCAGGCCGGGAAGAGCAGCTGGAGCCTCCTGAGCGATTACTCCCCCAGCTCTACCCTGAGCTCCCAGCACACGCCCAGAGACCAGGAGCCCACAGAGGAGGGCAGGTCTCAGAGCACACGTTCGTTTCACTTCTCCACGAGTTTGGAAGATGAGGAGGTGAAGGGGAAAAAGACGTGCCAGGAGGGGAGCCCACCGCATCCATGTGTAGAAGACACCTCCAGCTCCCTGCCAAGGAGCCGCAGGAAGCCGAGCCTCGAAGAGGGCTTCATTGACACCCATTGCCACCTGGACATGCTCTATGCCAAGTTGTCTTTCAGAGGGACCTTTACCAAGTTCCGAAAAATTTATAGCAGCTCCTTCCCGAAGGAGTTTCAGGGCTGCATCTCTGACTTCTGTGACCCTCGGACCCTCACAGACCGCCTTTGGGAGGAGCTGCTGAGAGAGGATTTGGTTTGGGGGGCCTTTGGCTGCCACCCTCATTTTGCACGTTACTATAGTGATACTCAAGAAAGAAATCTTTTGCAAGCCTTAAGGCACCCCAAGGCTGTGGCATTTGGGGAAATGGGCTTGGATTACTCTTACAAGTGCACCACACCTGTCCCCGAACAGCATAAGGTAAGGGAGGGTCTTTTTAGTTTGCTCATGATTTTCATTTTCATGGTTGAAACTTAGCATCATGGGTTAGTCTCCTCTTGGGACTAAAGGCATTAACAGTGTCACATCCGGACCCTGTAGGTGCCATCTGTCGCATGTCGCTGCGGTGCCTCTGATTGTGTAGCTTCCTTCCTGTGTAGTGGCAGGACAGGTATGTGGCTGCTTCTTCACTCATACAAATGTCAGCACATTTCCCCTCTCCTCCTTGGCAAGCAACAAATGACGTGTGGTTTTGTTGTTTTTATTATGACTCTTATATGTGCTCGTTGACTCTGTTTGGAAAACAAAAGGGCAATACGCAGTAAATGCTCCTTCCACCAGAGATGACCACTTCCATCGCGGTCACCGTTTTCCTTCCGAGATCTGAGCATGAGATTAAACAGGGGGAGAGGAGCTTTGCATTTTGGGTGGGGGCTTCTGATTGGGAAGGAAAAGTGCAAGGAGACCCACTAGCACCGGTGCCCTCATTGACAGAGAACATGGGTTTGCCTGCCTGTGGGATAGGTCAGGTCTGCTGCAAGCCCCTGGTGTCTGCGATACCTCTGGTCTGGTCTCAGCCCTTCCCTTCGGTGATAGTGCTTGCCCTGTGCTTGAATGCTTGTGCTGCCTTGGATCTGCCGGTTCACTCTGAACTAAAAGGGATTGCCCCAGACTCAACAGGCATGTACGTACTGCTTAAAGAGCTTCTACTGACCCCAAGACTCCAGCCCTTCATAAACCTTTAGGAGATAAGGGATTCCAATTTGTCACAGTTTTCCATGACAGCCAATAATTGTGTAAGACTTAATGGCTCATTTAAACAAGAAACAACTTTAGATTCTTGGCCGCGTCTCAGGCAGCTTTTTTCAGATCAGTCAGCGAGGTTGACCAGTTCCTGCTGAGCCCCCTCCAGCTCGTGGCGACCCTGTGAAACTGCTCGCTCTCTCCAAGGCACCCCTGGTAGGACACCGGCCCGCCTGTTGGTTAGTGCTCAGGCGCCCAACCCAGGGACTTAATTCAGAATAGAGTGCTTACTGCTAGACATTTTGACCTAAGGATTTGTTTTCAGACAGGTAGGTAGGATTTTGTGTCAGTTTCTCATCTTTGACTTTTATCTAATGAGTTCTTTATGAATTGTATTTCTGTTCAGAATTAGGTCTATCTTGTAAATTGAAATCGTTCTCACGACTGGCTCTTACGGCCAGGTGGGTGTGGTATGGAAGAAAGAACGGTGCTGAAACTGCTGGGAAAATGCATCTCCCAAGGTTACTGGAGAGAAGAAGTGGGGTCTGTAAGCCCCTGCCATCAAGCCTGTTTTGAGTCTTGGTGACCTTGGGGGACAGTTGGGGTCTCAGTCTGTCGGTTGTTACCGGAGCAGACAGCCTCTTCTTTCTCCTGGTGGTGGCAGGTGGGTTTAGACACTGACCTTGCAGTTAGCAGCCCAACAGTTGGTGCACATGATGCCCGCTTGGTGCTGGGAATGTGCTCCCTTTGTCACAGTACTCTTGGCGCTCGTGAAGTGCTTGTGGTATTGGATCTGCAGACACAAGTCCACGGGCATACCGCTAGACAAGTGAACTTGATGTTGTCCAGGCTGCTTTGGCTTGGTGAGGTGGACTGAAGACTGACACGGTGAGGTGCGAGCTGTTGGGAGGAGAGCTGATGGGGAGAAGGGAGCAGAGAGGAAGTAGATGCCTTACACTTGACATTGATGTACAACCAGCACCAGAGTACAAGGAAGGGTGGCCACAGTAGCTCCTGGCTGCAGTCAGTCCTGAGCTGCATCACTTCTTACTGTGTCCTGTGGAAGGACTGTCTCTGGCCAAGGGATAATGTTCCAGATCTGACTCATTATAGGAAAGAGCTTAATTCCTAATTGTTGCCTAATATTTTTTAGAAGGATTGGAAAAGAGAAAAGGCTAAAGATTCGGGGTAAAGTTGGTAATTACCTGCTACCCAAAGAAAACCACTGTTAACGTTTTCTCTTGCTTACCTGCGCATTCACAGCAAACAGCCTGTAATGCCTGATAATTGGGTCCTGGGTAGTTCAGGTGTACACTGTGCTCGTCAGCCAAGAGGAAAACGGGATCCATTGGATCTGGGGCCTGGAAGCCAGGGGAACGAGCTAGTCGTGTTTTACTGGAATGAATCATTGAAACAATGAGCTGGGCCACCCTCAGGAGACTGAAGGACTAGGGGGGCGGGGACCTGAGCTAGGTGCAGCCAGAAGACGGGACTGACACTGGCATTCCCCCGGTTCACGCTCTGCTGGCTTTCTGGTGGCCACACCAGCTCCAAGCTCTGCTCTGAAATCCAGGCCCAGCCTCTACCTGCTATATGAGTCTTCCTTCTAGTTTTACAAGGCGTTTGTTTTTGTTTTAACTTGGATGTCTTGTACCAAGCATTATACACTTGATGCTAGCATTTCTTGTAGGTGATAAGGATATCTTGCAAATAATGCTTAAGGTCAAGGAGACGTATGTATGTGCACGCGCTTTTTAATCGGGAAATTTTTAGAAGCTGAATGTTATTTTTACTTGTGAACATTTTCCTGTATCAACTGTATTCTGAAAAGTGCTTTTTAACAGCCTTGTATCGTACCCTCCAGGGCTGCACAGGTGGTCCTTCCTATTCCCAGACCACCCCTGGATGCAACCAGCCTGGGAGCAAACATAACTGGGGTGGGAAGGGGGTGAGGGGTGCATGAGGAGGTCAAAGCAGCACCTCAAGCCTCAGGAGGGTCAAGTACTGGTCACGCAGCGCACTGTCACATCGCATTGTGCGTTAGGTCCAGAGACCTCGTGAATACTCTGCCGTGACGGTGCTGGTGAGGGAGGGGCTGTGGATCCTATGAGGTGGTGCAAGGACTTGCTTAGCTAGCCACAAACACAGTCTTGTAAACGTTGCAGTTTCTAGGCACTTCTTGCCTTTGTAGGAATCCACAAAAGAGGGCAGGTGGGTGGCTGCAGTGGGGCAGCTCCTTTGGAGGGCTGTAGCTAAGCATGGTTGCATGCAGGATCCGGTGTGGTTGAACCCTCACAGCCCTGGCGGTCCCTGTTCCACCATCTCCTTTGAGAGGCGGTAGTGAGTGGGTCAGTGCGGCTGCCCATTGGACTGGGGATTCTGGAGTAACTGACTTTGGGCACAGCCTTACCTAACTCACCTGGTTTTCCCCTTTGACCCCCAGGTATTTGAGAGACAGCTCCAGCTGGCCGTGTCTCTGAAGAAGCCCTTGGTGATCCACTGCCGGGACGCTGATGAAGACCTGCTGGACATCATGAAGAAACATGTGCCCCCCGACTACAAGATCCATAGGTGCGCTGGGACACCCGCAGGCAGGTCCAGTAAACCAGCCCACACAAACCCAGTGAAGAGAACAATAGTAATAATAGGTCTCTATGGAATATATATGTATATTAAAGAAGTACTAGCCCTTTTCTTAAGTATTAGGTGGAGCCATACTAAATTTCTGCTACTGGGCCATTTTTGAAGTTGTAAAACTTGGACTTCATATGGTTTGAGCTAGTACTGCCCCTCCCCAAGCTTTGACTAGTGGTCCCTGTCCTGGGTGAAAGGCACAGACGGATTCTCAGTTAGCTTAGTACATGGAGAGCATGATGTCCGGTGTGTGTTGTGCCTGCATAGCATTTGGGGTTCATTACTGTGCAGGCACTGGGTGTTGGCTGGCTCTGGGGACACCTTGGAGGCACTGAGGACACAGATGTCAGCCAGGACCGAGTTGTGCATGAGACTTATCTAGGGAGGGGGTCTGGAGGTGACTGGGGGGTGTGGGGCCTAATTGTTGAAACAGGAGTCCAGCACCCAAACTAAGTCCTGATGGGTGGGAAGGGCCATGGGACCCACACACCGCCATGCCGCGGCACAGGCCCTCTGCTTGCTCGAGACTTCCCACCTTTGTTCTGGGCCATCGTGAACAACAGTGGAATGGGTCTGAGACAGCTCAGCCAGTTGGTGCGGCTAGGGGCCCTTGAGCCCTCAGACAGGTCAGCAATATATGTTGCACCAAGCGCGTGAACCAGGTGCAAAGTGGGAAGAAAATTCAGGTGCAATACCACACACTTGCTGACATTTATATAGCTTCCTTCCAGTTCCTAAAAGGCAGGGACATCAGTTTTACATAGTGTAATTGCTATTTAAGGGGGGCAGTTTTAAATTTTACCTTGACTGTCCCAAGCCTGCCCTGCTCATGTGTCCTCACTGTTCCCCATGGTGACGGCCTTCTGTCCTGCAGTATCACCTGGATTGGTGAGTGCCCCACCAGGTGCCTCTGTGGGCATTGCTGTGGGGCAGCCCTTGTGTCTCGTGTGTTTATTGTGGGGTCTTTCCCTTGGGTGCAGTCTTGTCCGTTTCTAGGAGTTTTCCCCAAAGAAAGAATTTTAAAGGGCAGTCTGTCAGAAGGAGCTGGAGAGACCGAGAGCCCTGATCTGGAATTGTCTTCCTACAGACATTGCTTCACCGGCAGCTACCCGGTCATTGAGCCCCTGCTGAAGTATTTCCCCAACATGTCTGTGGGCTTCACAGCAGTCCTGACTTACTCCTCCGCGTGGAAGGTCCGGGAGGCCCTGCGACAGATCCCGCTGGAGAAAATCATCGTGGAAACCGATGCTCCCTACTTTCTCCCTCGCCAGGTAGGGGCATCTTCAGGCTGAGCTGGGGCGCTGAGGAGGGAGGGTGGCCCAGCCAGAGCCCTAGTGACCTCCAGACCCCACCCTTGGCTGTGTAGATGTCCCCTCGTTGTTGCTCTGCAGAACCACGAGTCTAGGGGGACAAGAAGCTGAAGGGTAACCACTCTCTTCCAGGCAGTGCAAAGCCCTACCCTGTAGTCCAAGGAAGCGTGGGACCCTGCTCACCCAGAGCCCCCCCATGACTAGGACTCTCCCTGCACCTGCAGGTAAAGGGGTCTCTACAGGGTAGCCCCAAAGAGGTCCTTGCTGGGGAAGGGATAGGGAGGGAATCCTGTGTCATGGTCACGCATGCACGGAAGGCATTGTGATGTTCTGAATGCTTGATGTCTTCCAGGTTCCCAAAAGCCTTTGTCAGTATGCCCACCCGGGCCTGGCCCTGCACACTGTACGAGAGATTGCCAGGGTCAAAGACCAGTCACTCTCCCACACCTTGGCCACCTTACGTGAGAACACCAGTCGCCTCTACAACCTTTAAGCAAGTGTGCAGTTAAGGAGTTGCCCAGAGAAGGTTGTAACATGCACATATGTTTTTAACAAATTGGGACACACTCTCTGGCTGCATTTCTTGGTGTGAGAGAGTGCACACTAGAAGAGCGCCCAAAGTCTGCTCTGTCGGGCCAGCTTGGTTTGGACCCTTCTTCCAGACTCCAGGGAGGCACAGGCTGGGTTTGAGCCCGGCCTCTGTCCACATCTAGAATGTGTTTTCTCAGAGAGTCCATTGGACTGGAGGGGACCAGGATAGAATGTGTGCCTCAGAACCTCTTCCTAAGGCTCTGCTCCCAGTGGGTGGGGTGGGTGAAGGGTGGGGGTGCTGGTGGTGCTGCCCTTGATGTCATCAGGGCCTTGCCTCCCAGTGACAATGTTTCAGGGCAATAACGAAGAAGAGTCTCTTATAAAGGTATGGCGGAATTGCCACTCCAAATCCCTGTACTCTGAAGCCTTTGCTTCTTAGCATTTGGTGGGTGTGACTTGATTCGTGATTCTCAAGTCTAAAAAGAACTCCCGGGTGAGAAATCCCTTGGGGGAAATGCACTGGAGAGCCGCCTTTGGAGTAGTCGTAAAACCATCCCATGGTGGTGCTGTCCGCTCCATCAGCAAAGCAAGAGGACTTTGGCTGCTGGTCTCACTAGCTCCACTGCCCACATTGTGGGGTGTGAGAGAGGGGCTATTCACTGCTATGTCCATTGACGGTCCTGGTTGATGGGACCATTTGAGTGGGAGGACCCCGCAGGAAGTAGTGCTTCTACCCAAAGAAGTTCCCAGGACTGCCCCTTGGGTGTGTTCCCTTACAAGGTTCCATTGGCAGTAGAAGCTACCTACTTGTTTGGGATTAGAGGTTTCAGTATTTCTCTGCACTGTTTTTGCTTCCTTATGGAATATTGGTGCAAAAATATACCTATTTCATCCCATGTAACAGCCCCTCATATGTCCTACCCAGGTGGAGAGAGGTAAATTAATTTAATTCTCCAAAGCTCTTCCTGACAGCTGTGCCTCCCCCACCCCACCCTCTGCCCACACACATTATATTGCCTTTGTAGAACAAGCAGGCCCAGTGCTTCTAAACATCTCTGTCACCTCTGACCTTTCATTTGTCTCCCTCACTTTGACCTGCTCTATGTTGTCCTTTGTGTAAGACTTGAGAGCTTCTCCAGCTTGTGAGCATCCATGCCATCTGCAGTGCTGAGTCCGCCCTGCTCTTGGCTTTGGTGTCTTGTAAGGGTATATTCATACACACCCGAGAGCCACCGAGATCCAGAGTTGAGGGGGCGGAGAGACGCTGGTGCACTTCATCTAGAAGGATCCTTCACCCTCATTCCCACCGAAGGACAGTCTCGCTGGCCCTTGTGTCTGTCTGTCTCTTAGAGTGAGTCCAGTAACCCACGGAATAAAACTGATGTTTATTGCCTCTTTGAAAGGTATGCGTGAGCCTTATCAGTGAAATTAGAGGAGTCCCCGGGTGACGCACAATGTTAATACTAAGTATTTGAGGGCTGGCCAGAAGGTTGGTAGTTTGAGTCCATCCAAAGGCTCCTCAGAAAACTGCCCTGGCTGGTGACCTTCTGGAGGTCACAGCTCAACCTATGCAGCAGTTCGACCTTGCACTTAGAGTCCAGATCAGCTCTGGCAACCAACAACGTAAGAATGGGTGTACGAAGTCACATCTGGCCTGGGAGGCAGGCCTTGATTCACTGTCAGTCTTCCAGCTTGGCTGTGCTGCTCCTCTGTGTGCCTCAAGTTGGTCAGCTGAGTTCTGTTCTGTTGGGAAGATTTGGGGTTGCTAACAGTTGCTAAGTGCTGTCTTGTCACCCAAGTCCACTGCAGCATGTTCATCCCCATAACACAACATCTATATGGTCGAACTGCCCGCCCCTGAAACCGCCTGGTCCTAGGTTAGAAGATGAGAAGTGGTCACTAAGTGGAGGTCTCCAGCCCTCTGTCGTCCCTTCCGAGGGCAAACGGTGCTCTAGACCTGTCTCAAGGGTGATCATTCATGTGCTGCTAGACAGTGTCACACGGCCTGGGAGGGTGTGGAAACCCCCTGCTTTTTCTTCACTTTTGGATGGCTGATTTGACTGTTGTTGCTGGGCTACTGGATGCCCCTGTATCCCTGCCTCCCCATTTTGGCCATCTCTTTCTGACAGTAAAGCAGTGGGTCCTCTGGCCAACTTCCACGCTCGCTCTTTGTATTGCTCTGAGTGCTTATTGGCCAGCGCTGGAACCCAACACTCCAAATACTTGGAGACATTCTCAAGTACACACGTGCCTCTAACAGCAGACCAAGGCATGTAAGAGTACGTGGCACCCTGCTCAGGACTCACCTTCAGAAGAATGATAGTGAGCAGCATATGGGTGCTATGGCAAAGTGCGGTGCGGAAATCAAATAGCAGGGTGACAGCTGGTGTCTCAAAGGCTGTCTTAGCACAGGGAGCCATCTCAATGATGTATCAGCCTAGTCCAGGTGGAAGGAACATACCAGCCAGTGTGGTCAAAGGATTATGAATAGTAAAATCCATGCTCAGAAGGGAAATTGTATTAAAGCTATAAATTTGTTTGCAAAAGGTTCAAGAGTGCATTTCAAAGACGTTTCCAGGTGATGGTGATGTTTCCATGTTGCGTGGGCCACAGCAGTTCACAGGGTGAGTCACTTTTGCCTCTAAGGCTGTGCCCGGTGGCCAGTTTTATTTGAGACACTTAGCCCCTGAAGCCTTCTAGCAATGGGGCTTTTTCCAGAGTGTGGCTGTTGTCCCGCAGTCTCTGTGAGGGGTTTTGAGCATACTTGACCCTGCTCACATTCCTGCTTGGGTGCCTTTGCAGTTGCCTGTCTTTGTGGCTTTCTTGTCTGCTGCCGTCTATCACCACAGCCTCAGACATGCTAGCTCACACTAAGGTGTCAGTGGTACATGGCACTCCTCTCAGAAGGGCTGGGGTTTCAACTGGGATTTTGTTGTCGTGATGGGGTTGGGGCCGTGTTCTGGGGACACCTACCTGGCACCTCTGAAATACCCAAAGCCGCGGCCAGCCTTCCCCACCTTAGGGCAGGCATCTGCTGCGCCAGACCTCAGCAGGAAGGGTAAACCTCATTGTTCCAACCCTGCCTGGCGCTGGCCAGCAGACATTGGTGTGCCCCCACTGTGTATGGCTCCAGGAGCCCTGGTGGTGCCGTGGGTTAGACTCCAGCTGCTAATTGGGGGACCATTTCAAGGCCACCAGCTACTCTGCCCGAGACATGGAACTGCCTGCTTCCGTACCGATCCACGGCCTCAGAATTTGGCGCAGTTTTCTCTGATCCAGAAGGTCACTGAGCCAGAATCGACCTGATGGCAGTGGGTTCATGTGTGTATCCCTTGATTATCTGTTGGCTTCATTTGGGATTCTAAGCATGCACACCTGCCTTGCGACATAATCCCTCCCCCCACATTTATTATAGACCAAGAACTGTGTGTGTGTTTTTTTTTTCCTCCAGTGAAATTTCCCTCTTTGGTGAAATAAATTCCCATTTTGAACACGAACATGCTGTGTGAATATTTATTTACCACCTGAACTTGCCCAGGGGTTATTGCCAAAGAACCCTAACTGCAGGTCGGGAGAGCAGGGTCCGCCTGTGGGCTGTGGTCACTTGTCAGTCGGCGCGTCTGGAAAGAAAAGTCCAAGTCCATTATCCTGCCCAGATGCCTGAGATGATCTTTGTCCTGTGAGGGCAGTGTGGTCATGGGATGGGCACACTGGCCTTGGTGTTAGAAGACTTGGGGATTCAAGTGGGCTTGTGTGGCTGCAGGGTGGTGGGTAGAGGCAGCATCCCTGAGGCACGCTGCTTGTATAGTGTAGCCTACACTTCCAGAGCCAGGGATTTGGATGCAGGACAAAGTTGGGTGGTGGCTTTGTTACAGGGAGATTCTAATCAAAGCAGTTTGCCCGGCTGTGAAGCCTGTTCTGACTGTGGTGGGCACTAAGGCAGCAGCTTCTCCCTTAGAGGGATGGCAATCCAGTGCAGCCCAGAGTAAAGGTGCTGTTCTTGTAACACAATGCTCACCCCCGCAGTCATCGGGAAGGAGGCCCTTGAAACTGTTTGTGAGACCGGTGGAGGAAGAGAGGTCTGTGTCTCCCTGAGGGTGACCGGGCTCCCACCTTCCTCTAAGCCAGGGCTTACCTTTGTTGCCTTCCCAAAGGATGTCCTGAAGGAACTTGTCCAGGGCCCGGCCATGTTCCCCGTACTGAGTCCCTGACACCTTGATTCCAATGTCAAAGGGGGCATTGAACTGGGAGGGAGAGGGAGGAGGCAATATGTGTCAGAGGTCCCAGATCCCTAACCCTGCCTCAAATAACCCCTACCCGAAGGATGCAGTGCCATGTGCCTGCCTCCTAGGCTCAGTTTCTTGCCCCACACCCCACGCCCTAGCCCCGTGCAGCTGTAGAGGACAAAAGGGCTGACTTCAGCCTGGCCCACCAGAGAGCTTTTCTCTGTCGTACACTACCGTCTCCTTTGCTCTCATAGAGGCTTCTTTCTTGGCCTTGATGAAGGCGGAGCCAAGCCAATCCCATTTGTGTCTCTTCCCCTGGGAGGGTGGATCCTAAAATTGTGTTTGTAGCCATTGGGGAGATGGACAGGAAAGAGCCCTGGCCTCCTCATCCTTGGAGCAGCTGGTGGGTTTGACCCACCGGGACCCAATTACTCTCCGAATCCTGAGCCACGGGTACATATTCTGTTTCACGTGAGATGAGTCAGAGAAGACCGGATGGGCCCCTGGTCGACAGGTGAGGTTTGGGAATGCTGGTACCTGCCCATTGCTGAGTACCCCCAAATTAAGGCACTAGCCCCATGGGGTTTGTTTTGGGGGGTGGGTGAGAGGGTAGGAACTACCCTCAGTGGGACCAGCTATTAGTCCCTGCAGGTCTGTCTTCCAGACCCTGGGAGCTGTAGAAGGGCTAGCTCAGCCTGCAGATCCTTGCCCGTCCCCCAGCCCCTGGTGCCAGTCACCCCCGCCCCAACATTTCTAGCACACACACACCCCCGCCCCAACATTTTGACTTGAAATGGACCAAGAGCCCAGTGCAGAGTTGAGCTACAATTTCACACTGCTTTCTCATTTGGCGGCAGCTTTTAAACGGGTCCCTGTATAGTCACCACTACCCCCCCTCACCCCCCCCTTCACAGCTCCATCCACCACAGCAGCCCACTCACACCCTGGAGGCACCACCTGGATTTCCAGCGCGTCCTCTGCCCCGTCCTCCAGACTCCCCCCTTCAGGGCGCAGCCAGCCTTCCACCGCTCGGGCCTGCAGCTTGCCTGCTGGTTTCTTGGACTCCTTCCTCTGTCGGGAGGAGATGTCCCCTTGAGGGTCTGATGCCGCCAGCCAGAGTGCAGGCCTTGGCCGAAGCCCAGAGGAGGGGAACCATTGCCTCAGGTCACACAGCTAGTTGTTCCATATGGAATGCCCCCCTAACAGCCCCCCCAACAGAATGTGTGTTTGTGGAACTGTGGGATAGGGAGCACCTCACCTGCACTTTTGGGTGTCCGGGGCTCAGGAAGCTGGAGCCTGCCCTGGCCAAGTCCACCCAGAGCACAGTGAGGAGCAGCAGGCTGCAGACGGTCCCCCGGGAGAGCATGGTCTCGGCCGGAACAGATGAGCTGAGGAGAGGCACCCACCCCAGAATGCACTCACCTGGAACCCTGACTGCTCAATAGTTAACAGCTCTCCCCACCTCCTTCCCGATTAGGAGACGCTGGAAGGGCTCTGTCTTTCCTAAGCCTGGTGGGGGCAGAATGTTGGTCCCAGGCCCTGAGAGGCTACGTCCAAGGATGCTGGGGGTCACGGCCAGGGAGGGAGCACCAGAGCTGGGGTTTCGGCTGTTGCTGAACTGAGCTTTGTGTCTGAGCCACTGGACTGGCCCAAGTGGGTCAGATTGCTCCTTGTTGCCATGGCTCTCCTGAGGCCCAGATGTGGAGGGAGCGGCTGGCTAGCGGCCCTGCAGCAAGGTAAGCCTAAAAATGAGTGCCAGGTGTCAGAACTTACCTGGGATTCCTGGGAGCAGTGGTGCCTGCTGCCAGGGCTGGCTTATGCCTTATATAGGAGCCTCATGTGGGTCCCCAGGGCCAGTCTCGCTTCTGCGGGCTGAGCTGCGTTCCTCGGGAGCTACAATGCTCACCCTGTCTGGATAGAAGTCAACAATGGAGGTCAGCATGCCCCGCGAGATTCTTAGGTTGGTGCGGCTAGTGAGCCTGCCCAGCTGTCGCTGGCAAACAGCAGGACGTGCTCTGGGGGCAAGAGCCTGACTTTTTAGGGAGGTAGGAGGAGGGGTGGTGCTCCCTGGGGTCTGCTCTTGGCTTGGTTGCTGGGTGCATGCATGCATGCATGCATGCATGCATGCATGCTAAGTTGCTAAGTCTTGCCCCTTTCTGGAACCCCTTTGTCTCGTTAGAATGAGGTGACAGCCATGAGGAGATGTCCTAAGCCTTTTGTCTAAGACTCCATCCCCTGTGGCCAAGGCTGCTTGTCCCTGTGGAGCCCCTGAGCACCACCAGTGGACCAGGCGCTTGTCCTCACCCCAACCGACCAGGCGAGATGAGAAACTGCTAGTGAGCCGTGGGGGCCTGCTCTGAAGTGGTCTCAGCCACGGCACAGGAGCACGATACTTCCCGATGGTGGCCAAGCTCCAGTCATGTCTTCCCTGAGGGCTTGCCGGTGGGTTTTGACCTTGGTGCAGTGGTTACGCATTGGGCTGCTAACCACAAGGCTGGAAGTTCGAAACCACTGATGGGAGAAAGTGTACAGACCCAGAAACCCACAAGGGCAGTTCTACTCTGTCCCATAGGGTCTCCAGGAGTGAGATTTGACTCGTGGCAGTGGTTTGGTTTTGTTTCATTTTTCAGTTCTGCAAGGGAAACGGGGCTTGGCTGGTATTGTTCCCTGTTAACTGATGAGCTTTAGGCAAGCCGCTCTGAATCTCCCCTTGGCTTGGTTCTGCCTGAGCCAGAGCTGCTGGGAGGCTTCATCGCGGTGCTGGGGCATGACTCTCCTTAACCCGAGGGACCGTCTTTGTGCCCGGTCTGGAAGGCTTGCAAACTGCCCCATCTGGCTAGGCCAGATGACTGGAAGTAGAATTGCCTAGAGTGGGCATCCTTTATAGCTCTCCTAGATCAAGTGGTTCTCAACCTTCCTAATGCTGCGACCCTTTAATACAGTTCCTCATGTCGCGGTGACCCCCACCCATAAAATTGTTTTCGTTGCTACTTCATCCCTGTCATTTTGCTACTCTTATGAATCATCATGTAAATAGCTGATATGCAGGATGTATTAGACAACCCCTGTGAAAGTCATCTGACCCCCAAAGGTTGAGAACCACTGGCCTAGACCGACTCCAGGGGTGACGAGGTGTCTCCACAGCAGTTCTAGGGGGTCAGTGGAGGTGCTCATCTCAGCCTCGGTGGTTGGAAACCAAGGTGGTTGTGTTCTATCGCTGCTCTGAGGAATAGGATCTGGGTTCTTAGAAGCGAATCCCCAAAAGGCTCCCACTTACCTGAAACCTGTGGAGGCGATGCCAGGACTCGTTGGGCTCAGCGGCCTCTCTGAGGGACCACATGGCCGCCACCAGGAAGCTGGAGCTCCGGGAAACCCAGCCTGCCCCGACCAGGAAGGAAGCAGGGCAGAGGGTCCAGACAGGAAGAGACTGAGGAAGGGGGGAACTCCTGATTGACCCCCGGCCACCTCAGTGTGGTGGGGAGAGTGGACCCTTGTTGCCATCAGGGAAGTGTGAAGACGTAGCCTGGACGCGATGGCTGTACATAGAAGGTGGGCACTAAGTCCAACTCTCAAGGAAAACGTCTCATCCACTGGCCGTGGTGGGGGCGCACCTCCCCCCATTAGTTAGTTTCACCCAAATGTAAGCTTGACCCCAGGAGGCCTTTGGGCTGGCGGAGCTCGGACCTCTTCCAAGCTCACTGCCCAGAGCAGCAGGAAGGAGCCCCGGTGGCCCTCCCCAAGCAAACAATCAAGGCCCAATCCTGAGGGCATCTGTGCTGACCAGGGGCCTCTGCCCTCGCTGGCCGCTGACCCTGCGGCCCAGGAGGCCAGAACCGCTGTGTTGATCTTCGATAACACCCCTGGGAAGTAAACACACTGCCCGTTGTTATTTTGGTTGGCATTTGTTCTCTGGGTGGGATATCAAGTGGAAACCGCCCAGTCACCACATACCACTGAGGCCTGATGAGTGTGCCAGCCACTATGGGGGGAGGAGGGAGAAGGCACCTAAAAACACCTGGCTGCCACAGGTGGAAGGGGTGAGTGGCCGTGGTCGGGAAAGAGCAGGAAGATGGGTTATCTGCTTGCCTATTTCTTTCAGCCTGGGAAATCCCGGAGGGAGGGCATGTGCCTTCTTGGAATTGCTGGCTGCTGGGCTCCTGAGGACCTGCCTTAGGAGCAATAAGAGGGATTGCGCATTCCTTGCTCCCATGCAAGTGTTTGAGAACAAGGCACTCTCCGGGCTTTACCCTTTCACAGGGTCTTCCTTTGGGGTGGAAGTGAGTCGGGTTAGCAAGCACTGCTTCCCCGTGGGTTTGGCTGAAGCTGCGTGTGAAAGAGGCAGATCCTGGGGTTGTGCAAAGACAGCACACCTGTTCCGGAGGCACAGCTTCTCGGGGGTTCCAGACGACGTCTGATAGAAAACTAACAGGAGCGGCAAGGAGGAGCTGCGTGTGTCATTTTAAGTTGGCCAGTAGCCACGGGAATTCATTTTAGTCGTGTTTAATTGACCCCAGATAGCCCAAACATTACCAGCATAGCATGTCATCAGCGCAAGTCAATGGGACATTTGACATTCCTGTTCCCATTCTGATCTTTAGGGTCCATGCCATCTTTTATCGTCATTATGTTAAAAATCGTTTCACTGGGGGCTCTTACAGCTCCTGTAACAATCTATTCGCCCACTGTGCCAAGCACATTTGTACATGTGTTGCCATCATCCTTTTCAAAGCATTTTCTTTCTGTCTGAGCCTTGGTATCAGCTCCTTTTTTCCCCCCTCCCTTCCCCACCCTCTCTCCCTCATGAACCCTTAATAGATTATTATTTTCATATCTTACACTGTCTGCTGTCTCTCTGCACCCATGTTTCTGTTGTTTGTCACCCTGGGTGGGGGGCGTTATATGTTGGTCATTGCGATTGATTCCGCTTTCCCCCACCACCTTCCCTATCCTGGTATCACTACTCCCATTACTGTTCCTGAGGGATTTATCTGTCTTGGACTCCTTGTGTCTAGAGCTCTTATCTGAACCCTGGTACATGCTCTGGTACAGCTGGATTTGTAAGGTACAACTGGGGTCATGATAGTGGGTGGGAGGAAGCATTACAGAACTAGAGGAATGTTGTGTGTTTTACCAGTGCTATACTGCACCCTGGCTGGCTCGTCTCTTCCTTGTGACCCTTTTGTGAGGGGATGTCCCACTGTCTATACTTTGGATCTCCACTCTGCCTGACTCTCCCCGGTTCACAGAGATATGATTGTTTTGGGTTTTCTGATAGCTGATCCCTGATCCCATCGACACCTCGTGATCACACAGGCTGGTGTGCTGCTTCCATGTGGGCTTTGTTGCTTCCCTGCTAGGTGATCACTTGTTTAACTTCAAGCCTTTAAAACCTCAGATGCTATGTCTTTTTTTTCAAATCATTTTATTGCGGGCTTATACAACTCATCACAATCCATACATACATCCATTGTATGTCAAGCACATTTGTTCATTTGTTGTCATCGTCATTCTCAAAACATTTGCTTTCTTCTTGAGCCCTTGGTATCAGCTCCTCATTTCTCCCCTCCCTCATGAACCCTTGATAATTTATAAATTATTTTGTCATGTCTTACACTGTCCAACGGCTCCCTTCACCTACTTTTCTATTGTCTCCATCCCCCAGGGAAGGGGTTATATGTAGATCCTTATAATCAGTTCCCCCTGATGCTATATCTTTTGATAGCTGGGAACCAGCAGTTTTCTTCACATTTGCTTATGCATCCATTTTGTCTTCAGCGATCATGTCGGGAAGGTGAGCATCACAGAATGCCAGGTTATTTAGAACAAAGTGTTCTTGAGTTGAGGGAGGACTTGAGTAGAGACACAATGTCTGTCTGCTACTTTAATACTTAACATATATGTACATAGATATATGTCCCTATCATCATATATAAATATATTTACATACGTACCTGCCTGTATTTATACCACTAAAAATGTCCTTTGCCTCCTAGTTGTTTCCTCTATTTCCTTGTACTTTCCTCTTGTCCCACCATTGTGTTTGGCCTCGGTTTGGCTCTCAGTAATTCCTCTTGGTGACATTGCACTTGATCAAGCCCCACCAGGCATTCTGTGCTCTTCGCCATCGATTTTAGATTACTAGTTCCCTTGACCCTGGGTTTGTTGGCCCCCCCCCCCCTTCTTTTTCCTTCTCCGTTGTTACCATTGTTTTCTCCTCAAAATTGTTTGCCCTGGCTATCTTAGATAGATGTGAAAAAAGAAGTCTTACAGCACATCTAAGTTTGGACAAGCTATGCCTGGTTGGTAGTAGGTCTGGTAGTCAGTGGTGTCACCCTTAGCCATTGCTCACTCTCCTCTCCTCTGTCTAAACCACGCATGCCTCTTCTGTTGGGCTCCCTTGGGAGCCTGCTGGTCTGGGCAGGGCATCCTAGGCCACAGCCTTCACTGTTTGCTCTGTGCCATTGTGAGCCCTTTCCAGCCGGGTCTTCCATAGCCTTCGAACATGCCTCCCTTGCTAATCCTGAAGTCCGTTTGACATCTATCCCACCTTCCCTCCCAGCATGGTTTCCACTTCCCTCCCCTGTTCGTTCCCCGTCTCCTCCTCCTCATTGTGCATGTCCTGGTGCCTCAGAGCTCTAACAGTGGTTCTCAACCTTGCTGATGCCGTGACCCTTTCATACAGTTCTTCATGTGCTGGTGACCCCCACCCATAACATTATGTTCGTTGCTACTTCATCACTGTCATTTTGCTACTGTTATGAATCGGGCGACCCTTATGAAAGGCGTCGCGACCCACAGGTTGAGAACCGCTGCGCAGACACCACACCCCCACACACACCCTTACTGTGTAGTGGTGGTGTGCTGGGCTGCGAACCCAAGGCTGGCTGTGAGTCAGAGGGCCTCCCTTGGCGGCAGTGAGTTTGGGGAGTTTTGAGGCCAAGTGCCAGGGACAGACTGCTGGCCTGCAGTAGGTTCGGCAGGGAGACTTGTCTGGACATGAACGTACTAGCACTCAGCCTTGGACTCTGAGCTAGGGTGATGGCCCTGGAATCAGTATTTTGACAAGTATCCCAGGTGGTTTTCTTGATGGTAGAATTATGCGGGCGCCCATGAGAAAAATCCCACTCACGGCAATCCCGTGGGCAGAGTTGGACTGCCACCGAGGGCTTCTGAGGCTGTAAGTCTTTACTTACGGGCGGGCACATCTTTCTCCCGCCCGTGTGCTTAGAGCCACCGATCACGCCTTACCCGACTCAGATTTTGCAGGCTTCAAAGAGTTCATGGAAAAATGGGATAGAAAGAACGGAATTTCCCCCTTGAACGTTGGAAGTGCCTTTTGTCTCTGTGCTGTGCTTTGGAGCTCTCTGGTCAATCCTGACCAGCGGCCCCATGCGGCAGGGTGCCCTGTGGAAGCAGATCACCCTGCCTTTCTGCCGGAATCACAACCTCCCTCCCGGATATTCAGGATGGCAGGAGCCTCCGCAAAAAATGCTTCCCCACAGAAATGGCGGAAGGAACAACCTAAGAAGAGATGATCCTGAGCGATGGGCTTGACATTGGAATTGGCCCAGTCAGGCCTCCCGCTGAGCATCTGTGTCTGTTTCTCCCTTCATGAGGGGGATCCCCACGTGACTTCTGACTGAGGAGGGAGGAGGACCAACGAGGATGCCTCGCACATCGCCTCTGACGGTTACTCTCTGGGGTCTGTTCTTGTCTCATGCTATCTCGTGAACTCGACGGCTGCCTCCTCCTGTTGTTGCCTCTGAAGGAGACCAGGTACGTGGCCTTCTGTGACGGACATGTGTCACTGAGCATCACGCTCTCTGTTGATCCCTGTAGACTAGATCAGAATCTCATTTGTCTCCGTGGCTAAGGCCTAGGCATTCCCTTGCCCATCCTACAGACAGACGTAGAC
Source organism: Tenrec ecaudatus (assembly GCF_050624435.1). NCBI lineage: Eukaryota > Metazoa > Chordata > Mammalia > Afrosoricida > Tenrecidae > Tenrec > Tenrec ecaudatus. Next base: position 183,209,647 of record NC_134534.1, read on the forward strand.
GCTGCTGCCATTTGGCTGTGTGACCAGCGCTGCTGCCAGCCTGGTGGACCTGTGTCTGGTCACCACCTTGGGTCTCTTGTCTGCTCACCGTGGGGAACTACTGTCTCAGTGGTGGTCTGGTGCTTCACTTTTTGAATAACTGCCAAATGGTTTCAACAGTTGTACCATTTTACCGCAGCAGCCCCGCCAGCCACAGGGAAGGGCTTCCGTTTCTCCACGTTCTCGCCAACATGTGTAATTCATGCGTTAAAAGGATCTTAAGCCATCCAACTGGATGGGGTTTAATGCTGCTGCTGCTGGGTTTGTAAGGTTTCCGGAATTGGTCACACCTCGGTTCTTGGCTCTGCACGAGAAACAATTCAGCCAAAGCCCGCTTTGGAATCCGAGTGGGCTTTTATGAAAGACAGGGGACATTTCAGGTTTACAGTCTCAACAGGGTTCATGCGATTTCAGGGAAGCGTGCTGAGCCACACGGAAGCCGCGTGAGGGCTCACAGCTCCTCGTGCGCAAGCTCCTGGGACAGCACACCCCACGTGTGGAACTGGGGGAGGGGTCCCAGGGAGAAAGGGCAAGAGGACTGGGGCCAGAGAGCAAGACGGGTGAGAGAGGCTGTGCGTCATGCAGGGGAAGGAGACCTCGCCCTCTGACCTGCCGCTGACAGCCCAGCCTTCCCACAGCCAGGATATTTCAAGCCTGGGAGGAGGCGTGGTTGAAGGTATTAGTTGATCCCATTGACTGGGTTGAACCCACTTGGGTGATGTCACCAGCCTGGGCCTGGTTTGGGCCGCCCAGGTGTACCTCCCACCTGGCTGGAGGCTTTGAGTGTGAGCATACTCAGTTTGGGGTCTTCATAGGCCTCTTATGATCGCCTGATTTCTTCCCAACCTCCTCTATGGGGGCCTTTGCAGGCATGGGAGGGACAACCCCCTGCCCCTGAATCTAGCTACCTGCTGACAGGTTCTCTGACTTTCTTGAATCTGTGGGATGACCCAGCCACCCAACCACTGCGGCTGCGGGTGTTCGTGTTAACTCTGAGCAGCCCTGTGGGGCAGCGGAGAACTCCACAGCGCTATTGAGATGACTTGCCGCAACCTTTGATGCAGCTGGCTTTTAACCCCTTTTGCTCGGGAGGTGTGGTTGACCTTATTAGCTGAGATACGGCCCCCTGGGTAATGTCCTAAGCCTGGGCCTAGTTTGGGCACCCAGGTGTACCTCCCACCTGGCTCTAGGGCTTGTGTACGAGCATGCTCAGTTCTGGGTTTCTCCCATAGGTGTCTAATGGTTGCCTGATTTCTTCCCAACCTCTTCTATGGGGGCCTTTGCAGGCATGAGAGGTACCACCCCCTGTCCCTAAGCTAGCTACCTAACATTTCCACACTGAAGAGTACAGACCCAGAGCTTTGGGGTACTGGGCGAAGACGTCTCTGGTGGCTTCCGGCTGGCGTGCAACCCAACACGGGGCTTTTTTGGTCCACATCCTTCCTGCTCTGTTGGGAGGGGTTGTCCACTAAGGGGCCCACAGAGGAGGAGGTTGGGGTGATCCAGGCCTTGCTGATCCTGGGGTTGGCATTCTTGGCTCAGGGTCATTGGTAACTTGATGACTTCTGGAAGAAACACCAGGCGAACAGCTTGGGTCAGGTTGGGGCAAAGCTGTGAGGCAGTGTGGGTTAGTGTCTGGAAGATTTGGAAAGAAATCTGAGGACGGACAGACCTGGGTGCCAGGTTACTGTAAATGCAGGGTGTGTGAAATCAGCCCCCTGAAGACTGGCGGGTCTGAGATAGGCTTTTCTGTGGGCACTTACCTGTCTCAGTGCTGGAGAAACACCATCGTAGGACCTCCAGCAGCTCACAGGAGCACTTGTCTGTCTGCTCCGCTTCTGTGGGGCCTGGTTACGATGGCTTCCACGGTTTCACCTGGGAATGGTGGACTTTGTCCTGGGACTTTAACGGCAGTGGGGTAGAGAGAATTACTGGGCAGGGACCCTTCCAGACTGTCTGGAGCTGGGAATTGGGGTCCTGTCCTTCCAGGTTGTTATAAGAACGAGGTCTCCTGGCAGGCACAGGGGTGGTAGCTTTTCCTCCCCGTTGGCCTTGATGAGCCCATGCAGATGGAGTGCCTCCTGGCATTTGGCTACCCTTGAGGCATTCTGCTGTATTAAAGCTACTTCAGCGAGGATAGCTGGCTCTGTCACAAGGAAAGGCCACCCATATGAAACTTCCCAGGGGCTGAAACGTGTAGGCTGCCCAGGGCAATTCCGAGAAGTAACAGGGCTCTTGGAAGTGCATCTTTCTAGGTATCTGAGTTTCTTGTGTTATATTCCTAAGGGTGAGCTCTAAGTTAATTCTCTCTCCTTGTCCTGAGGATTGCGGCCACTGACTGACTGCCTGAGTGCTTTCGGAGACGCAAGTAGGACCATTACCACTTTGTCGTGATTTGGGAAGATCAAATCGAGGAATTACTTCCTGAAGTAACCTTTTAGACACTGGTGAGCCTTCTCAGTGCTGGTGGGATCTGCTTGGCTCCGCCGGGAAAGGTGTCTCTGAACACGAGAGGGTACTTGAACCTTTGGCTGGCTGGAACCTGGGTAAGCTCTCTCTGCCAGTCTTCCCCAGGTAGGATCCCTTGCGCTGAGCTAGGTGATTTCCAAGCGCCCCCTGGGGACTGCTGGTCTGGTAGCCATGACAGTGAGAGGTTACTGACTGCATAGTCGGGGTTAAGGTGGCCCCACAGCAGGGGCGATAGACCTTATTCTCCTCCCATCATCCCTGAGTTCCCGAGTTCTAGCCTGTCCCACTTCCTCTGGAGAGTAATAGGAAGCAGCAGCTGGTCTTGGGGAATTAACAGGGACCAAAAGTCCATACTGGAGGAGTTTATTATTAACAAGGGGTTGTAATGGCTTCAGGGTTTTTTTAAAAAAATAATATTGTATTTGTGGTGAATGTTTGCAGAGCATATCATGTTTCCGATTCAACCATTTCTTGCTTTTTGAAAACTGTCGTCTGATTGAACCATTTCTAACACATGACTCAGTGCTATTGGTTGCATGTTTCACAATGTGTGAACATTCTCGTTGTTTTCACTCTGGTTGTTTAGCTCCCAGTGATCTAGTTTCCCTGCCCTAGATGGCGCATTCTTGTTTTAAAGTAATGGATAGCCATTGGTGGCAAGCTGTGGTGGTGTGGTTTACACGTTGAGCACGGTCAGCAGTGTGAAACCACCAGCCACTCTGCCAGGCTCTCTGCTCCCGTGAAGAGTGACAGTCTCCGAAACCCACAGGGCTGACTCATCGTTGACTCTATGCCACGAGCTTGGAGTTTTGAGTCGTCCTTTGGTCTCATATGGATGACTTTCTAAAGGGCCACAGGGCTCACGGGTCATAGTCTTTATTTCATCAGCCAATCTGTTATTTAGCGTTAGGCAAATTTGGGTTCACGGTTTAGAGCGCAAGTTCCCAAGTTTCTTTGGCCTACTGTCCCTTTTCAGGAAAATAAACAAATAAGCTCAGTATCATCTTGGCAATTAAGAATTGTACACTATAACCTATTATCCAGGATAAAGTAGTGTTGTTTGTTGTTGCTAGGTGCTGTTGAGCTGGTTCAGGCTCATAGCGACCCTATGTACAATAGAACGAAACACTGCCCCATCCTGCGCCATCTCCAAAACTGTTGTTATGCTTGAGTCTGTGATTACAGTCACTGTGTCAATCCATCTTATCGAGGGCCTTTCTTTTGGTTCCCACTGCCCCTGTACTTTCCCCAGCATGATGGCCTTCTCCAGGAACTGGTTTGTCCTGACAGCACGTCCAAAGCGTGTGAGATGAAGCCTCGCCATCTTTGCCTCTAAAAATCATTCGGTCTGCACTTCTTCCAAGACAGATTGGTTGGTCTTTTGGGGGGGCCATGGAGCTTTCAATATTGTTCCCCAGCACCAACGTTCAAATGCATCCCTTCTTCCATCTTCCTTAGTCAGTGTCCAACTGTCACATGCAGATGAGGTCACTGAAAATACCATGGTTTGGATCAGACACACCTGATTCCTCCAAGTAACATCTTGTTTTCAACACTTTCAAAAGATCTTGTGCAGCAGATTTGCCCAATGTAATGCATGCTTTGATCTTTCAACGGCTGCTTCCGTGAGCCTGGATTGCGGATGCACGGATGAGGAAATCCTTGACAACTTCACCCGTTCACTGTTGAAGGTTGATCCTGGCTTCAGGTTTTCAAGGGTTTCGCTGCTGTTGGTGAGACTGGCTGGGGTGGGGGTCCTTTCGGAAAATCTTTACAGGGGTTTTAGAGTTTGCTCCTTCAGGGGCTCCTGTGTGTCCCAGACTTCAGGGTTCATGGCACGTTCCCATGGGTCCTGTGTGGGGCTACGATGAGGCCCTGTGACTCTAGGTGTGCAGCTTAGACCACACATCTCGGCCTCGGAGGGCAGCTGGACCTCCAGGGACCACTAGAAGGCTACAAGAGAGTAAAACGCGTGCCGGAGGCACCTCCAGGGTTCCCCAAAGTGTTCGACTACAGGTTTTCCTGACCCTCCCATGAGGGTGCATGTGTGTGTATGCCTGGGGAAGGAGGGGAGGAGAGCGCAGACAGCACCAAAGTAGGAAGCAATGCACAGGCCCACCTTCCAACATCACCATCATGGGGACAGCGACCCTTTGCTGCTGGGCCCTCTGTCTGGCGGGGCTGCTCCTGCTCCGTCCAGGGAGCAGGTGCAGCCTTGCCAGCAGATGGCGCTCCTCTTTGAGTTTACCCACAGGACAGAGTGCTGCCAGTGGCCCGTTGGTTTATAACGGGTTTCTGTGAGGGCCACGCTTTGCCCTGTGACACAAAGGCCGGCACACCCAGGGGACTGTGCACCCAGTGTGGGGCAGGGGTCTTGGGACTGGGAAGCAATGGACTAGCATTGCTTAGCCATGGAGGCCAATACCAGCATGTCCGGTATCTTCCCTTGTGTCCGTCTCCGAGCCCAAGGCTTTTGCTCGAGATCTATAATGCAAAAGATTGCATTAACAATGGTGACCGTCTCCTCCAGGGGACCTCCTGCAGGCTTTTGCACTGCCTTCTGGAGCTTTCCTCGGGTGTCTGAATGAGCCTGTGCGAGACATGTGTCTGAGTAGGACCTGCCTCCCGAGGAGTCTAAGTCTACTGTGGTGTGAGTCCTCAGGGCTTGTCTGAGCCGCTCTGAGAAACTGATGGGGCTTTCCCGAGGCCCCTGGCGGATGGCTGTCACTTTAGAGTAGCTGATGGCCTTTTGCCGCCCTGACTTTAGTCCGTTTTTGATACACACAGAATATTCCCGTGCCCACCTGTCATTGGGATCATTCTCATCCCAGGTGGGGTCAGTGGGAGGCACTGCTCTTTCTCCTATTGGGTACCTATCATTTATCACATGTAAACCTTCTGCAGACTTCCTCAGAGTCTGCCCTAGTCTGTCCCAGATGATCATTACGTCCTCTCGAGTCAAGGCATCAGCTAGGGTGAGTTGGGAATCTGTGTGTCCAGAGCACTTATCTGTACCAGGGACATGCTCCGGTCTAGCAGGATTTGTGGGGTAGAACTGGATTATGATGGTGGGGGGAGGAAGCGTTAAAGAACCAGAGGAATGTTATGAATTTTGTTGGTTCAATACTGTACTCTGGCGGGCTCATTCCTTGCGATCCTTCTGTGAGGGGTATCCAGTTGTCTACAGATGGACTTTGGGTCTCCACTCCAACCCTCCCTCGTTCACATCGAAATGGTTGTTTTGGGTCTTCTGATGCCTGATACCTGACCTTGTTTGTGATCACACAGGTTGGTGTGCTTCGTCGACGTGGGCTTAGTTGCTTCCCTGCTAGATGGCTGCTTGTTTAACCTCAAGCCTTTAAGATTCCAGATGCTATGTCTTGTAATAGTCGGGCACCATCAGCTTTCTTCACTACGTTTGCTTATGCATCCATTTTTTTTTCAGCGATTGTGTCAGAAAGGTGAGCATCACAGAATGCCAGGTTATTAGAACAAAGTGTTCTTGCATTGAAGGAGTATTTGAGTAGAGGCCCAATGTCCATCTGCTACCTTAATACTTAACCTATAAATATATGTACTAGACCTATATCCCTATTGTTGTATATTAGTATATTTACATACCTTGATACTTTTGCCATATAAATATATGCATCAATACCCCTATCCCTATATATTTACATATATACACGTCTATATTTATAACTCTATAGCTTTTTAAAAAAAATCATTTTATTAGGGGCTCATACAACTCTTATCACAATCCATACATACATCAATTGTGTAAAGCACATTTGTACATCCATTGCCCTCATCATTCTCAAAACATTTGCTCTCTACCTAAGTCCCTGGCATCAGCTCCTCATTTTTCCCTCCTTCCCAGCTCCCCCCATCCTCATGAACCCCTGATAATTTATAAATGATTATTTTGTTACATCTTTCCCTGTCTGACGTCTCCCTTCACCCACTTTTCTGTTGTCTGTTCCCCAGGGAGGAGGTCACATGTAGATCCTTGTAATCACTTCCCCCTTTCCAGCCCACCCTTCCTCTACCCTCCCAGTATCGCCACTCTCACCACTGGTCCTGAAGGGATCATCCGCCCTGGATTCCCTGTGTTTCTAGTTCCCATCTGTACCAGTGTACATCCTCTGGTCTAGCTAGATTTGTAAGGTAGAATTAGGATCATGATAGTGGGGGAGGAGGAAGCATTTAGGAACTAGAGGAAAGTTGTATGTTTCATCATTGCTACATCGCATCCTGACTGGCTTGTCTCCTCCCCGAGACCCTCCGATTGCCTACATATGGTCTTTGGGTCTCTACTCTGCACTCCCCCTCCCCCATTCACTGTGGTAAGATTTTTTTTGTTCTGATGATGCCTGATACCCAGTCCCTTCAACACCTCGTGTTCGCACAGGCTGGTGTGCTTCTTCCATGTGGGCTTTGTTGCTTCTGAGCTAGATGGCCGCTTGTTTACCTTCAAACCTTTAAGACCCCAGGTGTGCTATATCTTTTGATAGCCGGGCTTCATCAGCTTTCTTTGCTACATTTGCTAATGCACCCATTTGACTTCAGTGAACATATCAGGGAGGTGAGCACACATGATATGATTTTTTGTTCTTTGATGCCTGATAACTGATCCCTTTGGCACCTCGTGATCACACAGGCTGGTGTGCTTCTTCCATGTGGGCTTTGTTGCTTCTGAGCTAGATGGAGGCTTGTTTACCTTCAAACCTTTTAAGATCCCAGCCACTATAGCTTTTGATAGCCGGGCACCATCAGCTTTCTGTAAAGGCGAAGCTGAGGAACAGGGAGGAAGACGGACATGACAGGACAAGGGAGAGCATAAACAGAAATAGGTTTATTAGGTGTGGGGAGCCCCCAGATGAGGTTCCGTGACCTAGGCCAACAGGTCAGGGAAGTCTGCTCAGCAGCTGGGGGCGAGGGTTATAAAGAGTGGTGAGGAATCTAGGGCAATTAGTATATGGGGCTTGCAAACCAGGAGAATTGCTGGTCGACTCCTTGCTGTTTTCTTCAAGCCAGTAACATCTGGTTTCACTGGTTATCTTACCTGGCGCCAGCTGCTGCTGGCCTTGGGGCTGTGCAGGGCAGCTCGTGCAGGGCCCGGACCTGCTTCAGCTTAGTCCAAACGGGGGCTGCCTAGTTCAGACCCGACCCAAACATTCCAAACTTCTTAATATTTGAAATGGGGCGATGTTTTCTGTCTTAATTACTTCCTGCTAGGATAGGTCTAAGAAGGGGGTTAAGAGTTGAAAGGTTTGGGGACCGGGCTGGGCCACAGTGGACTGTAAGGGTGAAGAAGCTGATTGAAGGTCAGGTTGTGGATATCTTTCATCTGTTGCTGCAAGAATCTAAACACACAAAGAGCTAAAAGCAAAAGTACACAGAGTATTATCAGAGGCCCGATGAGGGGCATAACCCAGGCCATGACAGGACTTTGAATCCATGAGAAGCTGGTGGTGCTCCACTGGCGTTTCCTGGTTTTATGGACCATGGTGTGGAGTGCCTTAACATTTTGTTTAACAATGCCCGATTCATTAATACAATAACAACAGTCTTTATTTAGAAGCATGCATGTACCTCTTTTATCTGCTGTTAATAAGTCAAGAGCTTGGTGATTTTATAGGGTGACTCGTGCTAAGGATGTTAACTGCCTTTGGAGGGAGAGTTATCAGTGTGATTTTTTTTTTTTTCCAGTGAATGATGGCTACTCTTGCTGGTGGCTGAAGAGCCTGTAAGAGATTAACTATTAAGTTACTGTTTACTCTGGGGACCCTTTGGTAGTCAGAAAATCCCGCTCCTTCCAGATAGTGGCATGACAGTGAGCTATAAGGAACGCCTGATTAGAATCAGAATATATATTAGCCATTTTTTCTTTAGCTTGATGGAGAGCTCAAGTGAGAGCAACAAGTTTGGCTTTTTGAGAAGTGGTTTTTACTGGGAGGCATGCAGCTTTCCAGCATTGTTTAAGTGAGAGGCCAGCGTATGCAGCCTGCCGTTGCCCCTGGGCATCTACCACAGAACTGCCATCACCAAACAAAGTTAGATCTGGGTTAGGATGCAGTTGATCAGAGTCTGGGTCGGGGCAGTGTTAATGCCTTACCTGCCTGGGGCAGGAGTGACCACTGAGTTCCAGCGAGTCTAGAAGCTGAGGCAAGAGGGTTGCTGGGTTAAGGAGGGAGCCTGGTGCGGAGTTATGTTAGGGTTTTCGATAAACATGCGATTGATTTTCTGCAAGCGGCTTGGAGACAGCAAAGATGGGACTCGGTGTGAGAGGAGGTCCCGCAGTCTGTGGGGTAGGCTTTTCCTGGGTTAACTTTAGGGCTCTTTGGGTGAGGGCAGTGGCTGCCGCCAGGGCCCGGAGGCAGGGTTGCCAACCCTGACTGTCATATCTAGTTGCTTAGACAGACAGGCTATGTGGGACAGAGCGGGCCCCAGGGGCTGAGCCAGGACTCCGACTGCTATACCTTGTTTTTTGCCTGTGTAGAGTAAAAAGGTTTGGCAGGGTTGGTAGCCTCAGGGGTGGGGGTGAAGGCGGGCCTGTCTTGTTTTGTTAAAGGCTTAGACTTAGACTTAGACTCTGAGCGGTGGGGGTGGGGCACAGGCTTACACAGATAGCAGCAGAATGGGATAGGTGTGTCTCGAGGGAGAGAGAAGTTAAGGGAGTTGGGCAGTGTCTGCTTAGAACTGTTTGAGGAGGGGCTGCAGGTAAAGGCAAAGCAATGTTGACCAGCTGGGTATTGGGGATGGTGAAAAAGGTGTAGTGGAAGGGGGAATGTGGGATAAAAGAGTATAGGGGTTGGGAGCTACCGGGTGTTTGGGGATAACAGATTTGTTAATGAGGCGCAGGTCCTGGACCAAGCGATCAGTACTATTTGGATTTTTTTTTTACTGGTAAAATTGGATTGTTGCAGGGAGAGTGGGTAGGAGTCATGAGGTGGTTAGAAACAGGGGGAAGCAATGGGGTCTGTAGGGCCAGTTCTTCCAGGTTGGGTGAAAGAAGGGGAAGGATCAGGTGCTGTGAGACCAAAAGTAAGGTGTAAGGAGGTTCTTAACTAATTTAAAATGTTTCTTCCCAACAGAGGGACCGGGCACAAAGGGAGTTTAAGGAGGAATGAGTAAAGGGCCAGTACACCTGGGGCAGGTAGGCTTGCCATCAATATCCATGACCGAGATTGAGGAAGGACTGCTTAGCCCTGAAAATGAGGGCAGGTCAGAAAAGATAGCTTCTGTGTAAGAAGGAAATGTACTTACCCAATACCTTGAGCAATACCCCAGGCTTGGCGAGGGTGACAGGGGTTCAGTCAGGGTCTCCTCAGACCTTGGGCAATCCCAGCAGGGCCAATGGCGGGTCAGGAATTGGAAGGACAGTCCCCCCACATGGAGACACAAAGGGCCTGTCACTTTTCCAAGGACAGTGGGACTTCCAGTGTCTGCTTGCCGGGCAGGGTTTGGTTGGAGCGCCAGCCTGGGGGACTCCTGTGACCAGTGCCCTTCCCTGCACTTGCAGCAGGCGCCAGGCGGTGGTCCTTGTTCCATACTCCCTTGCCCCACGCTGCCCTTCTGAGGCCTTGGGGATTGCCAGCTGTTAAGGCTTGGGTTTAAAATGTACCTTCTGTCGGAACCAGGCATCATGGGCTGTGACTGCCTGCTCCTCACGGCTGTTTAAACCTTAAATGCCATATTCGCTAAATCTCGGACCAGGGTTTGAGGGCCTTTCTTCCGCCTTTTTTAAGCTTTTAATGTAAAGTATGAGTTAGGCAGCTTAAAAAGGTGGCTGGACTTTTTTTTGTCAGGCTTCTGAGTGATCTTAAGATTTTTTAAATTGACTCCTATATGGGAAATAGCCTGAAGCCAAGGCAGGACACACAAGCATTTTATTAAGGTGGGCATGTCTGTCCCTACCTGCTTGACTGCTAATTTGATAACTGCTATAGTTTATTGTGCCAGCCTGGCCGATAAACACAAGTAGGATTCACTGAAAGGCAGAGGGGGTAAATGGCTTGGTGAGCCTCACCTTGGTTGTTCTGTGCCTCAGTTTAAAGGGGTACACTACCTGTGGGATGCCTAGCCTGTGGACTGTGTCGCTGTAAGTTGAGGTCCCTTTAAGCCCACACGATTGGAATGTTCATCTCTGGAGCTGGGGACTGACAGTTGATGACAGTTGGGGACCTGCCTTGCTGTTTGCTGCCTGGGTATATATAGCCCAGCTCTCTCTACAGAGGGGACTGGCAACTGGCAGCTCTCAAAACTTCAAGGACTGCTAGTGTCTCATTGCTTTATAATTTAACTGTTAATTTCTTGTATTATCTATCTGTATATTATTTAACGGTTCATTTCTTGAATTATAGATCTATCTTTATAAATATATTTATATATAATTACTAGCAATCTGGTTTGTCTCTCTAGAGAACCCTGTCCAATATAATAACTCTAACCAGGTTTTTGTCTGGGAACCGCCCAAGTCAGGGTCGGTTAAATGAGCCTGGTGGGGTGCTGCTGAACAGTGAGAAAAATGTGTTCCCACTTATCGGTGGTTAGGGTAGAGGGAAGGATGACAAAAACATCATGCCAGGACAAAGCATAAGCTTGAGTTAAATATTGAAACTTTTTAATGTAGGTGGTCGGATCATTATACAGGAGCTTAAACGCTTTTTAATTTGAGATAAATCACCCCTGCCAGCACTGAGATGCTTACACATTCAATGACTTGGCTTCCCTCCTGCAGTCGGCATCATTGCATCTGTTTTGTGAGATGGAGGATTTTGTGGATTGGTGTGGGACATATGGGCTAATGTTGGACTTGGGGATTGGGCAGCACTGTGCTGGGATGTTTTCTTGATGTGCACTTAGCCTTTATATAAAACTCTCTCTTATACATATGAGTTTCTGTGAATTTCTCTAATGTACCCAGATTAATACAACCTATTATTAAAAATTCAGTATAAGATTCCTATTAAAAATAAATAAATCAGTGAGAGAGAAGGGAACATGAACCGGACCGTGAAGGGACTCTTAGTGTCCCGCCACTTTCTGGAGTGGACAAAGGTCAAGGGGGGTTCTCCTATCACACGTGCTTGCTAACCAGTGGGTGAGTACACATTCGGGTTCCTCCAGCAAAGCAGGTAGATGGGGAGAAGAGAACGTGGGGGGCTCTGGTTGTGGCCAGAATAGGGAGAGCGGTGAGTAGGAGGAGAGGGGAGACAAGGTGTTCAGGCAGGTCCTAAAAGGCAGACACCAGATGGGGTCCAGAAGCAGGAGGTGAGGAGGAATTTTTAGTCCAGACGACTTGGGAAGGGGAGCGGAAATAGAAAGGGAGGGAGCTCAGAGGAAAGGCGGCCTGGACGTACAGAATCTCAGACTCTTACGTTTACTGGCAGAAATTGTGGAGATTTCAAAGGCTATTGAAATCCAAAGTGAGGTGATAAAAGTTATTTACAGGAGCTTTCTGACCCCTCCCTCCTGCCGGTCTCTAGGTGGCGACCATGGATTTGTTCTCTGATTCCCTATCTGGGAGGTCTGTCAGAGGCTGTGGGTGTTGAGGTGTTGGCTCAGTGGAGGCTGAGCAGGGAGGGAGCCGAGAAGGGGAGAGAGGGAGAGACTCCAGGGAGTCTGAGGGGTCTGGCTCTGGGGAGGGGATGGATGTCGGAGGCACAGTGCCTCAGCCTTTGGGAGTTGAGGGGGTAGCGGGGGAGGTGATGGCGAGGGGTACCAGAATATGGAGGAAGCCTTACAGGGGCGCAGATAAGGAGTCAGTGGGTCCAGAGAAAGATGTAAGGGGAGTACTGTCTGGGCGTGATTAAGAGTGTTTGGCTAAAAGATCTTGGGCAGGGTGACAGGTAGTAGAGAGGGACGGGAGCGAAGAAAGAAAAAGACCTGAACATATAGGACTTCTGATTATTTGTGAGTTTGTTGTTCAAAACTGTTGAGGTTGAGGAGAATGTTAAAATCGAAAATGCTATTTTCTGGCTGGCGTAACTCAGTGTTCAATTGGTATCGAGGTCAAACTTGGTTACAGAAAAAGATGAGGCATTTAAGGCGAAGATCAGGAGCCAAACTCAATTCAGTAAGGTTGGCAGTAGGCACCCCAAAGGACTGTCCTTGGGGGGTTGGGACAGAAGATTTCCCTTTGTGTCTCAAACTGCAGGGGGTACGGACAGAGAAGGGCATCCCCTGGTCCCCTTTCGCACCTGTCCGTCATTCAGGAGGTGGCCCCGTAACCCTGAGCGACTCCAGGTCAGAGCTAGGGACCCAGTGGAAGAGTCCTGGACTCTCCAGAACAGGAAGGTTCCCTGGCGCAGGCCTGTGGCTTTAACCAGCAGACAGGGACCTCGGATTAGAGAGAGGCACAATGGAAGCCGAGGAGGGGTGAGAGGAAGGGAAAGCAGAACATTTTAGAGAAAGCAAGGGCTCAGACACACCCTCTGCAGTCCAGTCCAGGCAGAAGGTGCAGTGACTGCTGGCCTAATGCTAGGAGTCTTGTTGTCAGCAGGAGTCCCAGGAGGTGAGCACAGAGACAAAAGGCTGGAGGCCACGTGAGCGAAGGTAGCCACGGAGAAAAGATGGCCATATGAGTTTGCTGGTCCTCTGTGTCCAGCACAACAAACAAGACAACTGAGACAACAAACATACACAGAGAGATACTGACCAGAAGTCGCTTGTTCAGACAGGCTCCAGAGGTTCGAGAGGAGAGGAGGGATGGGCTGTGTCCCAGCTGAAGCAGGGCCGGGACAGCACGGAGCCCATGTCCCTACCCCTCCCGGGTTTCGGCTCCAATGTAAAGGCGAAGCTGAGGGACACGGAGGAAGATGGACATGACAGGACAACTGGAGAGCAGAAACAGAAATAGCTCTATTAGGTTGGGGGAGCTCCGGTGACCTAGGCCAACAGGTCAGGGAAGTTGTGCTCAGCAGCTGGGACAAGGGCTTTTTAAAGGAATGGTGAGTAACCTAGGGTAGTTAGCATATGGGACCTGGAAACTGCTTTCTTCCAGCCAGTAACATCTGGTTTCACTGGTTATCCTATCTGGCGCCACCTGCTGCTGACCTTGGGGTTGTTCAGGGAAGCTCCTGCAGGGCCCGGACCTGCTTCAGCTTAGTCCAAATGGGGAGCTGCCTAGTTCAGACCCGACCCAAACCTTCCTTCAGCACATGTGCTTATTCATCGGCACTGTCTTCAGCGACTGTGTCAGGAAGGTGAGCATCATAGAATGCCAATTTAATAGAACAAAGTGTTCTTGCATTGAGGGAGTACTTGAGTGGAGGCCCAATATCCATCTGCTACCTTAATACTAAACCTATAAATATATGTGCATAGATCTATTTCCCCATCCTCATATATAAATATATTTACATAAATTCCCTTTACCTTCTAGCTCTTTCCTCTATTTCCTTTGACTTTCCTCGTGTCCCACTATCATGCTCCGTCTTCTTTTGGATTTCAGTAATTCTTCTTGGTGACATTACCCTTGATCACACCCTACCAAGCCTCCTACACCCTCCTCACCACCGATTTGGATCACTTGTTGTTCCCTTGCTCCTGGGTTTGTTAACACCAGTACCTCCCTCTCTCCCCCTCTCCCATGTCCTCCAGGAACTGGTCCCGTTGTTTTCTCCTCCAGATTGCTCATCCAGCCTATCTTATTTAGACAGACCTGCGGAGCTAATACACACAAAAAGAAGACAGAGCAAAACCAAGCAACAATATACAACAAAACAACAAACCAATGACAAAAACAAAACACAACAAGAAAGAAAAGCTTGTAGTTAGTTCAAGGACTGTTTGTTGGCCTTTTAGGAGTGTTTTCCAGTCTGTTGGGGCACCATGCCCTGGCCCCAAAGTCCACCTCCAGCACTCCCTGTGGACCTCACCACTCCTTTCCCTTGCTGTTTTGTTGCACCCCCTTAGTGCTTTGCCTCGGTGTGGTGGGATCAGATCGGGCATAATTCTCATACTGTGTGTCTGGTGGTGTCCCCTGTAGGGCTATGGGCCAGTGAGGGACGTTGTGTCTCAGTGGGGTTGGCCGTGAGGTCCTCTCGGTGGTCTGGCTGCTCTAAGTGGGAACATCATCCTCACAGCTTGGTGGGCCAGGATGTGCTCCACTCTCTCCTCCTGCCCCTTCATCTGCTCCCGTGTGCTCTGATCAGATATGTCCCTCTCCTGGAGCTCCAGATTCAGTGCCATCCTTGAAATAAATTCTTCTGGGGGGAGGGGCAGGTGTCCTCATAGTAGTTGGGATTGGGGCCAGCCCCCCAAACCTCTCCACTGGTTCCCTACTCCACGCCGGGATGTTGTATTCACACCTTGCGGCACTGGGTTGAAGTCTGGTCCCTCTTTCCCTGTGGAGATATAAACAATACCCTCCCCTTGGGTGGGTTAGTGCCCCATGATCCCACTACCCTTTTCTTCCTTATTTTCATCCCTTTGTTTTCCTTTCCCCTCCTCCTCCCCCGTTGTCTACCATGTGCATCCCTGGTTTTGATCTGGTCTCTGCCATACTACACAGTCCTCACCCCAAAAATGTTTGTGTACAGTAGCTTTTTCCCTATGCCACTTTTGCATTTTTTTTAATACTTACCTCAGCGGGCTCATGTTGTACTTGTCCTTTTGTGCCTGACTTACTTTGCTTACTTAGTTCTTCCCATGCAGCGATGTGCTTCATACGTTCATCACTGGAGAAAGGGATGACCTGTCAGTTTCTGCCTCCTGTGTGTTTATGTCCTTCCCTATTTCTGATAGCCTGTGTATTCCCTGCGCCAAAGTCCTCAAGTTGGTCCCAATTCCCTCATTGATGGCACTAATAGTTTGGGGTTTAACTTCAAGGTCTGTGATTCACCTTGAGTTTATTCTTGTGCATGGAGTGAGAAAAGGGTCTTGCTTCATTTTTGTGCATGTTAATATCCATTTTCCCCAGCACCACTTGTTAAAGAGGGCATCTGCTTCCCATTGGATATTTCTTGGGCCCTTATCAAAGATCAGCTGTGTGTATGCTGATGATTTTATTTCTGGATTTTCAGTTCTTTTCCATTGGTCTGAGCATCTGTCATTGTACCAATACCATGCGGTTTTGACAACTGTAGCTGTATAGTATGTGCTAAAGTCAGGTAAAGCAAGCCCTCCCACTGTGTCCTCCTTCTTGAGGAGTTCTCTGCTAATTCTGGGCTCCTTCCTTCTCCATATGAAGTTGGTAATCAGTTTTTCCATTTCTTTGAAGAAAGATGAGGGTAATTATATTGGGATTGCATTAAGTTTATATAGTGCCTTTGGCAGAACTGACATCTTGACTATATTGAGTTTTCCAATCCACGAGCATGGGGTATCCTTCCATTTGTTGAGGTTGCTCTTGGTTTCTTGTAATAGTGTTCTGTAGTTTTCCCCATATAGTTCTTCTGTTCTTTTCGTCAGGTATATTCCTAGATATTTCAATGTGTGTTTGGCTATTGTGAAGGGTACAACCTTTTTGTTCTCTTCTGTGGTCTTTTTTGATGTGTATAGCAGTCTGAAGGACTTCTGTTTGTTGATCTTGTATCCTGCCACTCTGCCAAACTCCTCTATTGATTCCAGTACTCCCCTTGTGGAACTTTTGGGATTTTCCAATATAAAATCATATCATCTTCAAATAATGATAGTTTCACCTTTTCCTTCACCAGACGAATACCTTTGACATCTTTTCTCGACCTTATGCTGTTAGCTAAAACCTCTAGCATGATTGAAAATAAGAGTGGGGACAAGGTGCCTCCTTGTCTGGTCCCCTTTTTCAGTGGGATTGTGTTAGTCTTTTCTCCATTGACTACAACGTTGGCTGTTGGTTTTTCATATATAGCTTGTATTGTCTTGAGGAACTTTCCTTCCATTCCTATCTTTTCAAGTGTCTTAAACAGGAATTGGTGTTAGATGTTGTCGAATGCTTTTTCTGCATCTATTGATACACAGTTTTTCATGTCAATGTGGCGAATGATATTAATGGTCTTTCATATGTTGAACCATCCGTGCATCCCTGGTATGAATCCCACTCGGTCATGATGAATTATTTGTTTTATATAATTTTATATTCTATTGGCCAATATTTTGTTAAGAATTTTTGTATCAATGTTCATTAGGGATAATGGTCTATAGTTTTCGATTCTTGTGGGATCCTTGCCTGGTTTTGCTATCAGAGGTTTTGCTATCAGAAGGAGTTTGGGAGTTTGCTGTCTTTTTCTATGTTCTGGAAGAGTTTGTGTAGGATTGGTGTTAGTTCTTCCCTAAATGCTTGGTAGAATTCCCCAGTGAAGCCATCTGGTCCAGTGGATGTTTTTGTTGGTCATCCCTTGATAACCTTGTCTATTTCTTCTATTGCTATGGGTCTGTTGAGATTCTTGACATCCTCTGGGGGCAATCTAGGGAGGGATTGTTTTTCCAAGAATTTGTCCATGTCGTCCAAGTTGTTGAATTCATTGGAGTACAATCCTTCATAGTATTGTGTAATTATCCTTTTGATTTCATGGGCCTGTTGTAATGTCCCCTCTTTCATCCCTTATTCTTGCTATTGAAATTTGTTCCCTCCTTTCTTTGGTTAGGTTTGCCAGCAGTCTGTCAATTCTGTTTATCCTTTCCAAGAACCAACTTTTAGCATTAATTTTTTCTATAGTTTTATTTTCCCTCTCCTGAATTTCAGCCCTGATTTTTATTATTTCCTTTCTTTTGCTATTAGTAGGATTGTCCTGCTGACTCTGCTCTAGTTGTTCTGTGCCAGCGTATCAATCATGAGTCTCTCTTCCTTTGTCAGGTGTGCATGTATTGCTATGAAACTTCCTCTGATAACTGCCTTTGCTGTGTCCCATAGTTTTGGTATGTTGTGTTCTCATTCTCGTTGGTGTCTAGAAATTTCCTAATTTCATCTCTGATTTGTGCCTGTACGCACTCCTTTTGCAATAGTTATTCTTCCTCCAATTGTTTTCTCTTGTTTTCTTCGTCTTCCTTTTGTTGATTTCCAGCCTTATGGCACAATGGTCAGAAAGAGAGGTCTGTATGTTATCAATGTGCTTACATTTATGTAGATTCGCCTTATGCACCAGCATGTGGTCTATCTTCAAATATGTGCCATGCGGGCTTGAAAAGAATGTGATTTTTTTTTTGTATTTGGATGAAAAGCTCTGTAAATATCAGGTCAAATTGTCTAATTGTAATCTTTTAGATCTCTAGACTCCTTGTTGAGTTTCTTTTCCTGTGATCTATCTTTCTCAGAGAGCAGGGTATTGAAGTCACCTACTATAATTTTTGAGGCTGTGATTTCTTTTTTCATCTTTTGAAGTGTTTGGTTGACGTATTCAGCCAGGTCTCTCATTTGTGGGGAATATATGCTTACAAGGATTAGTGGTTCCTTATCTACCATTCCCTTGAGCATTATATAGTGTCCCTCCTTAGCTCTTTTTATGGTTTACACTTTGAGGTCAGTTTTATCCGAGATTAGGATTGCAACCCTTGCTTTTTTTGAATTGCTGTTTGCTTGGTATGCCTTTCTCCAGCCTTTGAGTCTCAGCCTATTTTTGTAGCCTTTACGTGTGTCTCCTGTAGTCAGCAGATTGATGGGTTGTGTTTTCTATGACAGTCTGCTAGTCTTAAGTATTTTAATGCCTGAGTTCAGGCCATTGATGTTCAGGGTTATTATCTCCATCTGCAGACTTTGTGATGTCATTTTATACCTTTTGTGTTGGGTGTTTTCCTACCTTCCTTTCTCATTAGTGTGGTGTGCGTGTGTCTGTCTCATTCATGACTTCTTTCCATCCTTAATAGACTAGAGGGAAACAATGTAGCTGCCGATCCCTGTGCTTGGACCTGCACGGGTTAAATCCCTGCCCTGAGGCAGGGACAAGCTGTGGCTATGTTGAGATTAAGACCCCTCCCGGGCTCCAAATGATTCCAGCTCGGTAGAGACAGTGGCAGGGCTAAGGTCAAGCCCTACCTAGACTCTATTGTGGCAACCCCAAAGCTCCCAGCCCCTCAAAACCTGTGGGTTTGTGCCTCCTAATCTTGATGCTCCCTAGCGATTCAGCAGTGTTGAATTTCCCGCCCAGCTACTCTCCTGGTCTGATTTCTGCGGAGTCCCTCTGGTATGTGTTGCTTTGTCCCCTCTATAGCTTTTATCTCCTAGTTTTTTCTTCTTTCTTGTTACTTTCCTCCTGTCCCCCAGACTTTTTCAAATAGTTGTTTGATGTTGGTGTATGTTAGGGTGATTCCTGTAGTCACTTATCTTCCCCATGAGAGTTTTGTTCTGCATTTTTCTTCCACTCTTTCCAGGACCTTCTGTGATCCTGTTTTTGTTTTTTTTAAATCATTTTATTGGGGGCTCATCCAACTCAACACAATCCATACATCCATCCATTGTGTCAAGCACATTTGTACATTTGTTGCCATCCTCATTCTCAAAACATTTGCTTTCTACTTGAGCCCTTGGTTATCAGCTTTTTGTCCCTCCTCCCTCCTTCCCTCACGAATCCTTGATAATTTGTGAATTGTTTTTTCATGCCTTATACTGACTGATGTCTCCCTTCATCCACTTCTCTGTTGTCCATCCCCCAGGGAGGGGGTTATATGTAGATCATTGTGATCGGTCATCCCTTTCTTCACTTTCCCCTTACCCTCCTGGTATGGCTACTGTCATTATTGGTCCTGACAGGTTTATCTGTCCTGGATTCCCTGTTTCCAGCTCTGATCTGTACCTGTGTACCTCCTTTTGTCTAGCCTGTGTTTATTTTTCTTTTATTTTGATTTAGGTAAAAGTTTACAAAGCAAATCAGCCTCACATTCAATAACTGTTAGACTGGCTTGTGACTGGCTCAACTCCGTCCCCAGTGCATCCTGGGTCCTGGGTGGCCACTTGTCCAGGCTTCCTACCCTTTCTTGCCTTTGGCAAATGCTGCCCCTTGGGGCTTGTGTGGTTGCATGTTCTGAGAAACATGCTCCTTGTGGGTATTGTTCACGCATGTGATTGTCAGCGCTGATACGTATTGATCCGATCCTATGGACAGAACGAAATACTGCCTGGCCCTGCACCGTCCTCACAGTGCTCCTGCCTGAGCCCTCTGGCAGCCAGTGTCTGTCCGTCCATCTTGTCCAGGGCCTCCCTTTGTTTTGCTGCCCCTCCACTTTACCCAGCATGATGTTCTTCTCCAGGTACTGGCCTCTATGGGTCTGCCTGATGTTGGCTGTAAGCCAGTCTCCAGAAATGAGCTCCGTCCTGATCTATTCTAGGAATCTGACTTTTGCTCTCCATCTCTCTGCCTGGGCTTTTCTAGCAGCAGCCTGGACACAGGCTCAGTGGTTTCGCTGGGCGCCATCTAGTTGTGGGGGTGGCAGCTGTGCTTCATTTGGGCCACTTGTTTTCTTCACTCTGCTCCAATGGGGAGAGACCAAAAGGTGCATCTCAGGTGCTCACTCACAGCTGTTATACGATTACCCCTCATCTGTATAAGAGCGTTTTTATGGATGATGCTATGCCAACTGACGTCTACATCCCACAAGTGAAGGATGGACGTACAGACAGAGCCCAGCCTTGAAGCCCAGTAACTCAGCTGGATGAGGTGCTTTATTATGACCAAGTATACCCCCCTCCCACTCCCGACAATGCCCCCCGTGTATTTCACCCTGTGCGCAGGCACCTTTGCAGGGCATGTATCGTGTTGTTTCCCCTGACCATGCCCCCTGTGTATTTCACCCTGTGCGTGGGCACCTTTGCAGGGCATGTCTAGTTTGCTCATCTTCAAGGCTGAGCAACTACTTTAATGAAACGATGCTTGTCCACCCAAACCCCGATGACCACGTGGGTTTCCATCTTTTTCTTAGCGTGACTGATTCCACAGGACTTGGGGTGCTCATGTGTGTCTGCGGCTCTCATTTCCTTAGGATGTTGTGTACCAGTTCCCTTAGACTTCCTGAAGTTAGTGCGAGCAAAGCCCACGTCTCTTGTCAAAAGTTTTGGTCTTTGTTCCTCAACTGGTTTGGTGAGTTCTGATTCTGATTGGATATTTGAGCACAAGTCCTGGAGTCTCTGGCTCCCAGGATGGGATAACCCCCTCGTCCCTGGCCTGGACTGTTGTCCTTTCACAATCAGTCCCTTGGAGGAGCGATTTCAGGGAAACCTCTCTGGATGCCTCTCGCGATCCTAGTGGCTTTGTTTTTGTGAAAGGGTTAAGCATCAAGGTGGCTGGTACCACCAGTGTTAGACATTGTTTCATCTGCACTTGGCAGCTACCTGGAAGACTGACCCCAGGGGTATCTGCACCTGGCCAGCCGACTTGTGAGAACCTATCGGGGGGATTTCCCTGCCTCCGGTGGAAGGCTAGTGGCTGTGCCATTTTCCTAAGCCGCCGGGAGGACTCTGGTTCTCAGCGGTGGAGCTGGGAGCTCAGCTACTGAGGGACACTGCACCAATCCCACCGTTTGGCTCACTGGCGATGGGGCCGGGTACCTCAGGGCATCAGGCCTCAAGGGGGGGCAGAGCTTCCAGGGAAGCCAGCACGCGTCCAGCCACTTTGGAACGTGGACATGGTTAGGTTCCAAAGAGCAGGCACGGTGTGGGCACGGGCAATGGTCACCAAGCGGAGCAGGACTGTGTTACCTAACCACCAACGTCTGTCTGTCCAGCAGTTCTGCAGACTGAGCGTCATGGGTCTGGGCCTTGACAGCATCTGCCAGGGTCTTGAGGCTTCAACAAACGGGGCACTTGGAACTAAATCCATGGGGGCCAGGGCTCAGGGAAGGTTGTCCCCCACCCAGCTTGCCACCGCACAGGAAGGGCACACGTGTCAGTCTGCTGTAGCATGACTGTCCCCACCTTTGGCTGGGGCACCTTCTGTCTTCTGGAGACCCGGAACAAGATTCCAACTTTGTTCTCAGGGACTGGCTTTGGTGGGATGAAGTGCAGCCCTTTCCTGGGGGCCGAGTGGCTGCGCAGATGGCGGGCTTGGCCCGGCACTTGGGGGGCCGGGAAAGGGAAGGGGACTGTGAGCCCACAGGCTGGCTGTCAGCTTAACGGGAGGCCCAGCTGTGTCCAGCCGCAGCGAGCACACAGTCACACCAGGTGTTCTCGGGTTCAGAGAGTGCAGCAAGAATTATACGCAATATTTTATTCAATACTTTGGAAACAAAACCCCTCTCATAATGTCTAACCCAAACAGTAAGTAAAAAATGGCCCCCGAAAAAAGAAACCTTACGAGAATACATTGAAGGTGTTTGCAGCTTTCCCTTCTGAGACGAGTGCTTGAGCTGGAGAATAAATTAAAGACCACACCAGGTGAGTTAAGGCAGATGACCCGTCTCCTGGGAGCAGCGTCCTGGGTCGGGCTCCTCCCTGGTCGCCGGCCAGGGAGCCGGTCCTCTCCTGTCCATCACTGCTCATTCTGCTGGCCCTCGGTGACAGAGGCCTGCACGGAGCCCTGGCCCTTGTTGACGTCACTGATGCACACCCACTGCCCGTCCACTGACTCCTTCCACAGGGTCACCTGCAAACCAAGCAACACGGCCATTACGGCCTGCGGCCCGCTCTGAACCTGGCCACACACTACAGCTCTGAGATGGGGCCCTGGATGGGACGCCACCTGCCCAAGGGGTTCTCCTCCAAAGTGCTCCGACTTTCTAGTAGCCCTGCTCTCTCTGCTCCCTGTCCCGCCGGCTCCTCGAGATAGGCACCCTCCTTATTGGTGGACTGTCTCTTCCCTACCACTGTCTCTGTATGTCTATCACTCTGCCTTTCACCCTTGCCTCCCCGTCTCTCCTTTCACTCTGTCTCTCCCTTCCACTGTCTCTGTATATGTCTCTCCCTCCTTCCCTTGGTCTCTGGGACAAAGAGCAGAGAGTGAAAGAAGAGACACAGAGGAGTGAGAGGAGACAGACTTACTACCCCCATCTTTTTCTTCTCTCTCATATCTCTGTCTTTGTCTCTGTCTCCTCCTCCTTCTCTGTCACTCCTGTCTCATTCTCTGAGACCGAGAGAGACATAGGGGAGAGAGAGAGAGACTCACTCCCAGTCTCTCCTCTCTCTTTCCCTGTATCTGTCTCTCTTCATCTTACTCTTTCTCTCCTCTCTTTCCCTGAGACAGACAGACAGACGTAGAGAAGAGAGACTTACTCACTTATAGTCTCTCTGTTCTCCTTCTTTCTCTCTCACTGACTCTCATTCCCTCTGTCTCCTTGAGACAGATTCACTCTCTGCTGTCCTCTCTCTCTCTCAGAGCCAGGAGAGGGATTCCCCCCCCCCCCCCCCCCGAGACTCACTCTCACTCCCTCTATCTCTCTGTCCCTGAGACAAGAGAGCAAAGAGAGAGGAGACAGAGGAGTGAGAAGACAGAGACTCCCTCCCTCTCTCTGCCCGTCTCTCACTCTGTTCTCCCCCTCTCTGTTTGTCCCTGAGATAGGGAGAGACTTCCTCTCTGTCTCTCCATTTTGGTCTCTAGCCTCTCCTCTTTCTCTTCTCACTCTGTCTGTCTGTCTACTCTCTGTCCTTGTCTCTGTCCCTGAAACCAAGAAAAACAGAGAAGAGACAGAAGCTTGTTCCCTCTCCCTCCCTGAGACAGGGAGACCCACTGCCTGGCTCTCATTCCGCCTTGTGTCCTTGTCTGTCTCTCCTCTCCCTCTCCGAGACAGAGTGAGACAGAGAGGAGGGAGAGGAGACAGAGGCTCAGTCTCTCCGCCTTCCCCCTCTTCCTCTCTGATTCTCCCTCCTCTCCTCACTCCCTGTCTCTGTCCGAGAGCTAGAGAATAGAGAGACACAGAGGGAGAGACAAAGGAGGGAGAAGAGACAGACTCCTTCCATCTTGTCTCTCCTCTCGCTGTCCTTCTCTGCCTGAGACAGAGCAGAGGGAGAAACAGACTCCTGGAGGGAGCGGGAAGAGAAGACACACTCCCTTCATCTTTTTCTCTCACTGTCCCCTCTCCCTCCCCCTCCCAGTCTCCTCCCTCTCCCTCCCTCCTCTGTCTCACTCTGTCTCTTTGTCACTCCCTCCCTGTCTGCCCATACCCCATCACACTCGGTCCTTCTCTCCCATTCCCCAGTGTCTGTCTGTCTGCCTCACTCTGTCTCTGACTGCAGCTTCCAGAAGACGAGGCAGCCGTGGCTGCTGGCGGCCCTGGAAGTAGCTGTGCTTTAACCAGCCCTGCCCTTCCAAGTCCACTCAGCTGCCCCGGGCCATCTTCTCAGGGGCGGAGTGACGTCCTGCCCATGGTCCCATGCACGCTGTGTGCCGTGGGTTGCAGGAGGGCGTACCTTGTTGTCTCCGCCGGAGACGGCCAGGATGTTGGCTGTGGTGGACCAGCTCACGTGCCACACCACATCACTGAACTTGTGCAGCAGCCGGGGAGACCACACGCTGCCAGAGGCGTCATCACAGGTCCAGATGAAGACCCGCCCGTCCTGCAAAGAGACGGCTGTCAGGGACAGGCCACACCGAGCAGGCTACGAGCTGCCCTGGCTCTGTCACCGCCATGCCAGGGGCAGACTGTCTCTGCAGAGCTGGAGCTCGGGCCACACTGGGCGACACTATGGGAGCAGACAGCCTCACTTTGCTGCTGCAAAGTGTGCTGATGGTTTGGAACTGCTGACCTTGCGGTGGGCCGCCCGCTGTGTAACCACGACAGCACCAGGCTCCAGTACTACTGGGAAAACACACCCACCCACCCACACCCTACCTCTCTCTCTCCCCCTCCCTCCACATACTCTCTCTCACTACACACACACTCTCGCTACACTCTACATGCTCTCTCACTCTCCACACACACTCCCTCTCTACACTCACTGTCTACTCTCACTACACACCCTCCACTCACTCACTCTCTACACACACTTTCTCTACACTCACTACACACTTTCCTCTCACATTCTCTGCACTCCCTCTCCCTCTACTCACTCCACACTTTGCTCTCACATTTTCTGCACTCACTCTCCCTCTCTACTCTCACTACACACACATTCTCCACTCACTCCTCTCGCTACACTCACTTTCCCTCTCTCCTCGCTCTCTACACACACTCCCTCTACACACTCACTTTCTCTACTCTCACTCCACACTCCACTCTCGCCTCTCGCTACACAATACACTCTCTCCTCTCCCTACACTCACTCTCCCTCTCTACACTCTCACTACACACTCACTCCCTCCTCTCACCACACACACTACTCTCACTACACACTCTATTCTCTCTACACACACGTTCTCCACACTCTGTACTCTCGCTACACTCTCTCCCTCTCTACTCTTTCTCTCTACTCTCGCTACACTCTCTCCCTCTCTACTCTTTCTCTCTCCTCTCGCTACACTCTCCCTCTCTACTCTTTCTACTCTCGCTACACTCTCTCCCTCTCTACTCTTTCTCTCTCCTCTCGCTACACTCTCTCCCTCTCTACTCTTTCTCTCTCCTCTCGCTACACTCTCTCCCTCTCTCTTTCTCTCTCCTTTCCCTACACTCTCCCTCTCTACTCTTTCTCTCTACTCTTGCTACACTCTCTCCCTCTCTACTCTTTCTCTTCTCGCTACACTCTCTCCCTCTCTACTCTTTCTCTCTCCTCTCGCTACACTCTCCCTCTCTACTTTCTCTCTCCTCTCGCTACACTCTCTCCCTCTCTACTCTTGCTACACTCTCTCCCTCTCTACTCTTTCTCTCTCCTCTCGCTACACTCTCTCCCTTTCTACTCTTTCTATTCTCGCTACACTCTCTCCCTCTCTACTCTTTCTCTACTCTCGCTACACTCTCTCCCTCTCTACTCTTTCTCTCTACTCTCGCTACACTCTCTCCCTCTACTCTTTCTCCTCTTGCTACACTCTCTCCCTCTCTCCTCTCGCTACACTCTCTCCCTCTCTACTCTTTCTCTCTCCTCTCGCTACACTCTCTCCCTCTCTACTCTTTCTCTCTCTACTCTCTCTCTCTCTACTCTTTCTCTCTCCCTCTCTACTCTTTCTCTCTCCCTCTCTACTCTTTCTCTCTCCTCTCGCTACACTCTCTCCCTCTCCTCTCGCTACACTCTCTCCCTCTCTACTCTTTCTCTCTCCTCTCGCTACACTCTCCCTCTCTACTCTTCCTCTCTACTCTCGCTACACTCTCTCCCTCTCTACTCTTTCTCTCTCCTCTCGCTACACTCTCTCCCTCTCTACTCTTTCTCTCTCCTCTCGCTACACTCTCTCCCTTTCTACTCTTTCTATTCTCGCTACACTCTCTCCCTCTCTACTCTTTCTCTACTCTCGCTACACTCTCTCCCTCTCTACTCTTTCTCTCTACTCTCGCTACACTCTCTCCCTCTCTACTCTCGCTAAACTCTCTCCCTCTCTACTCTTTCTCTACTCTCGCTACACTCTCTCCCTCTCTACTTTCTACTCTACTCTCGCTACACTCTCTCCCTCTCTACTCTCTCTCCTCTTGCTACACTCTCTCCCTCTCTACTCTCGCTACACTCTCTCCCTCTCTACTCTTTCTACTCTACTCTCGCTACACTCTCTCCCTCTCTACTCTTTCTCTCTCCCTCTCTACTCTTTCTCTCTCCCTCTACTCTTTCTCTCTCCCTCTCTACTCTTTCTCTCTCCCTCTCTACTCTTTCTCTCTCCTCTCGCTACACTCTATCCCTCTCGACTCTTTCTCTCTCCTCTCGCTACGCTCTCCCTCTCTACTTTCTCTCTCCTCTCGCTACACTCTCTCCCTCTCTACTCTTTCTCTCTCCTCTCGCTACACTCTCCCTCTCTACTCTTCCTCTCTACTCTCGCTACACTCTCTCCCTCTCTACTCTTTCTCTCTCCCTCTCTACTCTTTCTCTCTCCTCTCGCTACACTCTCTCCCTCTCGACTCTTTCTCTCTCCTCTCGCTACACTCTCCCTCTCTACTCTTCCTCTCTACTCTCCCTACACTCTCTCCCTCTCTACTCTTTCTCTCTACTCTCGCTACACTCTCTCCCTCTCTACTCTCTCTCTCCTCTCGCTACACTCTCTCCCTCTCTACTCTTTCTCTCTCCTCTCGCTACACTCTCTCCCTCTCTACTCTCTCTCTCCTCTCGCTACACTCTCTCCCTTTCTACTCTTTCTATTCTCGCTACACTCTCTCCCTCTCTACTCTTTCTCTACTCTCGCTACACTCTTTCCCTCTCTACTCTTTCTCTCTCCTCTCGCTACACTCTCTCCCTCTCTACTCTTTCTATTCTCGCTACACTCTCTCCCTCTCTACTCTTTCTCTACTCTCGCTACACTCTCTCCCTCTCTACTCTTTCTCTCTACTCTCGCTACACTCTCTCCCTCTACTCTTTCTCCTCTTGCTACACTCTCTCCCTCTCTACTCTCGCTAAACTCTCTCCCTCTCTACTCTTTCTCTCTCCTCTCGCTACACTCTCTCCCTCTCTACTCTCTCTCTCCTCTTGCTACACTCTCTCCCTTTCTACTCTTTCTATTCTCGCTACACTCTCTCCCTCTCTACTCTTTCTCTACTCTCGCTACACTCTTTCCCTCTCTACTCTTTCTCTCTACTCTCGCTACACTCTCTCCCTCTCTACTCTATCTCTCCTCTCGCTACACTCTCTCCCTCTCTACTCTCGCTACACTCTCTCCCTCTCTACTCTTTCTCTCTCCTCTCGCTACACTCTCTCCCTCTCTACTCTTTCTCTCTCCTCTTGCTACACTCTCTCCCTCTCTACTCTTTCTATTCTCGCTACACTCTCTCCCTCTCTACTTTCTCTACTCTCGCTACACTCTCTCCCTCTCTACTCTTTCTATTATCGCTACACTCTCCCTCTCTACTCTTTCTCTCTCCTCTCGCTACACTCTCTCCCTCTCTACTCTTTCTCTCTCCCTCTCTACTCTTTCTCTCTCCTTTCGCTACACTCTCCCTCTCTACTCTTTCTCTCTACTCTTGCTACGCTCGCTCCCTCTCTACTCTTTCTCTCTATTCTCGCTACACTCTCCCTCTCTACTTTCTCTCTCCTCTCGCTACACTCTCTCCCTCTCTACTCTCGCTACACTCTCTCCCTCTCTACTCTTTCTCTCTCCTCTCGCTACACTCTCCCTCTCTACTTTCTCTCTCCTCTCGCTACACTCTCTCCCTCTCTACACTCTCTCCCTCTCTACTCTTTCTCTCTACTCTCGCTACACTCTCTCCCTCTCTACTCTTTCTTTCTTCTCCCTACACTCTCTCCCTCTCTACTCTTTCTCTCTCCTCTCTACTCTTTCTCTCTCCCTCTCGACTCTTTCTCTCTCCTCTCGCTACACTCTCCCTCTCTACTTTCTCTCTCCTCTCGCTACACTCTCTCCCTCTCTACTCTTTCTCTCTCCTCTCGCTACACTCTCCCTCTCTACTCTTTCTCTCTCCTCTCGCTACACTCTCCCTCTCTACTCTTTCTCTCTCCTCTCGCTACACTCTCCCTCTCTACTCTTCCTCTCTACTCTCGCTACACTCTCTCCCTCTCTACTCTTTCTCTCTCCCTCTCTACTCTTTCTCTCTACTCTCGCTACACTCTCTCCCCTCTCTACTCTTTCTCTCTCCTCTCGCTACACTCTCTCCCTCTCTACTCTTTCTCTCTCCTCTCGCTACACTCTCTCCCTATCTACTCTTTCTCTCTCCTCTCGCTACACTCTCTCCCTTTCTACTCTTTCTATTCTCGCTACACTCTCTCCCTCTCTACTCTTTCTCTACTCTCGCTACACTCTCTCCCTCTCTACTCTTCCTCTCTACTCTTTCTCTCTCCTCTCGCTACACTCTCTCCCTCTCTACTCTTTCTCTCTCCTCTCCCTACACTCTCTCCCTCTCTACTCTTTCTCTCTCCTCTTGCTACACTCTCTCCCTCTCTACTCTTTCTATTCTCGCTACACTCTCTCCCTCTCTACTTTCTCTACTCTCGCTACACTCTCTCCCTCTCTACTCTTTCTCTACTCTCGCTACACTCTCTCCCTCTCTACTCTTTCTATTATCGCTACACTCTCTCCCTCTCTACTCTTTCTCTCTCCTCTCGCTACACTCTCTCTCTCTCCCTCTCTACACTCTCTCCCTCTCTACTCTTTCTCTCTCCCTCTCTACTCTTTCTCTCTCCTCTCGCTACACTCTCTCCCTCTCCTCTCGCTACACTCTCTCCCTCTCTACTCTTTCTCTCTCCTCTCGCTACACTCTCCCTCTCTACTCTTCCTCTCTACTCTCGCTACACTCTCTCCCTCTCTACTCTCGCTACACTCTCTCCCTCTCTACTTTCTCTACTGTCGCTACACTCTCTCCCTCTCTACTCTTTCTCTACTCTCGCTACACTCTCTCCCTCTCTACTCTTTCTACTCTCGCTACACTCTCTCCCTCTCTACTCTTTCTCTCTCCTCTCGCTACACTCTCTCCCTCTCTACTCTCGCTAAACTCTCTCCCTCTCTACTCTTTCTCTCTCCTCTCGCTACACTCTCTCCCTCTCTACTCTTTCTCTCCTCTCGCTACACTCTCTCCCTCTCTACTCTCGCTAAAATCTCTCCCTCTCTACTCTTTCTCTCTCCTCTCGCTACACTCTCTCCCTCTCTACTCTTTCTCTCTCCTCTTGCTACACTCTCTCCCTCTCTACTCTTTCTCTACTCTCGCTACACTCTCTCCCTCTCTACTCTTTCTACTCTCGCTACACTCTCTCCCTCTCTACTCTTTCTCTCTCCTCTCGCTACACTCTCTCCCTCTCTACTCTCGCTAAACTCTCTCCCTCTCTACTCTTTCTCTCTCCTCTCGCTACACTCTCTCCCTCTCTACTCTTTCTCTCCTCTCGCTACACTCTCTCCCTCTCTACTCTCGCTAAAATCTCTCCCTCTCTACTCTTTCTCTCTCCTCTCGCTACACTCTCTCCCTCTCTACTCTTTCTCTCTCCTCTTGCTACACTCTCTCCCTCTCTACTCTTTCTATTCTCGCTACACTCTCTCCCTCTCTACTCTTTCTCTACTCTCGCTACACTCTCTCCCTCTCTACTCTTTCTCTACTCTCGCTACACTCTCTCCCTCTCTACTCTTTCTATTATCGCTACACTCTCTCCCTCTCTACTCTTTCTCTCTCCTCTCGCTACACTCTCTCCCTCTCTACTCTTTCTCTCTCCCTCTCTACTCTTTCTCTCTCCTCTCGCTACTCTCTCCCTCTCTACTCTTTCTCTCTCCTCTCGCTACACTCTCTCCCTCTCTCCTCTCGCTACACTCTCTCCCTCTCTACTCTTTCTCTACTCTCGCTACACTCTCTCCCTCTCTACTCTTTCTCTCTCCTCTCGCTACACTCTCTCCCTCTACTCTTTCTCTACTCTCGCTACACTCTCTCCCTCTCTACTCTTTCTCTCTCCTCTTGCTACACTCTCTCCCTCTCTACTCTCGCTACACTCTCTCCCTCTCTACTCTTTCTCTACTCTCGCTACACTCTCTCCCTCTCTACTCTTTCTACTCTACTCTCGCTACACTCTCTCCCTCTCTACTCTTTCTACTCTACTCTCGCTACACTCTCTCCCTCTCTACTCTTTCTCTCTCCTCTCGCTACACTCTCTCCCTCTCTACTCTTTCTACTCTACTCTCGCTACACTCTCTCCCTCTCTACTCTTTCTCTCTTCTCTCGCTACACTCTCTCCCTCTCTACTCTTTCTCTCTCCTTTCGCTACACTCTCCCTCTCTACTCTTTCTCTCTACTCTTGCTACACTCTCTCCCTCTCTACTCTTTCTCTCTATTCTCCCTACACTCTCTCCCTCTCTACTCTTTCTCTCTCCTCTCGCTACACTCTCTCCCTCTCTACTCTTGCTACACTCTCTCCCTCTCTACTCTTTCTCTCTCCTCTCGCTACACTCTCTCCCTTTCTACTCTTTCTATTCTCGCTACACTCTCTCCCTCTCTACTCTTTCTCTACTCTCGCTACACTCTCTCCCTCTCTACTCTTTCTCTCTCCTCTCGCTACACTCTCTCCCTCTCTACTCTTTCTCTCTCCTCTCGCTACACTCTCTCCTACTCTACTCTCGCTACACTCTCTCCCTCTCTACTCTTTCTCTCTCCTCTCGCTACACTCTCTCCCTCTCTACTCTTTCTCTCTCCTCTTGCTACACTCTCTCCCTCTCTACTCTCTCTATTCTCGCTACACTCTCTCCCTCTCTACTTTCTCTACTCTCGCTACACTCTCTCCCTCTCTACTCTTTCTATTATCGCTACACTCTCTCCCTCTCTACTCTTTCTCTCTCCTCTCGCTACACTCTCTCCCTCTCTACTCTTTCTCTCTCCCTCTCTACTCTTTCTCTCTCCTTTCGCTACACTCTCCCTCTCTACTCTTTCTCTCTACTCTTGCTACGCTCGCTCCCTCTCTACTCTTTCTCTCTATTCTCGCTACACTCTCCCTCTCTACTTTCTCTCTCCTCTCGCTACACTCTCTCCCTCTCTACTCTCGCTACACTCTCTCCCTCTCTACTCTTTCTCTCTCCTCTCGCTACACTCTCCCTCTCTACTTTCTCTCTCCTCTCGCTACACTCTCTCCCTCTCTACACTATCTCCCTCTCTACTCTTTCTCTCTACTCTCGCTACACTCTCTCCTCTCTACTCTTTCTCTCTTCTCCCTACACTCTCTC
Source organism: Tenrec ecaudatus (assembly GCF_050624435.1). Classification (NCBI taxonomy): domain Eukaryota; kingdom Metazoa; phylum Chordata; class Mammalia; order Afrosoricida; family Tenrecidae; genus Tenrec; species Tenrec ecaudatus. Next base: position 183,240,711 of record NC_134534.1, read on the forward strand.
CCTCTCTACTCTTTCTCTCTCCTCTCTACTCTTTCTCTCTCCCTCTCTACACTCTTTCCCTCTCTACTCTTTCTCTCTCCCTCTCGACTCTTTCTCTCTCCTCTCGCTACACTCTCCCTCTCTACTTTCTCTCTCCTCTCGCTACACTCTCTCCCTGTCTACTCTTTCTCTCTCCTCTCGCTACACTCTCCCTCTCTACTCTTTCTCTCTCCTCTCGCTACACTCTCTCCCTCTCTACTCTTTCTCTCTACTCTCGCTACACTCTCTCCCCTCTCTACTCTTTCTCTCTCCTCTCGCTACACTCTCTCCCTCTCTACTCTTTCTCTCTCCTCTCGCTACACTCTCTCCCTCTCTACTCTTTCTCTCTCCTCTCGCTACACTCTCTCCCTTTCTACTCTTTCTATTCTCGCTACACTCTCTCCCTCTCTACTCTTTCTCTACTCTCGCTACACTCTCTCCCTCTCTACTCTTCCTCTCTACTCTCGCTACACTCTCTCCCTCTCTACTCTCTCTCTCCTCTCGCTACACTCTCTCCCTTTCTACTCTTTCTATTCTCGCTACACTCTCTCCCTCTCTACTCTTTCTCTACTCTCGCTACACTCTTTCCCTCTCTACTCTTTCTCTCTCCTCTCGCTACACTCTCTCCCTCTCTACTCTTTCTATTCTCGCTACACTCTCTCCCTCTCTACTCTTTCTCTACTCTCGCTACACTCTCTCCCTCTCTACTCTTTCTCTCTACTCTCGCTACACTCTCTCCCTCTACTCTTTCTCCTCTTGCTACACTCTCTCCCTCTCTACTCTCGCTAAACTCTCTCCCTCTCTACTCTTTCTCTCTCCTCTCGCTACACTCTCTCCCTCTCTACTCTCTCTCTCCTCTCGCTACACTCTCTCCCTTTCTACTCTTTCTATTCTCGCTACACTCTCTCCCTCTCTACTCTTTCTCTACTCTCGCTACACTCTTTCCCTCTCTACTCTTTCTCTCTACTCTCGCTACACTCTCTCCCTCTCTACTCTATCTCTCCTCTCGCTACACTCTCTCCCTCTCTACTCTCGCTACACTCTCTCCCTCTCTACTCTTTCTCTCTCCTCTCGCTACACTCTCTCCCTCTCTACTCTTTCTCTCTCCTCTTGCTACACTCTCTCCCTCTCTACTCTTTCTATTCTCGCTACACTCTCTCCCTCTCTACTTTCTCTACTCTCGCTACACTCTCTCCCTCTCTACTTTTTCTATTATCGCTACACTCTCCCTCTCTCCTCTTTCTCTCTCCTCTCGCTACACTCTCTCCCTCTCTACTCTTTCTCTCTCCCTCTCTACTCTTTCTCTCTCCTTTCGCTACACTCTCCCTCTCTACTCTTTCTCTCTACTCTTGCTACGCTCGCTCCCTCTCTACTCTTTCTCTCTATTCTCGCTACACTCTCCCTCTCTACTTTCTCTCTCCTCTCGCTACACTCTCTCCCTCTCTACTCTCGCTAAACTCTCTCCCTCTCTACTCTTTCTCTACTCTCGCTACACTCTCTCCCTCTCTACTTTCTACTCTACTCTCGCTACACTCTCTCCCTCTCTACTCTCTCTCCTCTTGCTACACTCTCTCCCTCTCTACTCTCGCTACACTCTCTCCCTCTCTACTCTTTCTACTCTACTCTCGCTACACTCTCTCCCTCTCTACTCTTTCTCTCTCCCTCTCTACTCTTTCTCTCTCCCTCTACTCTTTCTCTCTCCCTCTCTACTCTTTCTCTCTCCCTCTCTACTCTTTCTCTCTCCTCTCGCTACACTCTATCCCTCTCGACTCTTTCTCTCTCCTCTCGCTACGCTCTCCCTCTCTACTTTCTCTCTCCTCTCGCTACACTCTCTCCCTCTCTACTCTTTCTCTCTCCTCTCGCTACACTCTCCCTCTCTACTCTTCCTCTCTACTCTCGCTACACTCTCTCCCTCTCTACTCTTTCTCTCTCCCTCTCTACTCTTTCTCTCTCCTCTCGCTACACTCTCTCCCTCTCGACTCTTTCTCTCTCCTCTCGCTACACTCTCCCTCTCTACTCTTCCTCTCTACTCTCCCTACACTCTCTCCCTCTCTACTCTTTCTCTCTACTCTCGCTACACTCTCTCCCTCTCTACTCTCTCTCTCCTCTCGCTACACTCTCTCCCTCTCTACTCTTTCTCTCTCCTCTCGCTACACTCTCTCCCTCTCTACTCTCTCTCTCCTCTCGCTACACTCTCTCCCTTTCTACTCTTTCTATTCTCGCTACACTCTCTCCCTCTCTACTCTTTCTCTACTCTCGCTACACTCTTTCCCTCTCTACTCTTTCTCTCTCCTCTCGCTACACTCTCTCCCTCTCTACTCTTTCTATTCTCGCTACACTCTCTCCCTCTCTACTCTTTCTCTACTCTCGCTACACTCTCTCCCTCTCTACTCTTTCTCTCTACTCTCGCTACACTCTCTCCCTCTCTACTCTTTCTCTCTACTCTCGCTACACTCTCTCCCTCTACTCTTTCTCCTCTTGCTACACTCTCTCCCTCTCTACTCTCGCTAAACTCTCTCCCTCTCTACTCTTTCTCTCTCCTCTCGCTACACTCTCTCCCTCTCTACTCTCTCTCTCCTCTTGCTACACTCTCTCCCTTTCTACTCTTTCTATTCTCGCTACACTCTCTCCCTCTCTACTCTTTCTCTACTCTCGCTACACTCTTTCCCTCTCTACTCTTTCTCTCTACTCTCGCTACACTCTCTCCCTCTCTACTCTATCTCTCCTCTCGCTACACTCTCTCCCTCTCTACTCTCGCTACACTCTCTCCCTCTCTACTCTTTCTCTCTCCTCTCGCTACACTCTCTCCCTCTCTACTCTTTCTCTCTCCTCTTGCTACACTCTCTCCCTCTCTACTCTTTCTATTCTCGCTACACTCTCTCCCTCTCTACTTTCTCTACTCTCGCTACACTCTCTCCCTCTCTACTCTTTCTATTATCGCTACACTCTCCCTCTCTACTCTTTCTCTCTCCTCTCGCTACACTCTCTCCCTCTCTACTCTTTCTCTCTCCCTCTCTACTCTTTCTCTCTCCTTTCGCTACACTCTCCCTCTCTACTCTTTCTCTCTACTCTTGCTACGCTCGCTCCCTCTCTACTCTTTCTCTCTATTCTCGCTACACTCTCCCTCTCTACTTTCTCTCTCCTCTCGCTACACTCTCTCCCTCTCTACTCTCGCTACACTCTCTCCCTCTCTACTCTTTCTCTCTCCTCTCGCTACACTCTCCCTCTCTACTTTCTCTCTCCTCTCGCTACACTCTCTCCCTCTCTACACTCTCTCCCTCTCTACTCTTTCTCTCTACTCTCGCTACACTCTCTCCCTCTCTACTCTTTCTTTCTTCTCCCTACACTCTCTCCCTCTCTACTCTTTCTCTCTCCTCTCTACTCTTTCTCTCTCCCTCTCGACTCTTTCTCTCTCCTCTCGCTACACTCTCCCTCTCTACTTTCTCTCTCCTCTCGCTACACTCTCTCCCTCTCTACTCTTTCTCTCTCCTCTCGCTACACTCTCCCTCTCTACTCTTTCTCTCTCCTCTCGCTACACTCTCCCTCTCTACTCTTTCTCTCTCCTCTCGCTACACTCTCCCTCTCTACTCTTCCTCTCTACTCTCGCTACACTCTCTCCCTCTCTACTCTTTCTCTCTCCCTCTCTACTCTTTCTCTCTACTCTCGCTACACTCTCTCCCCCTCTCTACTCTTTCTCTCTCCTCTCGCTACACTCTCTCCCTCTCTACTCTTTCTCTCTCCTCTCGCTACACTCTCTCCCTCTCTACTCTTTCTCTCTCCTCTCGCTACACTCTCTCCCTTTCTACTCTTTCTATTCTCGCTACACTCTCTCCCTCTCTACTCTTTCTCTACTCTCGCTACACTCTCTCCCTCTCTACTCTTCCTCTCTACTCTTTCTCTCTCCTCTCGCTACACTCTCTCCCTCTCTACTCTTTCTCTCTCCTCTCCCTACACTCTCTCCCTCTCTACTCTTTCTCTCTCCTCTTGCTACACTCTCTCCCTCTCTACTCTTTCTATTCTCGCTACACTCTCTCCCTCTCTACTTTCTCTACTCTCGCTACACTCTCTCCCTCTCTACTCTTTCTCTACTCTCGCTACACTCTCTCCCTCTCTACTCTTTCTATTATCGCTACACTCTCTCCCTCTCTACTCTTTCTCTCTCCTCTCGCTACACTCTCTCTCTCTCCCTCTCTACACTCTCTCCCTCTCTACTCTTTCTCTCTCCTCTCTACTCTTTCTCTCTCCTCTCGCTACACTCTCTCCCTCTCCTCTCGCTACACTCTCTCCCTCTCTACTCTTTCTCTCTCCTCTCGCTACACTCTCCCTCTCTACTCTTCCTCTCTACTCTCGCTACACTCTCTCCCTCTCTACTCTCGCTACACTCTCTCCCTCTCTACTTTCTCTACTCTCGCTACACTCTCTCCCTCTCTACTCTTTCTCTACTCTCGCTACACTCTCTCCCTCTCTACTCTTTCTACTCTCGCTACACCTCTCTCCCTCTCTACTCTTTCTCTCTCCTCTCGCTACACTCTCTCCCTCTCTACTCTCGCTAAACTCTCTCCCTCTCTACTCTTTCTCTCTCCTCTCGCTACACTCTCTCCCTCTCTACTCTTTCTATTATCGCTACACTCTCTCCCTCTCTACTCTTTCTCTCTCCTCTCGCTACACTCTCTCTCTCTCCCTCTCTACACTCTCTCCCTCTCTACTCTTTCTCTCTCCCTCTCTACTCTCTCTCCTCCTCTCGCTACACTCTCTCCCTCTCCTCTCGCTACACTCTCTCCCTCTCTACTCTTTCTCTCTCCTCTCGCTACACTCTCCCTCTCTACTCTTCCTCTCTACTCTCGCTACACTCTCTCCCTCTCTACTCTCGCTACACTCTCTCCCTCTCTACTTTCTCTACTCTCGCTACACTCTCTCCCTCTCTACTCTTTCTCTACTCTCGCTACACTCTCTCCCTCTCTACTCTTTCTACTCTCGCTACACTCTCTCCCTCTCTACTCTTTCTCTCTCCTCTCGCTACACTCTCTCCCTCTCTACTCTCGCTAAACTCTCTCCCTCTCTACTCTTTCTCTCTCCTCTCGCTACACTCTCTCCCTCTCTACTCTTTCTCTCCTCTCGCTACACCTCTCCCTCTCTACTCTCGCTAAAATCTCTCCCTCTCTACTCTTTCTCTCTCCTCTCGCTACACTCTCTCCCTCTCTACTCTTTCTCTCTCCTCTTGCTACACTCTCTCCCTCTCTACTCTTTCTATTCTCGCTACACTCTCTCCCTCTCTACTCTTTCTCTACTCTCGCTACACTCTCTCCCTCTCTACTCTTTCTCTACTCTCGCTACACTCTCTCCCTCTCTACTCTTTCTATTATCGCTACACTCTCTCCCTCTCTACTCTTTCTCTCTCCTCTCGCTACACTCTCTCCCTCTCTACTCTTTCTCTCTCCCTCTCTACTCTTTCTCTCTCCTCTCGCTACTCTCTCCCTCTCTACTCTTTCTCTCTCCTCTCGCTACACTCTCTCCCTCTCTCCTCTCGCTACACTCTCTCCCTCTCTACTCTTTCTCTACTCTCGCTACACTCTCTCCCTCTCTACTCTTTCTCTCTCCTCTCGCTACACTCTCTCCCTCTACTCTTTCTCTACTCTCGCTACACTCTCTCCCTCTCTACTCTTTCTCTCTCCTCTTGCTACACTCTCTCCCTCTCTACTCTCGCTACACTCTCTCCCTCTCTACTCTTTCTCTACTCTCGCTACACTCTCTCCCTCTCTACTCTTTCTACTCTACTCTCGCTACACTCTCTCCCTCTCTACTC